>NW_026712238.1:3248862-3633862 GCF_030504385.1 Musca domestica | reverse complement strand
GAAATAATATCAGTATGTCCTTCAAAAATTGTCTTCCAAAATCGATATTGTGGACATGTAGCCTTTAAGGATTCATAAGGCATCAACACTTTCCGTTCCTTAACCCAATTGCTGCGACGGTGCCACGTTCATTTCATGAAAAGGAGGTTGTAAATTCAATATTTTGAAAATATTTTCTGAAGTGACAAAAGGGTTAAACTGTTTAGGAATCTTCTCTTCTTCTCGTCTACTCGTAGAAGGTAAGAAGATCTTCTGGTAGAAGAGCAGAAAGTCGTCTCGAAGAAGAGCAGAAAGTAATCTGTTATAACAAAATAATTTTAAGTTACAATAGAAAATGGATATTTCCTAAGAAACACCAAACAATTGTAAAAACCAGCTGAGTGTCATATAATTCGGAGTGTTCAAAATATTTTTTTCTTTTAATTTTCAATGTGACAATGATTTGTCATTTTTGTCGTTGGGCGCCACCACTATTCAGTGGCATTGTTTCAATATTTACCAGACATACATACATACTTTTCCGACATATCGTACATACTTCGAAAAAGCCGTAAACCTAAAAAATTTTATACTTTCCTTATTAAGATCAGCGTGGTTTCAATAACACAACCTAAACGTTTATCAACCAACTTGATATGTATTATTATTTTAAAAGTGTATGACGTTTTGTACCTTTTCTATGTTTTATACAACTTTTCGACAGCCGAAAAACTAAAAAAAACTGTCAAACAGATCATCTCTGATGGAATATATAAAAGTCAAAGCAGGACTGATGCGTTAAACGTTATTTTTATAATAATACGATTTTATCGACGATAAATGTTGTTCTGCTTTACAGCACAATTTTAAATACATTTTATAAACAGTATGTCGATAAATAGGTAGCTATTTTCGAAAAATCTGGTGTTATCTGTCGTTTTAACAGTGCATGTTGTTATCTTCTCAACAAATCCACAACATAATGGTGGTTTGTGTCTTGACTACATCGCACCGTATTACCTTCCGAATTTGGCGTTATTTGCCTTACCAAATGTTATCGACAAATATGTGAGAGGAAAATATAAAACAGTTTTTAGTACTCACCTGAAAAAATAGCGTAAACGCCACCCATTGATAATATTTTGTATGTTTTATTGTTAGAGGTCCACGTCCCTGTGAATTATGAACCCCAGGAAAAGGCACCTCGGAACCTTGCTTTTTCATAAAAGCATCCACCACTGTATATGTTGAATGTATCCAACAATATGTATTAAGTACATCTTCCGGAATGTCTCTGCGTATGATGGTTGGCGGTTTTCGTTTCGGATAGGGGGAAATATTTGGAAAAGAAAGAAGTGGTTATGAATGTTTCTTTTTTTTTAAGATTTTATATAAGTTTTTAATGAATGCTGCTTAAAAATATTAATGTATGAATGCTGCTACCGAATACAACTACATTTGGGGTTATCTAAGGTGGATGGTGTTGCATGTTCGAACGGACACACTGATTTGAAACTTCAAAACTTACCTCGTATGTACACAGTCTATTGGATTTCCTACGTATTGACGCGTTGTAACAGCAATTGAAAATGTTATTAATAATATAACGGTTGCATTTGTGTGTAGGCGAAATACAGGTGAATCGATTTTGACATGAGACACCTGTTGTTGTTGCGAGCAATTTCGTTGACGACAGACAAGGGCGCAATAATTTTGTTTTCAGTAATTTCAAAATTATACAAAATTTTGAATTTGTATCGTATGGTCGTGGTGGTGGTGGTCGTTATTTTCGCCAAAGGTGAAGGTGGTGGTGGTGTTGAAGTGTTTGTTTTTATTTGGGTTGTTTGGTTTGGTTTTAGAGTGTGGTATTCAAAGGGAAGGGAGACATAAAAAGAAACTTGTATTAATATCATTTGGTATAGAAAGAAGAGTAGTTGTTTTTTTTTTGCTTTTCACAACAACAAAAATAATTTAAGAGAAGAAAAATGTATACAAATATAAATATTGAAAATACAATTACATAAAATGTTTGGCATATTTCCCTATGTTTTTTCATTAATAATTAATATTTTAGTGTATTATTATTGTTATTGATAAATAATTAAACTAGAGTTATGGCATTTATGGTATGTTTGTCTGGTATTTTGCCAGTTTTGTTTTTGTATTTTTTCTCTGTTGTTCGTTTTGAAATTCATGTATTTTAAAACTATTCATGATAGTTTAAGGCAATAATTAAACAAATACATACGTATATTTTATTGATGATCAATTATTCCGATTTTATTGTGTATTTAATAGTTTGCCCATTTTGGCATAACACAAATATATACCTATGTGTATATATGTGAATTTTTGTAGAGTTGTTTATTTAATTGTTGTGTGTTTGTGTGCGACTTGTTTGCTGTTGATAAATTTTTGTTAATATTAAAGCCATAACTAATATTAACATTTCAATTTCCTGTTATGACATTATTAATTTTCAAGTTAGTTTTTTTGTATTGTTATTCATTTTTTTCAAATATCATGTAAAATGGAGCGTGTAGTTGCATATTATTATTATAAATTTAATATTTCCTTTCAATAGACAAGGGGGAACATCATTATGTGAGACAGTTTTGACAGGACATTAACGATTAGGGTTTTTTTGGTCAATTGGAAGTTAATTAGCATATCGGAAATATAGGCAGTAGCCTTGCAAATATTTAAATTTTTTAATTGATAATTAAAGAGCCTCCCCGAACCTGTATTTCAATATGTTTTAGATGAGATTTATGAGTTCCACAAAATAATTATAAAAGAAAATATTGACTGATATCAAGAATATATTGCTCCTATTTCAATATATATAAGACTTTTTTTTTCTAATTTTATAAGGGATGTTATATTATCCTCTTAAGAGCCGGTTGGCTTAAGATATTTTATAAATCTGTTTCCCAAAAAATATATTTTCAGTTTAATTAAAAACGTTGTTTTATAAAAACAACAATAAAGGGATAAAGCCTGACCATTTTGCAACAACAAAATACTACGGTATCCCGAAAAAACAAGCCAACACTGTTCTAATTAAAGACATTTTAAAAGTCAGTTTTAAAAAAGGCCGACCATCTTGAAAAAATATTAGATGATCCAAAGAAAAGTAAAAGGTCACAAAACCTTTATACAGATTGAACACTTTCTACAAAAAAAAAAAAATCACAGAAAATCTCTTAAAGGCAGTTGTTGCCAGCCAAATGTTTTTGAAACCCAAAAAAAACTAATTTTAAATTAAAGAAATCGCAGGCATCGACAAACGATAATACCAGAGCTCCGATGTGCTAGATTTCACACACGAAATTAAAAATACCCACAAATGAGAGAACTCAAAGAGAAAATTAAACAAGTAAGAAAGTATCGGTCGATTTTGCAGACAGATGTGTACCCTCAGCCAATGTTCGATTATTTAAATATATTTTGACTTCTGTTATAATTATTCAAACTCTTGACCCTCTATGGAGTGGGGTTTGAAAGAATTGGCCAATATTGCAAATTTCGTATCGGACCAAAATAAATATGATATAAATAATGCCAAGTGCCAGATTTGGTCAATAACGACTACCTCTTCACTTTATATGAGATATGTGATAAATTTTAGAAAATGTTAACTTGTGCGTGAAGTACCAGATTTAGTCGACCGAAGTATTCCATTTTCATGCTTCATCTAATACAGAAAAAAATATTGGTATGGCCAAAATTATAAGAAAATCGAACATTTATATCCCATTTATGGGAAATCGTAAATTCCATATTTATCTCAGGTTTCTGGTTGAGAGACATATATTTAGATATAGCAAGTTGTAAAAAATCGCTGAGTGGTTTCGCATTTTATGGCGGATAAAAGTATTGAAAATTGTAACCCTTTGTGGGTGAGGTGCCAGTAGGGGTTCACAGATATATAGCATCTTCACAACAGATCTTGAGTTAGCAACAATTTTTGTATGTGTAAAATTTTAAGAGAGTTGGATGCTTATTTCGTTTTCTTTGATCGTTTTGTTTTTCAAAATCTTGATAATGTCCGATCTCTATCATCTTTATAAAAGATCTTGTGTTGATGGCAATATTGAGATGTACCAAGTTTTGAATGGAATCTTATGTCAATTTCGCTTTTTATGAGCTTAATGGATATTCAAAATTTTGATCCATTGTGGGGGAGGTACCAGAAGGATTGGATCGATATATCCCATCTTCACAACAGATCTTTTGTTAATGGAAATAATGGGATGTGTGAAATATAAAGAGAACCCGATGCTTATTTTGGATTTTATAAATGTTTTGGTTTTTTGTGAGGGAGGTACCAGGAGGACGGGTCCGATTTCTCCCGTTTTTATTACATATTCTTTGTTGATAGAAATTTTCAGATGTGCCAAGTCTAAATGGAATCGGATGTTAATTTCGCGTTTTATGAACTAAATGGATATTAAAAATTTCGACGTTTTGTGGGGGAGGTACCACAAGGAGTGGACCGAAATATTCCATCTTAACACCAGAACTTGGGTATATAAAAATATTATGATGTGTGTAATTTGAAGACAATAGGATTCTTACATCACATTTCATAAGATTTATAATTATTCAAAATTTTTACACTTTGTGGGGGAGGCACTTGATGGAGTGGACCGATATCATCCATTTTTACACCTGACATAGCACTGACGCAAATATTAAGATTTTGCAACTTTGAAGCAAAATCGAATTCTCGTTTCTAGTTTTGTGCAGAAAATATATTTTTTGACAATTTCGACCTTTTGAGGGGAGGTATCAGAAGGAGTGGATCGATATTGCTCATCTCCAAACTTGATCTAAGTTTGACAAAAATATTACGATGTACCAAGTTTGGATCAAATCGGATACTCCCTTCGAGAGTTATCGTGCGCACCAGCCAGCCGGACAGACAGACGGACGG
This sequence comes from Musca domestica, assembly GCF_030504385.1. Classification (NCBI taxonomy): domain Eukaryota; kingdom Metazoa; phylum Arthropoda; class Insecta; order Diptera; family Muscidae; genus Musca; species Musca domestica. Next base: position 3,628,944 of record NW_026712238.1, on the reverse strand, counting down.
ACATCGCTAGATCGACTCCAAATATCCTGAAACGGATTCGGTCCAAAGAGACCTAGGGTCTAAAACCGTTATTTCGACTAGGCACGTTTTGACCGTATCAAATGATATATACCCTCTCTAGCCATATGGCTGAGGGTATTAAAAAGGATCGATGGGAGAGGATTCTTTTGGAAAGAAAATTCATTATTTTCATAGGGTATGCTTTCTAATTTGACAATGATTTTTTTTATATAAATGGCACTTATTGAAAGTTTTGAAGTCCGTTCATGTCTGAAAAAATCTTTAAAATATCTTGTATCTCGAATCACCTCTTAAGACACGTTGATAGCCAGAAGACCTTAGGAATAACTTTCATTAATAAAGGCATAGGCTAGGTATTTTTTGTTCTAAGATCGTTTTAGATTACAAATAATTGTTCCCCTTTATATGTACACTATAAAAATAATATGCAATCAAATGTTTTGTATATTTTTCAGGTTTTTGTTAATAACACGAATTTCACTGAAACTGTATTTGTTTAATTATATACCTTGCTTTCGTATACATTTTATCTCATTTTTTTCATACGAACAATTACAAAAATATTCAGAAATACAATACATAATAATAACAATAATAAAAATTTAATTTTAAAATATAGTAAAAGTGTAGTAAAAACTTTTGCATAATGATAACTGATTTGAGAGGAAATTAAGAGGAAAAAACTAATTGTTTTTTTTTTGGCATGTATGTATGTAAGTTATTCACTTAGTTTTTTTTTTTTTTTGTTGTTATTAATATTAATAGAGGGGTCTTTTGAATTAATTGTAAAAACAAAAAAAAAATTATGAATAGAATTTAGTTGATCTAGTCTGGTTTGTTCAAAAAAATTGCACAAAAATACTTAACCTAAAAGGATGGTGGGGTGGGTGGAGAAAAACGTTGTAGATTATTGTTGATAGGAATGCAAATTTTTTTGTTTTGTTTTCGATTATGTTGAAAACAAATGTTTTAACATTTGATTTTTTGGAAATATACATGTTAATGAATAATATGTAAGTAATAACTTTTGGGGGCCAAGAGAGAAGGGGTCACTGAGGCCGATTTTGGTGCGGATTTCTCTCCGCTCTTTTATGTAGAGTCGATTTCTATAACCAATTTGTATATAAATAAATATTGTCAGAAATATTTCTCCCAAAGTTATTGGAATTGGAAATATGAAACATGACCTTCAGTTCATCGTTTGTTGTGAAAAAGTAAACCCAGAATCTATGATCTTGGAATCTAAAATTGGTTCAAAAACAATTTTTTCCGATTGTTACAAAATTTAAAAATAGATTTCAGTAAAAGTTGATTTACCGAAAATCGATTTTAAGTTTGAAATCTAAATTCCTGGACTTTTCACAATTAATTTTCCATTTTGTGATCATAAATTCTCGGCAAATATTTATTTTTTTCAGACTAGCCTAAAAGTATGCAATTTTAAGTGTGATTTTCGTTGTCCTATACCCAATTGATAAAAGAATACAAAAAATCTAAATCGATTTAAGTCGACTCTGTTCTGTTTAATAGAGAAACTATATTTTTAGCTGCTTAATTTCGGAAGATTTCTATTTTCACACGAACTTTGGTTGTCTTTCTTTACTTGGCAAAAGTCTAACTATTTGACTTATTTTTAACACTAGCCGAAAAGTATCCAATATTTTGTGTGATTTTAATGGTCTTATCATCTGTTGATAAAACTATATAAAAACTCGAAATCGATTTTAGTCGACTCTTTTTTTTTAATATCGAAAATCTGGTTTTGGCTGATAGGAGAAAATCGCTGAATCGGAAAATCAACTTTTTGGACATTGTTCGACATTATTTATTTATTTTTAACATCAGCCAAAAAGCATGCAATATGAAGTGTTATTTTAGTCATCCTTCCATCAATTGATAATCAATGTACAATAAATCGAAATCGATTTTAGCAGACTCCGTTTTCGAAATAATGAAAATCGATTTTAGCGGCTTCATTTTATCTGATAGTTATTTCACACGAGCCAAAAGGTATGCAATATTTAGTAGGATTTTCGTCAGTAGGTATACAAAATAAAATCGAAATCTATTTTATCACAATCTGTTTTTTTAAATCGAAACTCGACTTTTGGCTGATTGGAGGAAATTAATAGATCGAAAAGACAGATTTTTCGTTTAAGCAAAAGTCGACAATTTTTTTCACACGAGCCAAAAAGTATGCTATGTTTAAAGCGATTTTTATCTGTTGATAAAACTATACAAAAAACTCGAAATTACTTTTAGTCGGCTCTGTTTTTTAAATATCGAAAATCGATTTTTAGCTGTTCGGTTTCGGTAAATGTTTATTTTTAAGACGAGCCAAAAGATATGCTGATATAAAGCTGATTGAAGAAAATAGCTTAGGGTCAACTTTTTTATTTAAGACAAAAGCCAAATTTTTGTATTTATTTTTTACACCAGCCAAAAAGTATGCAATGCGATTTTATTTGTCCTTTCATCAGTTGGTAAAACTGTACTATAAAGCGAAATCGATTTTAGTCGACGTTGTTTTTTAAATATCAAAAATCGATTTTCAGCTGATCATTAGATCGAAAAGTCAATTTTTAGGTTTAGGACAAAGTCGAAAGGTTTATAAATCGAATTTTGTTTTTCAAATGTTAATTGTCGAATGAAATTTCTTTCATAGATGACAAAATTAGTTAGGAACTCTCCAACATTTATGGCTGCAAAAACTAGACGAGAAGGAGAGAGATCTAACCTAGGGAGAGTAAATAATTTACAAAGTCTCCGGAGGCGCTACACTTAATCGATTCCAATTCGAAAGTGATTTGAGTGATGTTCCTTTCCAATATATATATTTTTAAATGTTGATTCTAATTTTATACATTTTTAGATACTGAATTATTTTCCAAAAGTCCCTTTCCCCTTCCTTCTGGACCCCAAAAGATTATTACTTTCCGATAAGAATAAATTTCATGAATTTTCTACAAGAAAAGCGAAATGTTCGAGAAGTTAAAAAATGTCACTTTCGATTTTATTAATGACTTTTCAATTTTGTTAACGATTTGAATTGTTCGATTTGTTTTGCTGAATAACGATGACCACTGGAATCGATATTTTATAGATTTGCTGAGAGATTTCATATATAATTTGAGTTTTTTTTTTCAAATAAAACATTATGAAATTTGAGAGATACGAATACGAGAGTTAGTAGATACTATGTTTGATTTTTTTGATTGTTTTATGAAATTTCGATAATATCTGTTTTAGAATTGTTTAATATTTGGATTTAATTAGTTAGTTTTGGTTTATTAATTGTTGTTAATTTTTTTTTTTGGTTTTTCATGGGGGATTTTAGTTCGCATTTTAAATCTAATCAAAAGTGAAAAAGAGTGAAAATCAATTCGAATTGAGAGTGAAAGGTGGAGAATTCAATAATTGAACTTAAAGAGAAATTTAGCATCTGGTGGTGGTGGTGGTGATGTTTACTTATACTGTTGTTGCTGTTGTTGTTATTGGTTTGGTTCTTGTGGTGGTAGACAATTTTGTGGTGAAACTTGAAATGGTGAGTTGGTGAATTGATTTCCTTGACTAAATCTTTTTTGGAAAGTGAGTTTTGCTGTTTATTCAGAATTTCATTTTTTTCTTTCTTTTTGGAGCGACAATTTGTGATAGCAATAACTGGTGGTGGGTGGGTGGTGAGAGAAAATTTTGGTGAAATTGAGAGAGTGGTGAGTTTTGAAAGTGATTCGTTTGAATGAACAATTTTTCGTTTCTCAAACAATATAGAATTGCCATTTGCCAAAACAAGGTGAGTGAGAGCTAATTTCTGTTAGCGAATCTTGGTGGTGGTGGTTGTGGAAGTTTTGTGAACTTGTGATTTTTTCTTGTTCTTGTTGTTGTGATGGTGAAGTGAAATGTCATTGACAACATTTTGAGATTCCAAAGAAATTAAAAAAAAAGATTTTTGTTTCGCAACACCTTGATGTGATTCGAATTGTTTGTGTGGTGAAAGAAATTGTACGTTTGCATGGGTTTTGGTGAAAAACTTCAGACTTTCTTTTTTTGCGATTTTTTCATTGAGAGCAATTGAAACTAGCTGGCATGTGAGTTGTGATTGGTGGTGTGATTTTTATCCATCTACAATTATTGAAAAGTGGTGAATCTTTTGATTGAAATGTTTGCTTTTTTGTTATATTGGGAAAGAAAAATGAAGGTTAGCTAAATGTATGTGAAATTTGAAATGATAAAGTTAGGAATGTAAAATAAATAAAAAGAGAGATAGAGGTGAATTTAATTGGATTTATTTTAAGTTTTTAATTTTTAAATTGAAGTCTAGCTGGCCGTACAGAGGTAGCTTAAACTTCAAACTGCCGTGGGAGAGAATGAATTGATTGCAGGATTTTTTATTATTAGTTTTTTCTTTGACCATTTTCTTTTTTTATATATATTTTTATATTCCATTTTATTTTGCAGAAAAAGTGTATTGATGTTTTGCAATCAGGAAGACTTGGCCCTCAGCCAACGTCCGTTTATTTAAATATATTTTGACTTGCATTATGATTATTCAAAATGTTGACCCTTTCTGCTTGGGGTATCTGGCCTTAATTTGATATAAATATTACAACGTGCCTGTAATTGACCGATAAATCCCATACTTTATATCTAAAGTTAATAAAAATATTGAGATTTCAAGTTTGAAGAAAATCGCAGATTAAAATGTTGACTCCTTGTGAGGGATATAAATATTGAAAACTGTGAACCTTTGTGGAGAAGGTGCCATAAGGGTTGGGCCGAGGGAGGGGAGGTTCCCGCAGGAGTAGACCGATATCTACCATCTTCACACCAAATTTTGTTAATAAAAATATTGGGATGTGTGAAATTTGAAGAAAAAAAGGAGGGGTCGGATATATTCCATCTTCGGGACAGATCGTGTGCCGGTGAAAATATTGGGATGTGCCGAGTTTAAAAGGAATACAATGATCATTTTAAATTTTAATGAGCTTTATTGATACTCAAAAATTTGGCTCATTGTGGGAGATGTATCAGAAGAAGTTGTCCGTTTTAATCGTTCTTCATACCAGATCTTCTGCAAGTCCAAATAGTGAAACGGGTGAGATTTGAAGACAATCGAATTCTTTTTATACCCTACATCACAAGGTGGTCAGAGTATTATGTCTTTGTGCATTTGTTTGTAAGAGGCAAAAATAAAGGAGATAGACTATGGGTCCACCTCGTCCCTTTTGATGATCTGCATGGAGTCACATTCTGAGTCCATTTATGCATGTCCATCCGTCTGTCTATGCATTTTTGTAAACACAGTACAGTTTGCATTTACAGCACGATCCAGATGAAATTCTGCACACATAGTTTGTTTGACCCAAAGACGAGCCCTGCTGAAATTGGAGATAATCGGTCAAAGTTTAAATATAGCTCCCATATATATCTTCCTCAGATTTGCTTTTTATTGTGCACCAAACGTGTAATATCAGCTCAAATAGTATCGAATTTGCACAAACGACCAAATAAGGCCTTAAAATAAGTATGCTAAATTGGATCCAAATCGGTTTAGGTATAGCTATAGCTCCGATATATATTGTTCATCCGAATTGTTATTTTTATCCTCCGCAGCCGTACTATGCACTGTGTAACAACGATATTTGGGAAATTATATCAAATACAACACAGAAATACTTTGGCTACATTTTATCGAGATCGACGTGTAATATTAGCCCAAATGGAGTTTGGCACTTACGACCAAATCGAGTCTAGTAACAAGCATGACGAATATGGTGAAAATCGGTTCAGATATAGCTACAGCTTCCATATATATTGTTCATCCGATTTGTTGAACTTTTCGTGCACAGCCGTAATATGCACTCCATAGTAACTATATTCGGGGAAATATATCATATACAGCTCAGAAATATCCTTGCCAAATTTTATAGAGATCGGTTCATATTTGGATATAGCTCCCATACATATCTTTATCCGATTTCAAGTTAATTGTGCACAAAATGGTAATTATTCCAAATTTTGACCCATCTCCGGATGCCCATCTCCGAATTACATTTAAGTTTGACAACAATATTACCATGTACCGAGTTTAGACCAAATCGGGTGCTTTCTCGAGAGTCCGCACAAGCCAGCGAGATGGACGGACGGATTACCCTAGGTCGAATCCAAATGTCCTGAAACGAAGTTCTTCCAAAGAAACCCAAGAGACGTTTTGGCCGTATCAAATGATATATACCAAATCGGTTTAGCCATGTGGCTGAGGGTATCAAAATGCGTGCTCTTTTCGGAGAATTCAGTTTAATCGACTAAATCACTAAATCACCCACTTCATTTGCATTGCTGGACATTGAGTCCCCAACACTTGGGCGTTTTCCATATATTTTTCTTTCTTTGGTATTTTTATATGTTTGATTTTTTTAAATGTTGTTCTTTCCCCATGACATTCAAGAACAAGGGAGTTTTCGTTGGGGACCATGTAAATAATCTACGAAATTTATTTTAAACTTCAAAGTTACAATATTAAATATTTAATTCAGTCTGCGCATCACTTTCATTCTCTCTTCAACAGTTCTGTTTTTTTTTATCAAAAGGAATTTAAATCTCATTTTAATTAATTTTAGAGGTATTTAAAAAAAAACTCAATTGTATAATACCTAAGGTACAAATAAACAACAAATAAAACAATCAATTTTAATTGGAAAAAACATTCAAAGCAAAAAAGGTTTGTTTTGTATTTTGTTGCTTGTTTTTTGGGACAATTTGAAATACACTTACATACATGTTTAAAGGATTTTAGTATTGTTTTGTTTTGTTTTTTATTTTAAGTTTCATTATATAGAAAAATAAATACATACTAATACAAGAGTAATATGGAATTTTGGTTTTAGGCTTTGAAATACTTAAAAATTACACTGATAGTAAAACACACACATAATAGGTTTCCAAAGAAATAATAATAATTTGTATTAAGGAATATTCAATTCAAAAGCATTACACACATTTTGATGTTGTTAGTTTTGGGTTTAACGATTTTGAGAGTAAATTAAGTGAGTTTTTTTTATTTAAAGGTGTTCAATTTTATTTAGAGATTTTGTTTAACTTTATTTTTTTTAAGAAATGTAAGAGTATTGCTTTTAAAGGATATGTTTTTGTTTTTGGGTGTTATGGTTTTTAATAATAGACTCCTAGCATATAGATGATCAGAATTGTTAGGATCTGTTTGCAACTTTATATTAGCAGTAATGTGTTTCTCAAGATGTGTGATTGTGAAGAAACAACAAAAAAAAAGAAATTGAAAACAAAATTGTGATAAAAGTTGGAGATAATATGAACTAAAAAATATCAACGATTCAATGTACATGGGTGCAAGTAGAGAAGATCACTTCTCTGCATAGACAACTTCTTCTACACAGAGAAGATCTCTTCTCTACATAGAAGACATCATCTACACAGAGAAGATCTCATGTCAATTTTCTATACAAAGAAGATTTCTTCTCTACAAAGAAGACATCTTCTATACAGAGAAGATCTCTTCTCTACATAGAAGACATCTTCTATACAGAGAAGATCTCTTCTATACAGAGAAGATCTCCTCGCTACATAGAAGAGTTCTCCTATACGGAGAAGATCTCCTCTCTACATAGAAGAGTTCTTCTATACAGAGAAGATGTCTTCTCTACATAGAATACTTCTTCTATACAGAGAAGATCTCTTCTCTACACAGAAGACATCTTCTATACAGAGAAGATCTCTTCTCTACACAGAAGACATCTTCTATACAGAGAAGATCTCTTCTCTACATAGAATACATCTTTTATACAGAGAAGATCTCTTCTCTACATAGAATACATCTTCTATACAGAGAAGATCTCTTCTCTACATAGAATACATCTTCTATACAGAGAAGATCTCTTCTCTACATAGAATACATCTTCTATACAGAGAAGATCTCTTCTCTACATGGAAGACATCTTCTATACAGAGAAGATGTCTTCTCTACATAGAAGACATCTTCTATACAGAGAAGATCTCTTCTCTACATAGAAGATATCTTCAATACAGAGAAGATCTCTTCTCTACATAGGAGACATCTTCTATACAGAGAAGATCTCTTCTCTACATAGTAGACTTCTTCCACACAGAGAAGATATCTTCTCTACATAGAAGACTTCTTCCATACAGAGAAGATCTCTTCTCTACATAGAAGACTTCTTCCATACAGAGAAGATCTCTTCTCTACATAGAAGACTTCTTCCATACAGAGAAGATCTCTTCTCTACATAGAAGACTTCTTCCATACAGAGAAGATCTCTTCTCTACGTTGAAGACTTCTTCCATACAGAGAAGATCTCTTCTCTACATAGAAGACTTCTTACATACAGAGAAGATCTCTTCTCTACATAAAAGGCTTCTTCCATACAGAGAAGATCTCTTCTCTACATAGAAGACTTATTCTGTACAGAGAAGGTCTCTTCTCTATATAAAAAAACTTTTGTCTACAGAGTAGTTATCTTCTCCACATAGAAGAATTTGTCTCTATGCAGAAGACTTCTTCTATACATAGAAGACCTCTCCATAGACCAGCTGAAGATATTTTCTAAGACCTCTCCTATTTATAGAAGACCTCTTCTATACATAGAAGACATCTTCTATGTATAGAAGACTTCTTCTATACATAGAAAAAGTCTTCTATACATATAAGAGTATAGAAGACCTCCTCTTTATACATAGAAGACCTCTTCGATGTATGCAGAAGACCTCTTCTATACACATAAAAGACATCGTTTATATGAGACATTATTTAGACGAGCTCTTTTATATACATAGACGACCTTTTCTATATACATAGGAAACCTCTTCTTTTTATATAGCACCCATGTATACAGAATAAATTGATAGGTCTTTACGCCATATATATTTTTTTAAATCTACCGATTTCAACAATAGTTAAAAATATTGACATTTTTGAATAATAAAACAAATTAATAAATATAAAATTAATATATTTTGTGTTTGATCGCATTTGATTTGATTTTGGCTGATACGAGTTACGAGTAAATACGGAGTACTTTTAGCCAAAAAGGTTAGTACGTTTCTTGTTTTATTTTTCTCTCTTTTATATTGAGCTGTGTATATATGTTGGTGTTCGTTTGTTTATTACTTTCATTTTATTTCGAGTGTAGCAGGTGGAATAAGAAGAAGAAGTGGTGGAAGTATTAGAGGTGAGAACAAATAAAACAAAAAATAAAGTAGGAAATTAAAGTAGGAAAAACGTGTTTCATAAAGTTTTCATTACTACTTTTTCTTTCAGGTGGATATTTGTTCGAGAAGTGTCGGTGGTGATGGTGTCGGTGTAGCTTAGTTTGTGGCAGTAGTGAGTGAGTGAGTGGTTTGTTGGTTGGTTGGTTTGTGATTCTTGGTGGCAGTGAAAGTGTGTTCTTGTGGCTTTGTTCTTTCTTTCTTTTTTTCTTTAAGTGTAGTTCAACTAAGTTTGAAAGTGTTCTTCATTTAGCCTTAAGGTTGTTTTTTTGGCTTAGATGGTTGGTTTGTTGTTTGTTTGTTTGGCAGTAGATATGTTATATAAAATGTATATTCAAATATATAAAGAAAATATGTATATGTATATAAGAAAAATCCATTAACTTTTTGAACGCGTGAAACGAGCTTGATTTTTTTTTTTTGTTTTTTGGTTTTGGTTGGTTTAATCGTAAATAACATTCCCAAACGAGTGTTAAATTTTTCAAAGCAGTTTTGGTTTTTTTGTTTAGCAGAGCTTTTTATTTTTTGTTTAGCTTTTCTTCGGTTCTTCCATAATTTTGGTTTTTGTAATTATGTAGCAAATGTATGGATGTTGATTTCATGACAACTCGATGAATGTTGTGATATAGACGAGAGAATGGATAACAAAAATTTAATAAAAGAAAATATTTTTTGTTGCATATATGGCATGTTTGTTGTTGTTATTGTTTGTTGAGAGGGACACACGCTGCTATAAATGTGATGATGTGGATGTCCTGGAGTGAGGTTTTTTTTTTTGCTTAAAATTAAATTAGCCCCATGGTTTTCATTTCTTTTTTTCTTGTTTGTTAAATATAAATTTCACAAATTGTGATATGCCTGTTGCCTATTTTCATTATATTGTGATAATGCCTTATGATGTGATGTAATAATGTTGTTGGTAATTGAGTGTAACAGTGAGGTTATGCTAAAAATGCTTGCTTTTTCTGTAATGTTTCCTAATTATTATATTTGAATGTTGGTAGCATCGGTTTGTATATACATTTGTTCGAGTGAAAATAACCAAATAGATAATGGACATATATCTTTAATATAATATATCACAGTTTTCCTAATTTTCGTCGGAAGAAAATCTAATAAAAGATAAATATCAAAAAAAGAGCAAACTATAGAAGTAGACATAGAACTTAGTTCTCAGCTATCCTGATAACTTATATGAAATTGTGAATACGAGTTTTTGAAGTATTTTTATTCCAAGTTTGATATTTATATTTCAGGTATTAGCAGTAGTCGTCAACTCCAAGCAATTCGAAGTAAATATGATTGAATGTTGTTCTTTAAAATTGTTAATTCTCTTCGACTTATGTTAGTTAAAGAATGTTGAATTTATTCTGAAAAATCAATCTTTTGTGTCGCGTACCATCGCTCTTTAACGTGATACTGGTAGCGTAGCCCGACGTTAAGGAAGTGGACGGAAGTAAACGGCAACATCAACAGAAATGGTTCGAAAAGTAAAGAAGCGACTTGATCGAAACCTGCGTCGCAGTAGCCGAAAACTGGCTCGTGTGCTGAACATATCGCAATATTCCATTCGGCAATATTGAAGAATGAGCTCGGGGTAAAGCCATTGAAATTCCAAAAAGTGCAAGAGCTTACAGCGCAACAGAAAGAAAATAGACTCAAATGAGTTAAACAGTTGTTTCGCTTGGCCGAAAGTGGTGAACTGCCGAATTTGGTTCTTTCCGATGAGAAAACATTCGTTGTCCAGCAGTTTGTAAACAAGCAAAATGGTCGTGTTTACTGGCCAAAGAGGTCAGCTGAAAATGTGCACCTTTGGTTGGCCACAAGAACTCAAGTCCCGCATAACAGGCGATGGTCGCTCTCCGCTTGTACTAATCGACCGTGGCATTTGAGTAAATGCCGAATATTATCGTGAACACATTCTGGTGGGTGTATAAAAGCCACCACAAAGGGCACGCAACATTTTGGCCGCAAACCTTAGACATTCCAATAGGACTCAGCACCATCGCACTCAGTACGCGTTATTGTCCATATACCAACTCGGTTTAAGTTTGACATTGATATTACTATGTAGCAAGTTTGGGCCAAATCGGATATTTCCATGAGAATTATCGTGCGCATCAGCCAGATAGATGGCCGGACGAACGGACCCACCCATGTCGACTCCAAATGTGTTGTCCAGATAATAAAGACGTTATTTCGCTGAGGAAAGTTTTTGCCGTATCAAGTGAATGTGTAAGGTATAAAACACAGAATATGTAAGGGACTGCACTGCAGCGTGAACCTGCAGAGGCGATTTTTGGTCAAAAGACTTACAAACAGAATAAACATTTTATATATCCTTCATAGTTTGGTAGAAGGTATGAGAAATGCATTTGTATTGCTAAATCTGAAATATAAATATCAAAAACATGCGAACTCACATAAAGTCTAATAGACGTATGTTAGCTTTAAGGACTGCCTATAAAAGAAACGTGTTTTTGGAAATTTTTCAATATCAAAAGCATAGAGAGAATTTTGTAAAATGTATATTAAATATTTAATGGCTTCGCAGCATCTGAAAAGTACTCTCCAAGAAATGAAAAAAAAAAAAAAATCAAAAAAATAACTTTTTAAAAATATATGGTCCCTATATGTGATCCAGATTTCAAAGAAGTAAAAGTTCGATGTCTGACAATATAAATATAGTATATCCTAAATTGATATAGCTGTTTGAATGAATTGGCAATTATTTATTGATTAAAAATATTTTTTTAATTTTTTTATTATTATTATTATTAATTCTATAATAATTATAATTATTATTATCATTATTATAATTATCATTACTATTATTATTATTATTATTATACTATTATTATTATTATTATTATTATTATTATTATTATTATTATTATTATTATTATTATTATTATTATTATTATTATTATTATTATTATTATTATTATTATTATTATTATTATTATTATTATTATTATTATTATTATTATTACTATTATTATTATTATTATTATTATTATTATTATTATTATTATTATTATTATTATTATTATTATTTATTATTACTATTATTATTATTATTATTATTATTATTATTATTATTATTATTATTATTATTATTATTATTATTATTATTATTATTATAATTATTATTATTGTTATTGTTATATTTAATTTTATTATTATTAATTTCTTTTCAATATTGAATGAAACCCTTTACAACCTCCCGAAAAACTTCAAATGAACCCCCCCTGAGATTCACTATCTTTCCACGAACGATGAATATCGCTGGTGTTAATGTTCACATTTTTACCCCTTTGGTGATATTTACTATTCACCTTATAATTTAATTTTATAAATAACCTGAAAATTGTCTATATGAGGATAATGTTGTGATAATTTGTTTCAACTGTTATGGTTGTTGTTCTTGTTCATGTGTGTGATATGTCACTGTGATAATTTTTATATTGCATGACCTAAGCCTTTGGTTGTTTGTTCTTTTTTTTTGCATATGTGTTGACAATTTTCTAATTGACTGACTAGCATGAAGTTGGTGATATAACGCGAATGATTTTTTTGGTTGTTGTTGGGGTTTTAATGTACAACTTGGTGATATGTGGTGGTGGTGATATTTCCTTTATATTTTTGGTTGGTTTCGGTTTATTGGTTTGATTGGCTGGTTTGGTTGGGTTTGTTGTGATGAAGGTGATGTGGATTAATAGCACAGCTGTCTGTCTGTTTTTTGTTTTGTTTATTGTTTTTTTTTTCATATTTCAATTTCAATTCTTGATGATGGATGGTCGGTTTCGTTTTGTTTTTCCAAACTCCTTTTGCTGAAAAATGGTATTAACAATTTTGGGTATTTTTTGGAGGTGTTTTTCAAAATTTTTATTTGAATTCCATTGATGATAAAACAAATTATTTAGTTGTTTGATTTTATTTAGATTTTGTTTTTAATTTTTTGATCTAAATGATGATGGTAGTGGTGGTGGTGGTTGGTGGGGATTTTTTTCTAAATGTTGTTGATGTCAGTACGCATATGGTGTCTGTTGTTGGTTTGCAAATGCATTATTTTTTTTGTTTTGTTTAGCAAAATCCTCTTTGTTTGCTAATTACATGTTTATTTTTCAAATCCAAAAATGAGCAAGAAATTTGATGTAAATTAAAAAACAGAGTTGTACAAGTACAGATGTTAATGGATATACGTATTTTTTTTGGCTGGAAGGTTGATTGGTTGGTTGGTTCATTGATGGGTTGATTGATAGAGAGTTCTTAAGAAATGGTGCTAAAGGTGGGATAGTTTAAAAATTCAATTTGTTTTTACTTGGAGAACCGCAATTGTTTCAAAGATTTTTTTTTTTGGTGATAGATTTAGCGTGAAGAGACATGGTGAGAACGAACGAAATGACAGTACTTAAAAGAAAATTCATACATGTGGAATGTCAAACAGAAAAATAAACATAAAATAACATTAGAATAAATAAATTACACTAATCTCAGTGGAACGGAAAAAAAGTATAACAAAATAAAAGTCATAATAACAACACTAATGATAATTTTAGTTTTTGTTTTGTTTAGCTCTAAGGGCTTTCCAGGAAAAAAGTTTAGATATTTAGCATTGCAATTTGGCCTAAACTTTAATCTCAAAAAACAACGAAACTACATTCATATTTCTAAATGATTGTTGGTTGTTGTTATTTCATATTTTTCCTCCTTTTTCTTCTTCTGCTCCTCTGTTTTGTTTTTATTTTATTAGTCATTGTCATTAACTTTATGTGTGTACGATTACCTCCCTCCTTCCCGACACTGGCATTGTCAGGACAATTTATGAACGTTCCGGACATGTTGGGGTATGGTGGGTAAGGTTTGCTCTCGGCACTTTGTTACATTACATGTTATGAGGCCATAAGCCTGTAACATAAACAATAACCAAGAAGTTAACTTCTTGCATACGTCTAGTATATCTATATGTTCGCTTGTATCGTTGTTGTGGGGGGACTTTCGAGATCCTTGGTTGTTGTTATTTGCTTCTTCTCTGTTGTTGGTAGTTTTTATTTATATTTTGTTCTTGGTAATAAAATGTAATAATGCATAAAATAAAACTAAGACGACAAAGTCAAAGAAACCAGATAGACAGCAGAGAGAGATGAGAGAGACAGGAGAGAGTGACAGAGATAGTTTGAAAATGAGGGAGACAGAGACGAAGAAGTCAAACTTTAATAAGAAGAACAAAAAAAAAAAAAAAAATCGAAAAAAACTAAAATATTTAATATAACACGTTTTTCTGTTGTTCTTTCTGTCTTGTGATACTTTCCTTAGTTACAGGCATAAAGTGTTTGCTGTTATGTACAGTTTTTTTTTTTTTTTTTTGTCAAAGACAACTAGCTACAGCACGCTTCATTAGTTTCGCCATACAGCTGGTATGATACAATATAAGTTGTTGTTGTCATCGGCCTTTTACCAAAGATTCATTACAGACTACCATCCCCCCAAAAATGTTGGAGCTCTACACTTTTAACTATTTTCTTATGCCCCCTCCCCATGTGAACCCTTTGCCAATAATTGCAGTTTGTTAGAAAAATCAGTTGTTTTTTGTTCCATGTTTGGCAATTTTAGGTCATGGCATGAGTTGGAAGAACAAAAAAAAAAAAAACAAGCAACCCCCTTCATCCATCTGGGATAACATGCAAAATGCCATTATAATTCCGCACAGGAAACCCAAAGACAACTTGTATTGTTTGCCGCAGACAATCTGGGTTAATAGTTTATTTTTTTTTTTAATCATTACTTTTGTATGAATAGAAATATTTGAATATATTTTGGAGGGCAAAAAGGTTGGAGGTTTGATTGGGCCAAAAAGTTGGCAATAGCTCGAAATATTGGTTCTGGACATATGTCATATATCACATATGGATCTTCCTATATTGCAGAGCTAAGTCAATTTTGGAGGACAAAAAGAATTTGCATTGCCCAATGTGGGGAAAGTGGAGGATTATTGAGAAGCCATCAACAATTTCACAGCTGAGTTTGACACCTGCATCGTAAGAATTCGAGCTTCTTTTTTGTTGGATATAAAATATAGTGAGCGCTTTCCTTCAATTTAACTTTCAGAAAATTTGAAATTTAATTTAATACTCTACAACAATATGTGTGTGGGGGGGGGGTGTTTTGATTGGGCCAAAAAGTTGGCAATACCTCGAAATATTGGTTCTGGACATATGCCATATATCATATATGGATCTACCTATATTGCAGAGCTAAGTCGATTTTGGAGGACAAAAAGAATTTGCATTGTCTAATGTAGGGAAAGTGGAGAATTATTTAGAAGGCATACACAATTTCCCTGCAGGGTCGGGCACCTGCATTGTAAGGATTCGAGCTTCTTTTTTTTTTTGGATATAAAATATAGTGAGAGCTTTCCTTCAATTTAAATTTCAGAAAATTTGAAATTTAATTTAATTACACTCTACAACACTATTTGTCGAAATATTGGTTCTGGATATATGCTATATATTATATATGGATCATCTTTTGGAGATGATCGCAAAATAGTTAATGGTTAAAATGGACGATAAATAGAAACATTTTCTTAATTTTGCAGAGGTCTCAATTCGGAATTTTGTGTGGGCCTATGGTTTAGGGTTGGGCAGAAATATACCATAACTTACACGAAATTTTCATTGAACCGCGAATGTTTTTAATTCCAGCGAAATTACAAATACTTCCCAATTCAGAAAGGTTTTTTGGCAGAAAAGAACCACATCTATGTTTGGGACTATTATTGTTGTAATCCGGCGAAATTACCGTTCGATCATCACGATATTTGCATTGGGTAGGGTAAGGATCAGAATAGAAGTCTATTGTAATGGAAGATGTTCACAAACTATTAAAGGTTTAAAATGGACCAAAAATCTAAAAATTTCCTTCATTTTGCAGTCGCCCTACAGTTCCCAACTAAGGATAAAGAGACATTATGAGATCAGAGTTTAGGACAGCGCTGAAGCCTAGTATTGAGAAGTTTGGAAAATTGCTTACCTGTTTTGTATGCTATGGGAGTTAAAATTATTCAGAATTTTATGCCTTTGTAGTTTTTTTCAGAAGAAGCGGACCGAAAATTCCCGTATTTACATAATATCTCACATTGAGCGAAATATTGAGATGTACATAATCCTCAAGTTTTAAAGGCTATAATTATTCCAAAATATGACCGCTTGGGGGAGGTACCAGAAGAAGTGGTTATCTTCCCACCAGATATTTTGTTGATAGAAATATTGGGATGTGCGGAATTTTGAAACAAGCGCTGAAAAGTGTTATACTTTGGTGATTTTCGAACAGAAATTATTTTTTAAGGGATGCATTTTTTCATTGCCTAGTTCACGGCATGCCAGTCCATTTATATTTACTTCCATTTATTTTTGCTTGTCAACGACGTTGGCATATGGAAAGGTTATAGGCCAACATTCATGTCTGGCGAGCTAGACATTTGCCAGACTTTTTTATTTTAGGTGTTAACATTATCATCCATGTGTAGTAATGGGGGCGTACAACCCTCACAGTCAGGTCAATTAGAAAGGTCTTCAACAAATGCCAGTTTCCTCTAATGCATTGAGAGTGTGAGGAGGTTGATGAGGTTAAAAAAGGCATTAACGTAGACAGGGCGGATTTCGAAATGTCACGAGCGTTTGTGTCTAATTTGACATTGTCCAGACAGAACATAGCCCAGCACTTGTTAGCAAAAAAGATACAATTAAATTGTATGCAATTTTGTATTAATATTTGCTACCTTTCGACAAAATTCTAATATAAATGGAAGGTGGCTAGCACTTTGATAACAAAGGCTTTAAATTACTGGCTTCAAATTGTCCATTCTGAGAGTGGACTAAGGGGGGTGGAATGATTTGTCATCTATCGAGTAAGAAAAAATTGAGTAGATTATTAAAGTAGAGCTAAAAATAGAAGACAAGTCTACTGGCGTTTTGAAAGCCAGCAAACTCCCTCCCATTTGGTTTAAAACTTCTGCAGTTTATGAATATATTGTCTTATGCAATGGTACTGACATACGAATAAGGGAGGTGTAATGAGGTCTTTATGGCACCTAATCAAATTTCAGTATAAATCACAATAGAAACGGAATATGTATTTCCATTATATGTTCAGACAACATTTGCATCAATGAACCACAAAAACAAGACTACTTCATAATTATACTACCTCATATATATATGGCTTAGAGGATATACTAAATTTGTCATTCCGATTGAAGCTAACAGATTTGTCTAAAATTTGGTATTTGTGGGTCGCAATCCATCATCGGTGGATGATTAATGTATTTCGCATTTTTCTATATCGCCCATAGGATTGTGTAAAATTTGGTATTTGTGGTTCATAATGTATTCTACAACCGGTGTCAGAACTGTGTCTATATTGGTCCACGGTTTCCATATTAAAAAGGTATTTCAATGATTCTAGCTACACTTTTCCACGGAATTGTCTGTCGTAGAAATCGTAGAAACCGATCTCACTGGTATTTGCAGTTTAAAGTAGGGCACGCTTGAAAATGTGTCTTTACCTAAAGGCGAAGGTATTTTATATATATTTTTGGAACAAATTTTTCTTGAAGAGCAAAAAGAAGAAGAAAGATTCGAAACTTATATTTCGACAAAGTTAGCACTTTTTCCGAATTTGGTTTTCCGAATAATTTCACTTAGAATGCCCAGTCTGGGCTGTGGAAAATTAAAATAGAATTTTATAGCATTCTGCTTACAGTATGAGTACTTAGTTCCAATTTTTGAAGGCTTTTTTATAGCTCTGACAATATACAAATGGATTCCATTATTTTCTAAAATATATCTCTTTATGTATCTGTTTTATTTTTTTAAGGGAGTGAGAAAGATGACTAAAAAGACCCCTTCGATGACATCCCGAGGGTTAAATGATTTGATAAAAACAGGTTAAAAAGTATTAGTCGGTTTTGCCGACAGATGTATATCCTCAGC
Organism: Musca domestica; assembly: GCF_030504385.1. Taxonomy (NCBI): domain Eukaryota; kingdom Metazoa; phylum Arthropoda; class Insecta; order Diptera; family Muscidae; genus Musca; species Musca domestica. The sequence goes on along the minus strand of NW_026712238.1, from coordinate 3,610,672 downwards.
CAGTATTCAATACTGTGAAGCGAATTGGATATTTATATCGGTTTCTTTGAGCGTTTTGTTTTTCAAAATTTTGAACCCTATGTGGCCCGAAACCTACCATCTTTATAACAGGTCTTGTGTTGATGGAACTATTGAGATGTACCAAGTCTGAATGGAATCGGGTGTAAATTTCGCGTTTTATGAGCTTCATGGATATTCAAAATTTTGACTTTTGTCGGGGAGGTACCAAAATTAGTGGACCGATATATCCCATCTTCTAGGCAGATCTTGTGTTTGTAGAAATAATGGAATGTGTGAAATATGAAGAGAACCGGATGTTTATAATAGTTTTGGTTATTAAAATCTGGATGGAGTGGACCGATTATGTGCATTTTCGAACCTTTAGGATTTGCAAATTTGGAGAAAAATCGGATTATCCTTTCTCCTTCAGTGCAGTAGAATATTTTTCTGAAAATTTCGACCTTTTGTTATTGCCCCTCTCCGAACTCGATCTAAATTTGATAATAATATTACGAAGTTTAGACCAAATCGGATACTCCCTTCGAGAATTATCGTGCACACCAGCCAGCTAGACCGATATCGCCAGATCGACCCAAAATGTTCTAAAACTGATTTGGTCCAAAGAGACCTAGGGTCTTAAACCTTTATTTCGATGAGGCACGTTTTGGCCATATTAAATTATATACACCCTCTCTAGCCATATGACTCAGGGTATAAAAATCTGCGTACTGTTGTCTATAATATTGCCAAAGGCTCTTTATACCTAAAATGCACGTAATCCATGGAATCTTAATCCAAAAATTTAAAAATTTGTTGAAAATGTTTGCGGTATAAGATTGAAAAACGCTGATACGACTTTCTTCAAGTTTTAGCTCTATTTTCATAATCTTCCAGATTTTTTTTTGTGTTGCACAGTGTAATGATTCACTAAAAAGTAATGAAGATTTTCAGTCCTGGATTTTAATGGGTGGAAATTTGCCTCTGAAATGTGCTACGTATATCCAGATTTTGATCTAGCTCCGCAGGAATCGCACCGTCCATTATGATTTATTTTCGAGGTCGTATAAAAATATATATAGAAAATTGGTTGTAGTTTTTCATATGCTCCCAGGTTAGGCAAAGTTCCCCTATAGAATAGAGATTAGAGTTCTACATCTGATTCTATGTATTTTGAAGATCCCAGCCAAATTTGCCTGTCGCAGTCACTGAAACTCCAAATTTTTTGGACACAAAAAGTAATCTTGTAAGGGGTGGTAGCTGTAAAGACTTAAAGGCGAAAGATCGTATTTTAACAAAGAAACATATATTTTCATTATGTCGTGCTGTCATATACGACGATCATTTGTACATATTCAAATATTGGTATTTATACCTACCAATCTCAATAAGACATATTTATTCTTAATTATGATATCAGAGAAAATTAAAAAAATTAAATAAATTCAGAACTAAGAATAATATAAAACTAATAACGAGTATACCAACAGTTACTTGGGGGATGACATTTTTTTTAATATTGTTGTTTTTTTAATTCATTTAAAAAATTAGCTTTTAATGAATAACATTTTAGGGATGAACGTTTAATCAACATCGTTTATTGATTATAGATAAATGGAAAAAAATAGATTGGTTTCTTGGTGTTTATCTTTTTTGCATGATTTGAAGCAAAGCCGTTGGACAAAAATGTGTTTAAAAAATTAGCTTTGTTTTACGAAAACAAAAATACTGGTAAATATATATATTTATTTAAAAGCAGCTGTATTTTGATTAATTATAGGAGATTAGACATTACGATTAAATATATGTACGGTATATTTATATGCGCAAAAAGCAAAAACAAATAATTAGCGAGTTGATTAATTTTACAATAAATAACAAAAACAAATAAACAAACAAATGATAATAATGATAGTAACCACAACATAAACCACATTAAAAAATAAATAAATAAAGATGGCAAATAACTTTAAAAACAAAATCGGTACCCACAAACTTAAAATATTGTAGATATATATTTTTTAAAATTACATTGCTACATTACGAACGAGGAAGTTTTTTCTTTAATATATACAATTTTGGGAGGGTCGGTGGTGGTGATGTTGGTGTTGGGTTGTAATTTGCAGGAGGGTTGGTGGAGACAAACCTATGGAGTTGAGGGATTTGGCAAAGGTAAACATTACCAAACAAAGCATACAACGTTGATGCGCCATAAGTCATATCCTTGCACAAAAGGGCATTTGTTTTTTTAAAAAAAAATTATAAAGTTTGTTGTTATTGTTATTATTCTTGTTGTAAATCATATGTTGAAAAGCATAGAGAATATTTACGTTTAGTTATATTTGGTGGGTAAATATTTTATATAATTTTCTTGAATCGTTTCACGAAAGAAAAAAAAAAAAAACATTTGCACTTGTTCGGTTAATAAGAGCAATAGTTTGCAAAGTGTTATATGTTTTGATGTGTAGAATATATTAAGTGTGCTAATTCAATTGAGTAAGAGTATAACAGTGTTGTTTCGTTTCTCAAAGAGGCGTGTACAAGTCTTTAAAGTGTGCTAACAAACAGTGTTTTTAGAGTTTCGCAGCAGTTTCGTTTAAATAAATAACATCCAAACAATTTGCGCGATATGTGGAAAGTGTTATATTTTATAGTTAATATTAGTTGTATATGGTAACCCTGGTGTAAAAGTTTTATCCTTTTGTGTAACATCAAGAGACGGCATCATTTTTATTAACAAAATTACAATATTTCTAAACGATATGAAATCTATTCAGACAAAAACTGCTTTTTTTTTAATTTTCTTCATTTAGCAATATTTGAGAAAGTTAATTCGTCGTTAATCTGAATAAATATAATTTATTCGGGATACGTTCTGCGGTACCAAGGGGTACGTAGTTCTTTATATCTACGTTTTTTCCGATGTGATAGTAAGATATCACATTAAAAAATTTCATTAAACATGACTAAGGGTACACACATTGCTCTGATCATTTTGTCCTACCATTCTAGGTTAGACAAAGGAATATATGTTTGGTGACTTTTAAATGCAGATGATCCAAAGGTTCAACGAGCTTTTTAAGCGAACATATACCGATTAGAGCCAAGTCAACAAACTTGGACAATTGTAATTCATTTGGGCGCCACCTCAATTTCAGAGGAAAGAGACATAAAAGACATTGAAATATTTCCATCCGAATTCGTAAAATTGTAACATGAAAAAAACTGGTTTCGACAAAATTGTTCATTTTGGTTCACTAAAAAGCGACCACAATTAATGGAGCCTCAGATTATAACTAGATCAAGAAAGTTGTAATAAAGAGCGACCAGGTTAATTGTTTTTCATTTGGGCGCCACCAATTTCAGCAAATAATCGGTTCCCTGAAAAGAACAGTCGAAATAGTCTCGTCAAAATTGTCCTGTTTAGTTCATCATTAAGCGTTTTTAAATACCGACTGCGTCAAACGGCGAAGTTGTAATATTTTTCGAGTTTCATATCATTGGAAGGCAAACCGAAGGCTTTGAAAAGGAAATTGGAATACTAGATGTTTGAAGATTTTTTTAAAAGAAATTTAAATCAAAATGTATTTCGTTTATTCTTTGGATTACTATATAGATAGACCTTTAATCGACCTAATGCCTTTGTCATAGTGTTGGTGGTATTATAAGTTTGACTGGGCCAAAAATTATGTAAGACCTCGAAATATTGGTTTCCCACATGTATGTCCATCTGTCCATGTTAAATTCACGCTACAGGTCACAATGATGGCTCGATCTTAACGAAATTGAGAATTGAGGTGTGGTTATGGTCAGAATAGAACCCTATTGTTTTTGGAGATGATTGTAAAATATTTAGGAATTTAGCATGGGACTAGAGTTTAGGGCTTGGCAAATGCTTTACATTTTGTTTGGTCATCGGACAATATTTAGTGGGTAAAATAGACCATAATTTTTATGTGAAGAAATATGAAAATTTTCAACCGTTTTAATTTCGAAACCGTTTTACAGTGATACTGATAGCCAAGAAATCGAGACTGATTTTGCCAATTCTCACCAATTGGGAATGGATAAAATCTAAGAAAATATGCCCATAAAAAGTGAATTTTTTTTGTAATTTTTTATCGCATGCGATTTTTCCATATTTGACTTACAATTACAACACTATGTGTTGCGGGTATTATACTCAGGTCGCAATTTCTGTCCGATTCTCACGAAATTTTGGTTTAGAAATACGATGTATGGACGATGATGATGGACAAACAAATTAATATTTTCCTGATTTTGCAGTAGCTCTACGGGACACAATTAAAAAAACAACCGATACAAAATATTGCATGAGGAGAGGTTTAAGAACAGGGCAGAAGCCTAGCATTTTGGAAATTGGTTTTTTTATGTGAAATTGTTTTGAATACATAACAGTATGATAGAGAGGGGTATATATAGGGCAAATGCCCCGGACTGCAGGACTGTATAACATTATTAAAAAGAATCGTCTAAAATAGGTTTGAGCCTAAGGTGTTTTTCCAATATTTTGTAGTGTTGTAGGGTATCACATGGTCGGTCCACATGGCTAAAGCCTTTGCTGACTTTTCGTATTATATCTATTGTTGGTAAAATTATTACGGTATTCGAAGTTTCAAAATGAACTCTTTTTGGGGAAGGTAATAAATGGAGTATCCCGCTATATCCCATTCTCACCCAGGATCTTGTAGTACTGGAAAAATTGAGATGTGCCATATCTTATAAGAAACGGATGCTAATTTTGGGTTTTAGAAACGTAGTGATTATTCAAAATTTTCACCCATTGTGGTGGTGATGTCAGAAGGAGTGGTCCATTTTAGCCTTTCTTCATATCAGATCTAGGTAAGTACCAGATCTATTTGAATGTGCGAAATTCTAAGACAAGCGGCCTCTTATTTGTGGAAAATTCAGAATTACTGTCACCTTCTCGTAGTAGTAGAAGCAACTTGTGCAAAATTTCCTCTTAGATTGTGCTGATGGATTCGGTGTCTAGTTTTCGAATGTTAATTCGGAAGATATGATAATGACAACACTGGTGAAAAACAAATTTAGATAATTTTGCTGCCGTATTAATTTAAGTGTTCTTAAAAAGTATCAATACATAAGTTGGTTGCTTTCGTTTTAAACACTACATTGTGTACTATATTAAGCTCCTTAAAATTTTAAATGTAACACATCAGAAGTAATTAATAATTGGAAGTTTCTTAATTTATCGTTTAAAGTAAAGGATGCAAAAACTTCTTTTAGCTAGGTAAAATGGTAATGGTAAGGTAAAAAACTAGACCAATCCAATCACCATGGTTATCCCTATACCATAGTAGGCCTTAAAACTTAATAGGGTTCCTCATTTCAAAAATAATATATATTTTTTATGTTTTACTTTAACTCCGTTTGTCTGAGATCAGACGACGTCTCTCTTTTTTTGGCGCCCAAATGTACCCATGGCATATATGGTTATCAATTTTTATTTATTAAAGATTAGGGTTTTCTATTTTTTATATTTCGATAAAACCCTAGACGTACGTTTGCAAAAAGAAGAGGTTTTTCAAAATCTCAAGATTTCAATTTTAGCAATAAATACCACCTATATAATCTTTGAATATTAATATTTTATGCAAAATTCGGTTGTTTTATGTTTCATGTTCGGATTTTTTTTTTTATATTTAAAATTATTTCTCACATTTCATTAATTAAACCCCCCCAACTAGAGATGATTTTTCCATACATAGACGTTTTTGTGTAGGTATTCATTTTAAGTTTTCATTAGTGTATTTTTTAACAATCCATAATCCTATTCAGTTCCTAACAGCAAAGTGTATTTTGAATGAAGTGTATCACAAAAAAAGTATTTCAAATAATAAACACATTGTTAGCAAAATTTTAAGAAAAAAGCCAATCAAAATTACATTAAGTAAATAGTATAGAGAGTATCTTTAAGGGGGAGAGGGGTTTAGTATTATTTTTTTTTTTTTTTTGATAACATTGCCATAAAGTGCACATACACTTGCTATAAATCACAACATTTAATTATTATTAGTATTTTGGTTAATAGCATTATTATTATTATATATTGAGTATATAAGAGTATGTATGGTTAAGTATATATGTAGTATATTTTTGTGTAGCATTGCTAGTGTTATTATAATTGGTAGCATTATTAGGTTTTAATATATGTATATATATTTTTTTTAATGTATTTCACAGTGTACCTGTCCATATGTGTGTGTGCACGTACGTGAGAGATTTGTAATTGCTAATGGATTTTAATAATCACAAAATTGCTGTAAAATCGTTTTAAAAATTTTACACACACACAAAAATTACATCAACTATGTTATAAACATACACACATGGACTGGCACACACACATATATATTTGTAGCCTTCTTTTGGGAATTGAATAGAGTGGGGGCGGGGGATAAACATTGACATACCATCACAGTAGAATATAACATAATTTCAACACAAGAAGTTAAGTTTCCTGGTTAACACGCACACATACAGACACACAGAGACGCAACATGTACATAGACATAGTGTTAGTATTTAGCAACAAAATCAAAAAGTTATACGCATATATATATAGAGAGAGAGAAGATTATTTTATTATTTTGAGTAAATAGCAATTTATTTATATTTGTCGCATAGTAGAGTAGTTGACTTTCACAGTTATAGAGTGTGTGTGTGTGAGAGAGTGTAAATTGTTGCTATGTGTAGGTGTATATGTGTAGCATAAGTCTATAGATATTGAGTTATTTTTTGTGAATTTTCTTTAAAAATTAAAAAAATAAAAATAAAAAAAGTCAATTACATTCATAGGTGGCAATCTGTGTTTTCTCGGCGTTTTCCTGTGAAGGTGTATTCAGGTGTGAAAAGTTAAAATTGTGGTTTTTGTGTTTTTGCAAAAGTAATTTGTTGTTTGAGTATTATATAGGGCTGAGTATATATTGTTTATTTTTCGATTAGGGGGAGAGGGGGTATAAATATATGTAAAAAGTGTTTAATTATTTTGTTTGTTAGTAGTAGCATTGTATTTGTATATAGGAGCTATATAGTTATAGTTGTATGTAAAATTGCTGCTGGGTTAGTAGTATAGCATTTGAAATTAAAATTAAGAAAAAAAAAAATATACAACTAAACACAAGTGTTATTTTTTTAATTTTTTTCTGGGTATTTATTAGTTAAACACAAACAAAAAAGTATATATTTATAGTTTTGTTAGTTGTTTCTAGGGTACGTTTTGGTTTTAATTGCATTACTTTTAATAGAGCATTTGTTTGGTTCTAAGGTTTTTGTTTTTTTTTTGGTTTATTTTAAAAATTATCGAAATTTCAATCGGAAATAAATTTTGCATATGAAAAAAAGTTGCAAAATTTTTCCGCTTCATATTTTTTTTGTTTCGTTTTTTTTCTTTTTTTTTTTTTGTAAAAAAATCAGTTGCTCGATTGCCAACATATATGCTGTCCGTTTTGAATTCAGTTTTTCATTTTTTTTTAGCTTTTTTTAATGAAAATTTCCTCAATATTTTCATAGTTTTCCGAAGTATTCTCGTTATGCGTTACTATTTTTTTTTTTCAAAAAACAAACATAAAAATACATTTTCTTTTGTATACAAAAAGTTTACACAACACTTTTTGAATAACCAATACTTGATGACGGATATGTAGGTAAGTAAATAAGTAATTAATAATGCTGCTTGGTTTAGCTGTTGCTTTCGTTTGCTTTCATTTTGGGATTATTTAAAATTTACTGATATCGATATACATACAGATATATATATATATATGTAAGTAGGTACTGGAGTTTAATAGAGTTTTGTATTTATGACAAAAAAAGGATTATTGCACATTTATTAAACAACATCAACAACGACAACTACTTCTTGTTATCTTATGATAATTTTTTTTGGTTTTGTTTTTTTTAAGTATTTTTTTAATTTTTATATTAATAATTTTGATAGATTTTTTTTTGCAGTTTGTTTGCTGGTTAAGATAAGTCGATTATTGTTATATTATATTGTATGGATATAAATAGTAGCTTGTACTTTGATTTTTTTTTTTTTTGGTTTTGTTTTGTTAAATAAAGACCATTAAACACATACGATGCATAAATATATACGTACCTGTGATGTTTGAATGTTAATCAATGATGAGGGTATATAACTCACAAATCGGACAAAAACACACACAATTATTATGAAAGAGAATGTTCAAAAATTTCAATGAATTCTTCATTCATACTGAGTCAAAAAATTAAATTTTAAGAAAAAAAATAATATTTATAACCATAATAAATGAACAATTTTTATTTGTAGCCGTTTATAGATGGAATACGTATGAATGGTTTTTAAAATATATAACCAATTGTAAATGTAAAGAAATTTATTGATAAGGTTCATATTCACCATGAAGGTAAACCAGTATCGAATAAAGAAAATATTATTTCATTCGTAAGAAATCAAACATTCATTTCCGTCTTTTTGAGACCTATCCGTATTGGACAATACGGTTTGATCGCATTTATTTAATATTTAGGGATCTACGTCCCACCATCGAAAAAGGATCACTCAAAATACTCAAAAAAAAAAAAAAAAAAAAAAATCAAGTAAGCTGATATACCAATTTTTTTGTTAAGAATAAGAAGATTTATATCGGTTTTTAGGAAGTGCTGAAGATCTAAGACTAAGACTGTTATAAAACAGTGACCAAATTTATCCCTTCTTCTGTAAAAAATTTAAGATGAACCAAGATTGGGCAGAAGAGGCGACTTATTTAAATTTTATTTAAGTTATGAATATTCGCAATTTGGGTCCTAATGGGAGTGATACAAGAAATTATATTGTCTTTTTCGTCTTTATAAATTTTTCATTGTGAAATTATGAAAAAGGTTACAGAATTAAAGTACATATGTAATGTACAAATATTGTTCATATTTTCACTTATTTGATGAAAAATAAAATGATATTAAGATGATCAAGGTTGGGCCTATCTCAGAACGATATTATTACATCTAAATGTCGTGAGAAGCAAGATTGGGATGATTTACTTTTTTAAAAGACTTATTAACTTTTTAGATGGTCGTAGTAAACCACGGCTTTTATTAAAAAGAATATTTTTTGCATCTCAATCAGTCTATTGTAATTTTTTACAATGTGTAGTCAATTTAGTTCAGGGAGCAAAACAAAATTCAGAGAGGCCTGTGGAATACGATGAATGCGTTATTTTTTGTCAAGGTGTTATCGTGGAGCAAAAAGCACAAATTCGATTCAGCAAAAACAGCTTTCATCTGAGATGGATTTGCCAACGTGCTCCATATTCGGAAAAAGTATATGTTTTGAAGACAAAAAAATCTCCTTTCTAATGAGTCCCAAAAGACTTATGTTAACTATAAAACGAACTACCTCTGTGCGAAATTTTCGCTATTACATTAATTTAAAAATATTAGATTAAGGTTTCATCGTTACATTTTTTTTATTCATCGCCATTTTCATATATAATTTAAAACTATTAGTTTTATATTTAAAAAAACATTAATTTCCATATTTGAAATATTCATTCTATTAAAATTCCAAATTAAACATTAATATTTCGAACTACGTTCATACCAAATTCTATTTTTCATGTTTGTACATTTGTACTGGGTTACAAGGGTCTTTGTGCATTTGTTTATAATATGCAGAAGGAAGCGAGAATTTCTTTCGTTTTTTTTTCTTTTCTTCATAAGATCACATTCGGAGTAGATTTATGTATATCCAGCCATCTGTCCAGGTATTATTGTTAACAAAGTAAAGGTTGCATTTATTGCCCGATTAAGATGAAATTTGCCACTAATCATTTGTTTGGCCCAAGGGCGAATCCTACTGAAATAGGTAAAAATTTATATATACAGGGTTGCCCATATTCGTCGGACCCATCTGGCAACGCCATAACTTTTGACAGAGATGTCACATCGCTTAGTGACATACCGCGTTTGAAGCGTCAGTCCAAGCAGATTTTTACCATGAACCAATACACGCCACACGAGCGCTCTGAAATAGTTGAAATTTACATTCAACAGAAGAAGTCAATTGTGAAAACTGAACATGCTTTTAAAAAATGTGAGAAATGCGCCTTCTAAGAACACCATTAAGCGTTTATACGAAAAATTTTCGACTGGTAAGGCTCTTTCTAATCCGAAGAGGCGATATAAAAGTCGACCAAGGCGATCGGCCGAGAATATCGCTGCCGTACGAGCCAGTGTTGAGAGGTCCCCAAGAACATCCCAAAAACGCCGTTCTCAGCAGTTGGGCATGGCTCGGTCCACTTTACAACAGATTATTCGCATTGATTTGCATTTGTTCCCGTACAAAATTCAATTGACGCAAAGAATGTTGCCTGTGGACAAGCCTCGTCGATTGGAATGGGCCCAAAGGGCCCAAAGGTCCGTCGAATATGGGCAACCCTGTAGCTCCCATATAAATCTCCAATCAATTTAAATGTTATTGTGCCTCATTTGAAAAATATTAGCTCAAATTAGATGCGGTTTTAGCGCAAACGACAGAATTCGGCCTAGAAGCAAGTGTGCCAAATTTGAAGAAATCAGTTCAGATGTAGCTATAGTTCGCTTATATATGTTTCCCCGATCTGACATTGAAGTCCTCCACAACCGTAATTCACAACAACAATATTCAGGACATTCAAATACAACTCAGAAATATCTTCATCCGATTTTAAGTTCATTGTGCAAGTAGGACAAATGTCATGTCAAAGTCATATCAAATCAAATGTACAAACAACTCATTAAAATTTAGTAAAACTGGAATAAGGGGAGATATCTCCCATATAATAATTCCCTATGATACCAAAATAAAACTGCTCTAAAACCATTATTCACATTCAAAACAGGTCTATAATTGGTATTATCTACTTCCGCTAAACTCCCAATATGAACGTTTTTTTGTTGATCGAAACCCCCGAGTGGCAATGGCCGAAAAATGGCTCGTGAGCTGAACATATCGCAGTATTCCATTCGGCAAATATTGAAAAATGTGCTCGGGGTAAAGCCAATGAACTTACAAAAATTGCAAGAACTTACACCGCAACAGAAAGAAAATAGACTCAAAAGAGCAAAAGAGCTGCTTCAATTGGCCGAAAGTGGTGAACTGCCGAATTTGGTTTTCTCCGATGTGAAAACATTCGTTGTCCAACAGTTTGTAAACAAACAAAATGATCAAGTTTACTTGCCAAAAGGTCAGCTGCAGATGTGTACCTTCGGTTGGCCACCAGAACTCAAGCGCCGGCTATGGTGATGGTGTGGGTCGCCATAACAGCCGATGGTCGCTCTCCGCTCGTAATAATCGACCGTGTCTTCAGAATAAATACCGAATATTATCGCGAAAATATTCTTGAGGGTGTATTAAAGCCTTGGGCACGCAAACATTTTGGCCGCAGACCTTGGACATTTCAACAGGCACTCAGCACGCGCCACCCAAGAATGGTTACAAAATGAGGTTCTTCACTTCATTTCCAGCGTACAATGGCCACCAAAATCTCCGGATAACAATCCGTTGGACTATTGTGTGAGTATTTTGGAAAGAAATGTTGGCACTAAAAATACCAAAGTGTCGATCATCTCAAGCAAGCGCTTCGCCGGGAATGGGCCAAAATACCGCAGAGCAACAGTCGGGCAGCGTGTGACGGTTTCATTGGCCGTTTGAATGCCATAATTCGTGCCAAAGGTGAACAAATGTAAACTTATTCTAAAATTTGATGCAATATCCGACATATTTTGCTTTCATTCAATAAAATTTAAGAAAAAATGTAAAAATTATGGAGTTGGACTTTGTTGCAGTATTTTTTATCTCACCCTGTGTAATCAATACTCTTGTCAGCTCGAAGCATTTCGAGATGCAAAGATTGAAATGCGTTGGTTTCAAAACAGGAGCATACATTTGGAACACTTAAACTTCATATCGACTATAAGTACAGTAAAAACTGCAAATTTATTAAAAATAATAAAAAAGAGCATTTTTTCGTTCATTGCGGTGTCAACATCGAGGGTGGGAGAACAAACATATCACTAGTACATTAGTTATATAAAAATTTTATTATTAGAACATATTATTTTGAAGCCATCCACACTAGATTTAGATGGAAGTGTACCTTTTGACTCATCATCTAAGGTTGAAAAACAGTCCGTCAAATATATGCATATTTGTTTCAAATAAAGTAGGTTCAAAATTATATCGGATCTTTGAGATATGTATTCTTTGCCTTTAGAATCAGAAAAGAAGAATGCTGAAACTTACACCATTCTCAACATACTAAAATTGCTAGATATTTAAGATATGTAGTCATAGATATAGTATTCGTAGTACAAGAAGTGGTAGTTTTTACATATAACCCCGAAAGCCTATTAGATGGCCTTAACACATTTTCCAAATGTTGGGCGTTTCTAAATAAGGCTGCACCGATCAATTTATCAATTTTTATAATTCAAATTTACAAATACGCACATATAGCAAACATGCACACATATTGTTGATAATGGAAACAAAAAAGTAATTACAAAAATTCATTATAATTTGCATAAACCAATTACTTAATTTAAAATTATTAACTACACAACAAAAAAAAATAATTTATTAATTTGTTTTTTAATTTAGTAATTACAGGAAACAAAAAATATAAAAAACACAAATTAAATATCTTTTTTTCAACGGAACAAAAATTTAAGACAAATTTATAATTTTGCTTCAAAAATATTATTTTTTTGATTTGTTGTTGCTGTACGATAGATACTGCAATTAGATTACGTGCACAAATACAGTTACTAAAATTCGACTGATTTAATTGTTGTTGGTTTGCTTTTGGATAGTAGTTAAGTTGATATACATATTTATTTTTTTTCGATATATATGAATTGATATTAATTTAGATAAATATGGTAATATGTATGTAGTAGATATGTATCATATATGTTTGTATGTATGCACAATTTGACATACAATTACAGAAGACACACACACGCACGCACAAAAATATGTTAATATATATATATATATATATGTGTTGTTAGATATGCATGTAGGTATGTATATATGTGTGTTTTTTGTATAATGTTGTAAAAATTAGTTAATTGCAGTATATTTCAATAGGCTTCATGTCCATTGGTGTTTTTTTGGTTTTTGTTGCATATGTAGGTATGTATTTTGAGAGTAAGTAGTAGATGTAGTACTACATCTAGTATCCTGTAGTTGTCACAGCATACATACATGGTTATTAGATTATGCTTAATATCAGTACAATAATTTGTGCAAAAATACAATTTGCAAAAACATTTGCTTTTGTGTATAATTGGCTGGCTGGCTGGCTAGCTAGCTGGCTGGCTGGCTAGCTAGCTGGCTGTCAGGCTTGCTGGCTGGCGGGCGTTTGATTGGTTGGTTAGTTGTAAGTTTTTTGCTTGTTTTTCCGGTTTTATTATCATTTTTGGTTACCGAACCTGGCTTTTGAGCTGGATTCGTTGTCATTCAAATGTTCAATTTATATATATTTTTTTTCTTTCTTTCTTTTTTTGGGAAATATCAAAAATTAAAAACAGACATACATATACGCGGCAATAGAGCTATTATCTTATGTTGATTATTTCTATTTATTATGTATATATTTACGAATTTGTTATATCAAATAAATTTAATTCAATTCAATTTAAAAAAAAATAACAAAAAATAGTCATCGTTATTGATTGTTTTTTTTTTTTTCGTTTTGCTTGTTTCTTTTCCAGTTGCTTTGCTTTAGTTTTTTTTAGAGGGGGAAAAAAGGAATGAAGTAAGAAATTGGTGCTGTGGGTGTTCTCTTGCCCATTTGTAGAATCCTTTTAGGTATTGTATGTTGTTGTAGATGAAACAAAATGATGAAACAATTGCATAAAACAAACATTTGTAGAAATATCCCAAAAGAAACAGGAAATCTCTGGGTTTATTTGTAAAGCCCCTGGCAAACACAGAAAAGAGATTACCAAACCCTTACTATATTTTTTGACATAAGAATTGTGTAAAACTTATTGTATATTTGTAAAAATGGATTTCAATGGATATTCATTTTCAATCTTTTCTTTGTTTAAGACAGCATATTTTGTTTATTGCTTTTCTTTTATTTATTCTCTATACAATATTTAGTTTTGAATGCAGCATCCGAGCAAATGAAATTTTCTGGGTGTTTCGATTGTTTTCTTTGTTTTGTCTACTTTTAAAAATATATGAAAAGAAATATTTATAGATATTATATTGCATATTAGTGTTTAATACGTTATATAGTTAAAATATTTTATTATTATTTTTTGTTTATTTCTTGTAAAAGGCGAAGCGAACGTTTTTCATTGTGGCGTATTTTCGGTCATATATAGTTTGGTTTTTGTGTTTTAATAAAATATCGATTTTCGTTTCGTTGCTTTCGTGTTGCATTTTTTTTGTCACGAATATTTCTTTCGTTTTCAAAAGAAGATCTCATTATTTGCATCCCCACAGTAGGTGCTGTTGTTGTTTGTTATTTTGAAAAAAAAAGACAAAGAAATCTAGTTTCGAAAAAAATACACTATTCATTGCTGTTGGCTGTGAAGTAAAAATATCGACTATAATATGAAAAGAAATGGAATATGAACGAAAGAAAAAAAAAATAATGTAATAACTTGTATCTCTATATGGATGAGGGGGGAATTGAGAGGATCTCATTGTGGAAAGACGTTTGACATAGAGAATATGTTATGATTTCGTTTTGGGACGAAAATGCTAAACACTGATATTTGATTAATTTTTATAAATATTAAATCCGATATTAAGGTTATTCAAAAAATATTTCTGGTTATTTCGACTCTTTTTCCTAATGAGTATAATTTTAAATTCTGGATTTTTTCGAAATGTAATCTGCATTTCACTATTTAACTCAAACGAAAGATCTATTTATTTAATAACTTCTTTAAGCAAAAAATTATATCTTATAGCAAGTCGTACAGCTAACTATATCATAGTGAAACCTTGTGTAACTGTCTGGTTACCAAAGTTAGGGTTTGGTGACACTAAAATCCTATATAGTCAAGCGGACTATTATGAACGTCTGAATTGCTAAACGACAACATTTTATGATTGGTATCCCCAAGCCGTGAAATCTCAACTCCCAATAAAGGGTGAAATAAGCTATCCTTTTTGGAGCTATACAGCGTCAGGGTGAGCTTGGTGATGTCAATTCCGGAGAAGTTAAACCACCTCACGTTCTTTCAAAAAACGAGAAATTGCTGGATTATCATTTGTACGAAAATCAAGACAACAGTTTAGGTAAAAACTCTCTCATTCGATATCGATTGAAATGCCCATTATAGATGATAAAAATTAAAACATTGGTGTTCAACATTCTATCTTTAGTAGTTTCAACAGATATTTTCAGTTAAACGAATTTTTACCGAAATCTTTCCCATATCGACAAATACTTCGACTCAAGGTCGGTATTACTTCATATAAAAAATGCAAGAAATTGCGGAGAATCCCACTAAATCAATGCTAGTTGGAATATGTGCGATGTTTGGAAACAATTAAAGTAAATCTGCATACCCAATGGATAGTAATAGGACGAAAAAGACGTTAGATAAGTAAACTAATAATAATTTCGATTCTAAATGCCAGAAATGGCGTGAGATGAAGTTTGAGAAATTTTGTCTGTCAGAAGAACAATTGAAAGAGGTGGAGAAAAATTCAAGATTTTAGATTTAAAACATGGAACGTTGATGAAGCATCGGTTTTCTATTACGTACGTCGTCAAATGCTTGGCATTCGTTGAGACTCAAACCTAAAGTGGTACTGTGGGTGTTCACAAGGATAACCAGACCAATACTAACATATGGATCACTCGTGGTGGTCTGTTATACAAAAGTACTTTACATGGTGCTAAGATCTGTATGCATCAGGGTGATAAGGACACTGTAAGTGTGACCTGAGGAGGCCAATAACTGACATATATTTTACCGATTGACATTAATATCGCAATATTATCGCGAGGCCTACAATGGGATGCGACAGGAAGGTATATACGGAAAAAGATTTATAAGAGCTTGTATTTTACTTCAATGTCATTTATGGGAACTATTGTATATGTACAATCGCCTAATCGAAGAACTGTCTATGTTTTATTATAGTCCCCGTATAACGGTATTTCCGTTAAATATGGAGCATTTTCGAGATTTTAGCCTCATTTTTTACCATTTTTTATTTGAAATTTGGTATTTAGAGCTCGTAATGGTCTTACCCTATTGCCTAGGAAGGTCCATATGTTTGGAGTTCTCAATTGGTCCAATCTTCTGTGGCAGATTCTCCTCTATCCAAGTCCAGGTTTCCTATTACTTCCATATAACGATAGCCCAATATTTTGTATTTACATAATTATAGGTTCCACATTTCCGGTTTTCGCATATTCCTCATATAAGGATGTCCCACGGTATTTGGGGGATTTTTGGCATATGTCTTAATATAATTGTTTGAAGTAACAGATTAGTGCCTATACAGGTGCACGTTTTCGTGTAGCTCTATATATGATTTCAGTCACATTTTCAATAGAATTGTTGGAAATGTTCTTTTTGAAGTTCGTACTGGATTCCTTCCACTCTGGTAGGAAATTAGATGAAGCTTTCAATATTTGGTATCTTAATTATTTCAACCAAATTTTCAACTTTTGTTGTTGTTTAAATTTAGTATATCAAGGTCTTATTGTTAATACTATATTTGCATTCGACTCTAGTCATTCTGAGAACGCCTTAAATTAAATTACGAATATTTATTAGACATATTGGAATCCACTAGCAATGTTTGAAACTTATACAAGGGGGACATAATATTAAGTCCACCGCTATCCGGGAGAGCTGAGGATACATTTCAAGATAGATGTAAACATGATTTTTAACTTATTCGAAACCTTAATTGGATTACAGTAATAACGTTAATATGCCAAGTGCCCTCGAAGCTCGTATCAGAAGCCAAACATGAATTAAAGCGAATGTAATAGTTGCCATGGGCCTAAGCAAAGGAAATAGGCTGACATTAGCACCATAGTGGTTCTTGTATATCACCATGTTTCGTTGTAGTTTTGGAGCGATAAGTGAGAGTGGCATAATTTCAGAAACCATTTGGAGAAAATAAGATTTCAATTATAGAAAAGGTCAGATAGCTTTTTATGAAGGATAACTAGAAAGGAGTCAAAAATATCTTCCAAATGGGTATGTAGTTTTATATTAAAAACATATATTAATTAATGACAGAGAAGGGTTCTAAGAGTTAAAGAATTTTTTATAAATACTTTAAACCATCAAATGTTCTTCATTTTCTAAAGAGAATGGGGTTCCCCAGAGTGCCAGTTTTGTGACACGTGTTTGATTTGTAACCAAATAATTTTGAGCAAATATTACCCCATTAACATAACATTACCTTTTGAACAAACTCATGAATATGTCAGTAAACGCGAATTCATATAAATACACACATATAAGTTTATGAAAACTAGCATTTCCATGAGTTCAAAATAGGAATTGAAATAAATTTTCTAACGAAAAGCGATAATATGTTATCAAAATTTTGTGAGTCAAACACAGAAAAATTCCTTTTGTGAAATTAATATAACAAGGAAATATGTTCAACTAAACTGTACCCTTATAACTAACATTTCATTTTCACATCATGTAGTTCCACTTGACGTATACTTTTTAAACACGTTACGTTAATTAATTACTCATACGCCCCAATAAAGGTTAATCATTAAAGTTATTTAAAACAGTGTTTAGCATTTTTTCCCCACCTAAACATTCTCTAAACCTAATTTCGGTAAGTAAATAATTTTGCTACAATTTGCCAATTTTCAAAAATAAAATAAAATCTTAAATTAAATTGGTTATTGTAATTAAAATTCATTCCAAATAAAAAAATATGTGTTGTTTTTGTTTGTTACTCTGCTAATGAGATATTACTAAGACGACAAGATATTAACAAATATTATGAATTTGATAGAAGAAATGTTGAGAAAATAGTAGTAGACAAAGTTCACATGGAGTGAATGAGTGAAGTGTAATTAGATATTTAAAAAATGGAAAAAAACAAATATGAATGCGAAAGAAAAACTAAAAAAATAATAACGAAATACGATAATGACACTAAAACGAAATACAGAAGTAGAAAGAAAAGTTTTTCAATTAATTACCATTTTCTTCTAATATGCGTACGAAAAATGTGTTTTTGTGTGTGTGTTTATGGTGTGGCCGAATCACGGAATGCACACACAAACAAAACACAGTCGTGGGCGTGGGGGGGTTGGTTGGTTTGTTGGTTGATTGGTAGACGAGTTGATGAGAAAGTACCGAGGAGAAGTAGAAACCACTTTGCAGTTCAATGAATTTCCGGGGATTGTTTTGGCGTTGCTTTTTTGTTTTGGTTTTTGGAGTTAGGCTTATTGCGGGGTTTGTTGGTATTGCTTTAAACGCAGTATGATGACGATGACGACAACGAAGACAACAACAAGTATGTGGGTGTTTTGGTTGGTTATGTTTGTTCGTTCGATTGTTCGCTCTTGGTAGACGATGACGTTGATGTTTTTTGATGATTTACAAAATATACAAAAAGCACGATAAAATTTTGTAAAAAGGCACGGCTGACTGAATTTTTATTATATATATCTTTTGCTTCTTCTTCTTCGACTTCCTCTCTGTATATATAGGTATGTATATATAATTCTCTCTCTGTTTGTTTTTCTTTGTTTTTTTTTCTTTTAAATATATATGTATGTGTGTATATATAGTTGATGATTTTTTTATATTTTCTGGTTGCTTTTGGAGTTTGCTTTGCTGGTTGCTTTAGTTGCGTTTTGTAGTTTCGAGTTTTTTAGTTACTTGAAGAATATTCGTTTGTGTTTTTTATTTGAATATATATTACAGGATTGGTTTGAATGCGTTTTCTTGTTTATTTTTTTTTTTTTAAATATGTACAGTCTGCTTTTGATTTGTTCAGCTAGTAATATATAGGTGTATGTGTGTATATCGTGTATATGCAACAAAATACTGGTTTTCGATTTTTTCTCTTCTTATACTACTCTTACTTTTTTCTTCCTTTGTACATAAATATTTATAAAAGTAAAGTAGTTTTGTTTTTTTTTTCTGGTATTTTTGGTGTTGTTGCTTCCAGTTTTCCTTGGCGTCTGTGAAAACGCTTAAAGAACAATTTTTCCGACACTTGCTTTGTGTCCAGTTTAAACCCCCTTTTTTAATTGTGGGCGTTTTTTTTATTCTTGTTTTTGTAAATATCTCACTCTGTATTTTCCCTGTTTTCTATAGTAATTTGCTCTCGGGGGGAAGAGGAAGGGTTTGATTACGGTTTACTCTTTCTTTATGGTGCAACTATCCTTAATTGTCTTCTATTCGGTGATGAGACAAAATGTAAATTTGATTTAAGGACTTTGATTTGATTTGTGTTGTATTGCTTATATACTTAGTTTTTTTTCTTGTAACTATCACATAGTATTTGATTTCCGATTTCTGATCTTAGAGAATATCTTTCAGTTTATTGTTTTCGGATTTTTTTCGTCTTCTTCTGCGCCTTGTTTTCGCTAACATTTAAACTGGTTGTTTTTCGGTTTTTTCTATTGATGTTGCCTTTGATGTTTACGTTTGTTTAACATTTTATGTTGGAATTGTTGTAATTGTTCCTGTTGGTGTTGTTGTTGCTTTTGTGATTGTTCTTCTTCGGGAGTTTCTTTGATTTGCTTTAAACTTTTCTTGGCAATACTACGTTTGGGGTTTTCCTCTAAACCATTACTTGCTGTTGTCTTCAGACTAAGCGATGTTTCTTGGTTTTGTTTTTTACCTATGACCGTTGAAGAGCCACGAATGGTTGTTGGTATTTCTGTGGTCTGTCCACCAGTTGTTGTTATTGTTGTCGCGTTAGCCTCTGTTAGGGGTGTTGTAACCTCAGCTGTTGTTGTTATACTTTCAAAGCCTTGTTGATAGTCCACCTTTGTTGGTATTTTGTTACGATTTTGTTTTGTTGATGAGAAGGGGGCGTGTTTTGGTTTGTTTTTATACCCAAGAAAAAGATTTTGTAAAATTTACTTTTATTAAATTTCTGTTTGCACTTTACTTATATATGTCTTAGGTGAGGTTTAAATTCCATTAACTTGTGTGTTTTTTCATCATTTTTATAAAAATTAAAACCAAATAACAATAATACAACATATAAAATTTCTAAAGAGTTCTGAAAGTTCGGAAAGGTAAAGAAAATTTTGGCATTTGTTTTGGGTGAGAGGTCACTCAGGAGGTATACCTAAGGTAATTGCCAGGTTTAGTTTTAAATAGTTTGTGGTTGGTTTGGGGAAATAAAATTAATGTTAATTTCATATCTTCAATTGGAGCACATGTGTTAGGTAGATCGAGTTTACATGCTCGCAAAACACGTATACATATTTGGAATCCTGTTTCCAAGTGTAACACATCAAATAACCCTAAAACGTATTGTGGAGACAGATTTAGCGGAAGTAATCAATTACAGCGAGATTTTTTTTTTAATTTTTGCAAAAATAAAATTTTATTTGTTGTATTAATACTATTTCAATATTAAAAATAAATTTGGTAATTTTCAAAATTTTAACATTTTCCATACAGTGAAATTAACCCATTTAAATATAGAATTTAAAAATTCCACAGATTTTACAAGAATAACTTTCTATAAAAAAAAACATTTATACAAAGAAGTTTTAGTTTAAGGACTCTATAAATACGATTGGATGATAATAGCTTTATCTGCTTACTTCTCTCTTAGATGTTCATTCTTGAGTCTCTGGTTGAAGCACGTTAAGTAAAAAGTTATGGTATCAAAAAAGGCTTACGTTGTAAAAAAAAATATATATCAAATTATCCTTTTCCCTTATCTGGTCTTTGTGTATCTTCCATTAACTATTCCCCTCGATTTTATATAAAGGACGAATTAACACCTCTACGTTTACCCGATAAAGATGAATGTTGGATCATATATCTAACTTCAGCTTTAAATAAAACCTTCAAAATTATGGCTAAAATCGGTTTCGAGAAAGCTATAGTGCCTCACCAAACCATAATTTCGGCCTGATAACAATGATCCAGAAATGCATCTATTCGATTTTCAGTCTGGAGCAAGATTTAGCGATGTCCGTCCCTCTGTGGAAATCACTCTTGCTTCCGAAAGGAAATGTCTGCAGGACTTTTGGTATTGAAAATGGGCCATGTAGGTCTACATTTTAGTATAGCCCCCTTATGGCGGTACCTTCCGATATTCGGTATTTTGATAATTTTAGCGACATTATGCACCGGAATTGCTTCAAATTTGGTATTTGATATTCGTAATGGGTATTACAACCTTAACAGAATGGGCCAGATATAAAGGTACCTCACAATATTTGGTATTTTTATGATTCATTAGAATTGCTTCAAATTTGGTATTTGAAGTTGATAATGGATAGTACAGCCTATGACAGAAAATTGAAAAGGTCCACGTTTTGGGATAAACGTCTAATAATAGTACATATTTGGTATTTTGATGATGCAGGTCGTATAGGCCCTAATATAACGGCTACATTCGGTATTAGCAAAAAAAATTGAAAATTGTCAAATTCGTTCCAAGTGGTAGTGGGTATTCAAAGTTTGGCCCTGCCGAACTTATAGCTTTGTTACTTGTTATATACTGTACATTTCTTCAGAAATATTTCACAATGTATGATACCCCATACGACCAAAAAAAATTGTAAGCTAAAAATTCACGTTCGACCACAAGCGTTTGGCCCGCTCTTTTTCGACCAAATCCAGTTTTCTTCGTGGCACCGTTGCTAGTTCCGAATTATATATGCATGGTCAAATTTCAAATTTTTTGAAATCACCAATTTAAAATTCCTTTAAAAAATTCGATAGTAAATGCATTGAACCTTATGTAAATGTCCGGGTTTTGTTTTTAATACTCTTTATCCCTTAAAAACAGTTTGTTTTGTAGGTATTATAAGGGTTGTGCGTTTTATATGTTTGATTGGGCAAAACATGTTTATAACGCCTCGTTCTTGTCATATTATATTCCTATTTCGCCAAACTGAGTCGATCTAGCTAAGCGTGTCAGTCCAAACGCAATCGCAATTTTGGCCCGATCTTCAGGAAATTTTGCAAGAATTTAGGGTTAGGGTATAGAATAGAAGCCTGAAAACCATTTCGAAGTAGCTCAACAGATCACAATTGTGGATCAATCGACAATCGAATTTTGAATGGGATAATAGTTTTGAACAGGGTAGAAATCTACCAATTTAGGTGGTTATTGGAAAATATTTAGAGGTTGAAATGTACCATAGCCCTTGTGTAAAAAACAAGAATTCCATTAAACCCTGATGGGTCGTAAATATAAGAGGAACCGGAAGGAGTGGATTCTGAACTATATCTAAATTTGCTTAACATATTACTATGTATGAAGTTTGGACCAAATCGGATACTCAATTCGAGAGACAGACATTTTCGAGTGAAAATATACGACTGGGGATATAATAAAAACAATTAAAACTCTCATTGTTCAGCTTAGATACCTGAACAATATAATATAAATTGTAAGGAAAACATTAGAAGTTATTTGTCCCATTATGTAAATATGTCTATCCGCCCAAAAGTTACAAAATTTTGTCTAGTAAAATGTGGGACTTAAGGTATATTAATTATGAAATCCGTAAAAAAACAAATTGACCAGTAAAATCGCTTCTGAACCATTATGCCTGATTTGAAGTATGATTAATTTTATCCTTCCGCTGAATGAATATGGCTGTGAATACGTTTGGTCAATGCTGGGAAATATTGCGAAATTATTTTGAAAATCATGAAAATGTTGCAGAATTTTTGTAAAAATTTGGTACGAATTTTGAAGAAGAAAAGCACCGCCAGTATGTAAACCAGCTAAATTGTCGCATTTGGGGCACTGAAACCCCGCACGCATACATTAAAAAGCCGATGTACCCGAAACGAGTCACTGTCTGTTTCTTACTTTATGCGGACTAGTATTTGAAAGAATTTTCATTTTCCTGACCGATTTTGTGTCAATCTAACTAATTCCGTACGCTTCGGTGGTTTGTGTGAAGACTCTGCGTATGAGCGATTTTAAATATATGAAATTTATGAAATCACTCATACGTTTAGGAACTGGTGTATAAAATTACATGGTGTAGTACATAGATGCACAAAGCAGTACGTTTGCGGTGATCTCAGACGTTGATGAGATCTCAACAAATGCAAAAATGGGCGGGGGACGCACGCATTTTTGTTCAGTTAACATTAAGAAAGCAACTCATAGATAGCTTTTATAGGAAAAATATGAATATGTTGGTATTATATTTAATGTTTTTAATAATTTTATTAAAATAAAGCAAGTTTCTTGTTACAAAACTCCAAAAACAAGAAGAGAATTATTTTATACGTGTTTCTCACACACACACAAGCGCGAGTTGTATTTTGTGCATCTATGGTGTAGTATCATTTTATGAGGAATCCTGCTTGGTTCACGATTTTAAGCCAACACTGGCTGACGTTGGGTATAGAATATAATAGTTTCAGTATTAGAAGGCATTACGAATGTATTCAAATGTATAAAGTTTATTTCATATTGGAAAATGTGAAATTTCAATTGAACTACTATTTTTGATGTTGCAAAGTTATAGAAGATTTTTGATAAACTTCTCAAATGTAAAACTAAATTGGGTTGGTTGTTTTCTCACTGTAATTGATTCACTTTCCAGCATATTCATGTCTCATAAGTGTGGTATCGTAATATATCTTAATTCGTATCCTGTTTTAAATTTTCCAAAAAAGACACTACACTATTTTGTATAATTGTGTATGTATTAGTTTAGTTTAAAACTTTGTTTTACTTTAAAATTGGTGTAGGTGTAATTGTAAACCTTGTCGATGTATACAAAAGAGAAGAGGAATTTTTTATTTATACATTTCCCCCAACATTATTATTATTATTATTTTGCATTATTAACATTTGTATATTTGTGTGTATGTAAATATGTGCAGCATGATCCCACACTACCAAGGCACTCACTTAAAGAGCTTTGTTTCGCAGTAGTAGTTGTAGCAGTAGGCGGATCGCTTGTTTTTTTTTTTTTTTTTTTTTGTTATCCCAACAAAATTATATAAAAGTAATTCTGTTTGTATGTACAGTTGGAAAAAAGTGTTTGTGTAAATATGTGTGTGTGTGTTATTGTTTGTTGAATGAATGTACAAGTGTTGCTGAAGTTTTGCAATCATTAAATATTCATTTTTTAATTTGGTTTGTTTTATTTACCTAAAAACAAACCTGAGCAATAATTTCTGCTGTTGTTGGTGGTGTTGTCTTGTTTCATATTTCTTTTTTTTTTTGCAGGTTATTATTGCTGCTTCTCATGTATATATTTGTGTACGTTTGTGTGTATATTAATAAGTATAGGTTTGTATACATGTAGTGTGTGCTGTATCTTTGCTTGTATTTTATACATATACACACACACGAATATGTAGATTTATGAAGTACTAAATTCCACTCTATAAAAGCAATATATTTTGCTTTATTTGGTATATTGTTTAATTGAAATAATTGAAAATTGTTGTTGTAAATTGTTTTTTGGGCATTGTTTTTGTTGTTGGTTTTGTTATTTCCCTTTTGTTTTGCTATAACAGGACAGGACTTTTCTGGACATGGATAGGGGTTTTTTTGTTGTTTCTTGTTGTTGTATTATTTGTGGTTAACAAACGAAATCATACATAAATTTACAAAGATATCTGTAAATGTATAATTGGAAAAATAATATTTTCGAATAAATAAATAAAACGAAACAATTAGTCGTGTCAATGTGAATTTAAAGAAAATTTACAAACAAAAAATGCAATTGGTGAAATGGTGAAAAACACTTTGAAATGTCAATTGCTATTTAATGTGATATCCTAGGAGATTATGCAGCAAAAGTCCTCGCATCAAATTGGTTTATTTTAAAATTAATTGAAATAGATTGGCTAAGTGTTAAGAAGTAAATGGTTGGCATTAAGTAATTGAAATTAGTAATTAAAGGAATATATCAAAGACATATGAAGAATGGGATCTTGTTGTCCGTTGGAATTGAAATTGACATTCGGTTCATTTATAGATCCTTAAAGATACCAACATCCATGGGCAAGGGAAGGGGTTTGGTGGTAGAATAAAGTACTTAGTTATTTTTAGAAAATCTTTAAATTGTAGCCCACTCGGTTCGACAATCCCAGCAAGACCTTCAAAATAGGCAAAACTTTTTAAAAATTTTAAAAATTGGTAAATATGTTGACCCCTTGATTTTAAAGCATATTGGATTGAACCTTCGAATTTTACAGGGCCCATCGTATAACATTTTTTTTAACAAGGGTGCATTTTGCCTGATTTAAATGATGATTCATTTTATCCTTCCGGTGAATGAATATGGCTGTGGATACGTCTGGTCAATGCTAGGAAATATTGCGACTTTACTTTGAAAATCATGAAAATGTTACAGAATTTGGATGAAAATTTTGTACGAATTTTGAAGAAGAAAAGCACGAAAAATTGAAAAGGAGAATATTTGCAACATTTGATTTAAAAAGAACGGCGCTACGATCCACACGACCAAGGCTACACTCGGTGTTTTGTTCCCTATATTGAAGATCGCATTATCAAAAAAATGTATTTTTTTTTCTTTTAAAACCTGACTAATTTCAAAAATCGGAACCATATGGAACGTTTTCTCAAAGAAGTTATTCTGACATTATGGGTCTCTGATCAAGAAACTTGAATCTTAATTGAACAATATTCGCCTTGCTATAACGTCCAATTGCACTTGGCAACAGAAAAACATTCAGTAGTTGATGAAAGAAGATTAAAAAATAGAATACTCATGTATCGGATTTTTTAAAATAGCCATCGCAAATAAATCTAAATAGGGGAGAGAATATTTCAGAAGTCTAAATCCCACATAAACGCCCTTATCAAGTAAATTCGGGAGGTATCCTTATACAGGATGAGATGAAAAAACTGCTACAAATTTCAGACTGCTGTCATTTCCGAGCCACTCGCTCGACAGCTGTTAAAATTATTCCAGTGACAGCTTATTATATTGTTTACAAGCGTACAGAAGCATTTTGATGAGAATTTTCCAGAAAAAAAGTTATTCGATATCGAATTCACGAATATTTGGCTGGAAAATCATAAGTGGCTATGCTTAAAGCACTCCAGCATTTAAATATGAATAAATCTTTTGTGTCTCGTATCATTGCTCTTTACTGTGATACTGGTAGCTTAACCCGACGTCAAGGAAGTGGATGGAAGAAAACAACAACATCTGCAGAAATGGCTCGAAAAATTAAGAAGCGAGCTCAACATATCGCAATATTCCATTAGGCAAATATTGAAAAATGAGCTCAGGGTAAAGCCATTGAAATTCCAAAAAGTGCAAGAACTTACACCGCAACTGGAAGAAAATAGACTCAAAAGAGCTGAAGAGTTGCTTTGCTTGTCCGAAAGTGGTCAACTGCCGAATTTGGTTTCCTCCGATGAGAAAACATTCGTTGTCCAGCAGTTTGTAAACAACCGAAAGGTCAGTTGAAAATGTGCATCTTCGGTTGGTCACCAGAAATCAAGCGCCGGTCATGGTGATGGTGTGGACCGCCATAACAACCGATGGCCGCTCCTCACTTATTAATGGACCGTGTAGACCGAATATTAACGCGAAAATATTTTGAAGGGTGTATTAAAGCCTTAGGCAAGCAAACATTTTGGCCGCAGACTTTGGACATTCCAACAGGACTCAGCACCATCGCACTCAGCACGCACCACCCAAGAATATTTAACTGCATTATCCAAATGGCCTTACTGGTATATGTATTTTAAAGTGGAACACGCTTGAATTCAGATACTTTTATATAAAAATTTTGTCTTTACCCATTGGTGAAGTATATAAAAATTTCGATCCGGGAGTGAAAATGGAGTTACCGACATGCTCGGAGTTCGGTGACAATTTTATTTCACGTTATAGTTTTTATCGTGCGATTTAACGCCTATTTGTGTGGCTTTGTTAAAACTCATGTCTATCCCGCAGTAATTGATGGTTTGGAAGGCAATATTGAATCATTTATCCGAGAGATAGCGGCCGAAATGTTGGAAAGATATTGGACTAATTTTTTTTTTAAACTCCTAAAGCTATAAAAAAATCACTTTTTAATTTTTGTATCCTTGTTGAACTTTTCATATAATTTTGGTACCATTTAGAGATCATATCTCAATACCAATGCTTTTTTATACCCTCCACCTTGGAAAGGTAAGCAGCATAAAATTCTAAGTCAATTTAACGATGTCCGTCTGTTTGCCTGTCTGGCCGTCTGTCTGTCCGTCTGTTGAAATCACGATACAGCCCACATTATTGGACGTAGAGCGTCAAAATTTAGCAGAACAATTTGTATTGTGGTTAGGTTGGTTGGTATTGAAAATGAGGTATATCGGTCCACGTTTTGGTATAGTCCCCATACAACGGTACCTCCGGATATTCGGTATTTTGATGATTGTTGCCACATTTTTTTTCACGGATTTGTATAAAAATTGTTATTTGTTGGTCATAATTGGTCCTAGTTTGTGTGGCGAAATATTGTATGTATGGGTCCACGCTTTGGTATAGCCCCCATATACCGATACCTCCCGATATTCGGTATTTTGATGATTTTTGCCACATTTTTTTTGTCTAAAAATTGGTATTTGTTGGTCATAATGGGTTCTAGCTCCGGTAATGGAACATTGCATGTATTAGTCCACGATTTGGTATAGCCCCCATATAATGATGATTTTTGCCACATTTTCCCACGAATATGTCTAAAAATTGGTATTTGTGGGTCACAGTGGGTTCTATTGTTTCCTTTACCAAGGTGGAGGGTATTAAAAGTTCGGCCCGGCCGAACTTGATGTTTTTTTCTTATATTATTTAGTACCATTTATAATTTTTCATACTATTTTAACACTTGAATTCTTTAATATTTCTACCCTTAGCAGGAGTTAGAGATTGAGTTGGTTCATGCCGTTGTATTTCTACTTTTTTCAGTACCCTAACATATATCTTTAAAAACGAAACACTAATAAAGAGTTCTAGGTATAACCAATTGTACAACACCAATGGTACAATATCTAGTACGAAATTCTTTAATATTAATTTTTTAAACATTATTTTGTACACTATATCCAAAAATTACTTAGAATAATTAAATATCATGTATATATGTATTTACCCTGCTCTTGACAACATTTAAGTATTTTTCACCACTTCACATTCACAAATAAACCATCTTCGAATACAATCAATTTATTATACGACAATCATATCATATCTATGTAAGTTTGTAGACCAGTAAACAAAGGATAACAAATCATTATTGATTTGAAAAAAAAAATAGTAAATAAATTATCGCACAAAAATATGGATGAACAATTAATTAACAAAGAACTAAAATGCATTTAATATACACAAAACGCAACACAAAACACAATACGATACAACCTAACAACAAAATAGACAAGAAAACAAAGACTAAAACAGAAATTCTATAAATCAAAAGACAGATCGACAGAGAGACACAGAGACAGACTGACAGTCGGAAAAGACTGAACAAAGGACACTTGAAATCATTAACAATGTATAATACACAGCTTACGCGTACGACACTCACACCACGAACGTAAACGACAGACAGATACATAGATAGATGAGTAATAATTAAGAAGCAAGTAAATACAAATGAAGATTCTTACTGGACCGACAAAGGACAATACGAAAGAAATAGCGTATAAACATAAAAGTGAAATAATATAAATGAACGAAGAAAACGAAGGATGAACATGAAAGGAATCTTAAATCAAATGATGGTGGTGTTGTTGTAGTTGTCGGTTTTGGAGGAGGGGAAACTTAATTGGCGAGGAAATTGAAGGAAAGGAAATTAAGCACGTAGTGCTTGTATACATTTCGAAATTAACACTTTCATTATTTATTTTATTCGTTTCGCTTCGAGTCCCTGTAACTGGATGTTTCTTTTTTCTACATTCATTTATTATATCTTTGGGAGTATTCGCTGTTGCGTTCGAGTTGTGTGTTTTTTCTTTGTGTTCAACTGTTTGTTGGTGTTGTTGTCACACCTAAAAGTGTTGGATGGTTTTTTTTTTCTTTGTTTTCTACAATTGTAGTTGTGTGGGGTTTGTAACCTGACGAGTTTGTTTTTTTTTTCAAAACTTGTAAAATAAAAAATACAGTATACCGTTTTTTCCCTAAACCACAAAAGCCATTTGACAAGATTTAAGGATACATAAACAAAAAAAAAAAAAAAAAAAAAGAAGAAGAAAGGGAAGACAGAGAAATAAATTCAAAATTAAATTAAATTATGTGGGGTAAAACTCATTTAATTTTAGGAAAAGGAAATATAATCAATAAGCGCAGCATCCAAATGATTAGCAGAAAGGTACGCAACTGAGAGATGAATTTCATTCCTTAGAGAAAGCTTTATTAAATTTTCTCCTGCTGTATGGCTCAGCCAGACCTTTTAAGGATAATTAAACAACTTTCTTTTAAAAAAATGTTTATTTTACTTTTAGAAGGGACTATGATATCTACGAATTTCAAACTTTCGACTGATTTCAATCGTACGGACAAAAGTTAAATCTCAAAGTAATTTAATATTTAGTTTGCCTTATTTCTGATATCGTATATGGACTTAAATATGATATTCCAGAGACATATCCAACCCTATGTGGACGTTTTTTTTTTTTTTTTTTTTTTTTTTTTGATGAGTATGGAATTGAGGAATTACTTTCTAATCTTTAAACTAAGAATGAGATAATTGTTTTGCGATTATCTCCCAGGAAAATTTACCGTATCACAATTCCTTTAGAAATCGAAAGCAGCTGCGAGATATATTCAATTTGGTCCGAACATATGTGGGGTTCAAAACGAAACATATATCCGACCGTATATCCTTCATAATCATAATTATTACACCGGCTAAACTTGACAAGGAATTTTTCCTTATACCTATAGAGAACCTATTATCAAAATACAATAAAAACTGGTAAACATCTACAATGTCGACCGGGACCGAAATGTGCTATATTGAACAAATCAGCAACTTTTTGCGATGTCTTGCGAAAGATTGAAGCGGCAGGACAATCAAAAGACTGAAGACTGAGTAATGTTCATATGTTTTTGTCCATAGGTATTTGGGTGTATGCAAAGTTTTCGACGTTCATGATAACCAAAACGTTGGCTTTGTGGGGGGAGGTTCAAAAAGGAGTTGGTCTACATTGTGCTCCTCAACAAAATCTGAAACATATATTACATTCTAAGTACTCTCCTCACTTTCCATGAATTATTTGATTTTTATATACTCCACAACGGAATGGATGGTATATTGAATACAAAGTATGTATCTTTATGATCAGCATATATTCTAAGTCAATATCCGTTGATGACAGTCGATGTCTGTTGAAATCATGCTACAGATCACATCATGTGACGTTTTGAAATTTGTCACAATAGTTTATACTGTGTCTAGGATGGTTGGAATTGAGAATGAGATTCGTATTTCCCCCATGAAAGGGTACCTTTGGATATTCAGTATTTTAGCGATTTAAGCCACATGTTCTCACGGATTTTTCATTTCATAATAGATTCTACAACCGGTATCTGAAATTTGTCTATATTATTCCACGGTTTTCATATAAAAGAACTAATCGATATTTGGTATTTTGAGGAACCGTAAATATTTAAGACTTGCAATAGTTAAACATCCTTGTGATAGAAATCTGTACCTACAAGTTTCTGTTTTCCTTGAGTCCCATTAAACGGCTCTATCCACTTTAACTGCAGTATCCAACCGAACCACTGGTATTTTCAATTTGAAGAAAAAAATGTGTATTTCTTTCGAAACTGCTTCCGATATAATCCATATTTACAATGGACCTAATGTTGGTAGAAATATTTGGGAGTGGATCAATATTGAATTTTTTCGGTGTTGACCTACATTAATACAAAATATGTGATTTATGATTTTTCAAACCGCTGGTTAGGTACTGGACAGAGTAGGTCAACCATAATCACACCAGCTGTAATATTGACACATATACAGGGTGAGATGAAAAAAACTGGAACCAACTTCAGACAGCTGCCACTCGCCCGACAGCACAAAAGCATTTTGGTGAGAATTTTCCAGAAAAAAGTTATTCGTGATGGAATTCAATTTCTTTATATTTGACTGGAAAACCACAAGTGGCTATCGGTAGAGCACTCCAGCATTTAAATGTGAATAAGTCTTTTGTGTCTTGTACCATCGCTCGTTACCGTGAAACTGGTAGCGTAGCCCGACGTCAATGAAGGGGACGGAAGAAAACACCCACATCAGAAGAAATGGTTCGAAAAATAAAAAAGCTACTTGATCAAACCCCTCATCACAGTGGCTGAAAAATGGCTCGTGAGGTGAAAATATCGCAATATTCCATTATTGGAAAAATCGCAAATATTGAAAAATGGCTCGGGCTAATTGAAATCCAAAACGTGCAAAAACTTATACTGCGACAGTAACCTTGACCGAAAGTGAACTGCAGGTTTTTTTCTCCGATGAGAAAACATTCTTTGTCGAGCAGTTTGTGAACAAACATATTGATCGTGTTTACTTGCCAAAGAGGTCAGCTGAAAATGTGCACCTTCGGTTGGCCACCAGAACTCAAGCGCCGGCCATGGTGATGGTGTGGGCCGCCATAATAGCCGACGGTCGCTCTACGCTAGTATTAATCGACTGTTTCAACAGAATAAATGCCGAATATTATCGCAAACATATTGTGGAGGGTGTATTAAAGCCTTGATCACGCAAACATTTTGGCCGCAGACTTTAGATATTCCAACAGCACGCGCACAATGGCCACCAAAATCTCCCGATATCAATCCGTTGGACTATTGTGTCTAAGGTATTTTGGAAAGCAAGTGTCGATCACCTCAAGCAAGCGCTTCGCCGGGAATGTGTCAAAATACCGCAGAGCAACATTAGGACAGCCAAAGGTGACCAATTCGAACAAATCTAAACATATTTTAAATTCCATGCTATTTCCGAAATTTTTGGTTTCATTTAAAGAATGTTTAAAAAAATTTAAAAATTATGGCGTTTGACTTCGTTGAAGTTTTTTTTATCTCACCCTGTATAGGGTATGGAGTTTTTAATAGCGTGCATATTTCTATTTTTCCATCTGTTGTAGGAATCGCAACATTATCCAAAGGAGTTGAGACAGAGATCTAAAATGTAGCAATTGTTGACAATCATTTTGATATGGCCTCCATATAACGCTACCACTTGATGTTATATTTTTTTAGATTGAAGGAACATTTCACAACGAAATTTGTAGTTTAATTTTTTCTTTCTTGGAATAGCAGTTCTGTGAGATTTTGTCCAAAATTGGCCATCGTTTTGGCAGAGGATTCAAATAATTCAACGTTAGGTAATTTTTAGGGTTCCACTATGTATCCCAGTACAATTGACTATGGTTTTAAAGAGTTCTGAATATATTTTAACCTATTAATAAATCGTCCTTACAACTCCAAGTTTTGGTATGACAATATAACAATACAGACGCCAACTCAGTACAACAGGAATAAAAATCGATCCAAGTTCAAGTATAACCCAAATAACGGTACGGCCAGTTTTTGCGGGCTCTTCATCAAATTTTCCCACGGATTTGTTTTTAAAAATGCTTGATTTCTCAATGGGAATTTTCAATGTATGTCCAAGTTTTCATATAGATCTCATATAACGATACCAAATTATGTGAAAATCAATGTTTATGTCTACAAAAGATTACTGAATTAACTCATTATTTGGTAAGGAGACTTTATGATGAAATGTATGTCTCAGCTTTTGTGGGGCAATATGAATTACAATTTACCCCATATATTCGGCCTTAGCAAACATGGCCTGTAGCTCTCACCGTTTTGGTGAAAAAGCTGCGAGCAATTACTGAATGCTAGAATTGTGGGTTTATGTCTAATATTGTATTGATATATCTCTCTTTAAAATCTATCATTTTTGTACTTTAGATTAATGGTCCATCGGCGGCAATCATGAAATTCTTATGCTGCTGGAGATGCTAAATAATAGAAGAAGAATTCTAAGTTGTATTTCTTTTTGGAAAGATATATAAAATTGACTTTAAAATGCTACATGGTAATAAAATCTCAAGAAAAAAGTTCAAATACCTTTACCTGTGCTGTTCTAAAAATTCCTTCTGCTTTCTCCTTTCAAAAATATTTCATTTTCTAATTTAGCTACCTGGTTGGATATGTCTGTAGGAAAATATTCATTTCCTTAACAAAAAAAAAAAAACCCTAAAATATGCTTTGTTTAGCTTGAGCTAAAGTTAAATTAAAAAAGCGGAAACGGATTTAAACCAGAAAACCCAACACAAACAGCTAAAAAACAATACCTTAACCAAATGAAGGAAAATGGCAAAACAAGAAAAAAAATATGGTAGAAAATTTATGCGTTCAACACAAAAGTAAATCCATTCAAACCAAATTGAAAAAAAAAAAAGAAACGAAGACGAGGAAAACGCATAGCAATGACCGTAATAAGAAAACTGAGAATGAGTTTCTTCGCACTGGAGTTAGAAAATGTACACAAATAATGAAGTGTGTGTTGTTGGATGGAAAGGTAAGACAAAAAGAAAAAAATGGGAAAACAAAAAATAACCACAAAAGTAAATCCTACAAATATTATTATGCCATCTCATGGAAGAAGTCTTGTTAACAAATAAACGACGACAGTGAAAAGGAGAAAAAAAAACAAACAAATGAAGAAGGAAGGACGGAAAAACAACATATTTTAGGACATAAAACGAAATGAAAAATAACTACAAGAATACGAGATTCATTAATGAGTTGTGGCAACATGAGATTTTCGGCGAGATTTTCGTTTTTCATTATGTGGTAAACATAAATAAGTATGTTTGTTTGTATGTATTTGTTGTATAAATAATATTTCTTCCTCCATATTTTTTCAGTGTTGTGTGTGTTTTTTTTTTCGAAGAGAAGTTAGAGGTAAGAGTAAGCCAAAGAATTATTTTTTTCCTAAAAAGAAGAAAAAATAACCTCCCTTGGACGAAAAAAAGGATAGGTAAATCCATTTTTCCTGTTGTTGAATATTTAATTAAATTTGCTATTCTATTTTGTGGTAATTTCTGTTAATTTGGTTTTCTGTTGGTTGTTTTTGGGTATTTAGGTGCTTTTTACCCGGATTCCGGTTATTACGATTTGTTTATGTATTTGTGTGTTGTTAGCTTTTGTGTATGTGTGTGTCTGTGTTTTGGTTTTCCTCTTATTATTTTTTAACACTGTATGATTAATGTTTGCATATTAATTTTCGTTTATTTTCCTTTGCATTTTCCCTCAAAATGCTTTGTTTACAAGAAGACCAAAAAAAAAAAAAAAAAGAACAAGACGAAATAAAAGACAATGAATATGAAGAGAATATTTCAACACTTCGGTATTGCTTGAAAGAAAAACTAAAGTAGAAAGAGTTAAAGGACGGACAGTAAGGACGTTATGAAACAATTGTGTGTTTTGAGCTACAGATTTTTTTTTTTGGATCTGTTGGCGAATTTGTTTTCTTTTTTTGGTTTCGTTGAATGCATTCTACACTAATGAGTCCTTTTTTTGCGATGAGTTTAGTAAGTGGGTGGGGTGGGGGTTTAGGATATTCAATTCGATGTTACTTTGACGATGTTTTGATGATATCCTTTTTTTTCTGAAATGTTTTTTTTATGATTGTCCATTTGATTTGCATTTAGCATTTTCAAATTAATTGTCGTTTGCTATTTTGTAGATATAGATTTTCGTTTTTTGTTATTGTTTGGTTTTGTTATCGAATATCACAGTTCGTTCGCTCGCTCACTCGCTCAGTTTTGAAATGAGATGCTTCACTTTTTTTGGTTTTACATACAAAATTATATATATGAATAATTCTGGTGAAAGAAAATATGTGAATTTTATTGGTTTTCGTATAACTTTGGTTGTGGAACGACGGTATTCAGAATTTTTGAAATTTTGGGTGGAACTAAGGTAACAATACAGAGGTACATCTCCAAAAAGGGTCCACTCTTTCCGGTGCGTCACCATCCAATTCAACACATTCTAATAAATATACTCATATTTCATTGAAAGTGGAGGAAGTGTTCGATATAGTCCAAACCTGGAAATATTTATATCTGACTTGTAATAGAACATAGACTGAGGATATACATTTGTCGGTAAGGCTGTTAGTCAAGTCAAGTCAAGTCATCTCTTACAATTCAGAAAATGTGGAATGAATTGTTTCTAGTCTGAACCTTTTTCGAAACTATACTTGAATGGTATTTGATTTGCGATTTTTGAATGGTATTTGATTTGCGATTTTCTGACAGTCAGCAGGATCACCTACCATTAACTTATATAACATTACCAAAGCTTGTAAAGTAAAATTATGAAATCTTAAAAAATTATTCTCACATGGATCTTCGCCCATAGAACTCTTGTTTGAAATGAAAAGGTAGATGAGTTAGCCCGACCTCTTCTAAAAAACTCTGTTGCTGGTCATTAAAAAGGGACTTCTTCAAAGAATATGTTATAGAGGTACAAGTACAGTTGAAGACGATTAAAACATGTTGTCAATCAAATAATTCCTGGCTTAAAAATAATGCCAAACGTAAAAAGTCACCGATCGTATTAATGTGTTGCTCCCATCAAGACATATTGTGGTCATAACCACCGTTTTCGAAAAAAGTGCGTATTATAGATACCGCCTAAGACAAACCACATAGCTCAAACCAGGGCTGAGGCATGGGAGCAGGATACCGTCAATTTTTCCGGAGTCCGCCATAGTATGGAGGGTATTAAAGTTGTCATGCCGTTTGTAACACCTCGAAATATACATTTTTTGCCCAACAAAGTAGATAGTAGAGTACATTCTAGATCAGCATAAATTCTATGTCGATTTAACAGTGACCTTCCGTCTATCTGGATGTGAAAACCACTTTAGCTTCCGAACGAATTGAAGTAGGCTGATAAAATTTGACTTAAATGTGTGTTCCGTCTGCAGGACTTTGAAAATGGGCTGCAATCTGTGACAGAAAATTGTCTATACAGGTCTTCTTTTAGCTTCCATATATCCGTTTCTCCCCATATTCGGTATTTTTATGATTATAGCGACATTATTCTCCGAAATTGTTTTAAATATTGTATTTGACCTGGGAACCTTAGCCTATGAAAGGAAATTGCATATCCCAGTTCAAGCCAACGTATAGACTCCAAAATAACGGTAACTCGCTATATTCGGTATAAAGATTTTAACAGAACAGATTTTTATTAACGGATTCAGTTTTTATTTTTTTTTTTTTTTTGTTGAAAATTTCCAAATTATTTCCGAACTAACTGCCTTTTTACTTGTTTTTTTATCCCTTTGTTTTCCCTAATCAGTGTTACCCATTTATAGAAATCATTTTGGAATCTAAAGAGAGTCGACTTTACTTTTATATAGAGCTTTGAAATTTGGCTCAAATATTTGTATTTTCTGGGAAGATTAGAATTGAAATTGGGCTGCATCGGTGCCTCCTGATTTTCAGAATTCCGTTTATTTCAGAGAGCTACAGATATTTTTGATTTTTAATTGGTAGGTTTTTTCCAATGAAGATTGTTCACTAAAGGTCCACAATTTAACGTAGCACCATTTTATGGAACCTACCGCTTTAAAGTTTGTCTAAGGACTCAAATGCATTTTCCAATCAAATTTGCTATCCAAAAGGATATAATCCAGCCCATGTGAAAATATCCTAACTTAAAATCGATGTCATATGATAGTGTATCCTGATTTTAGAATTTTGATAAAACTAGCCTTTGAAATCGTTTTAATATTAATCCACGTTTTGAAGTTTTTAGTTTTAAAATTTTACTGAATAGAACATTTCCAAGCAAGATATCTTGACTGTAGGTCCAAGATTTAAACATTTGCGAACCTTACGCCACACTGTAGTTCAGGGTATTATGTCTTTGTGCCTTTGTACTATTCATCCAAATAGAATGTATTTCGACACATCCGACCGAATTTAGACTAGAAGAAAGTGCTTCAAATTTTGCGAATTTTGAATCAGATATAGCTATAGTTTTCATACATACGTGTATATCATTTCGGTTCCAATATATAGTGCTCTAATATATATGTTTTAATATAAACTTTCTTGAAGTTATGTCATGCACTCTATAGCAAAGTTATTTGTCGCAAGAGGTACAAGTGCCTCCGTTACATTTGGTGGAAATGGATTCAAAATTGAATATACCTCTTATGGTCGCTGATTCCATATTATAATTGCTCTATAGCCGTAATACGCATTCAAAAGACGTTCATGGTTGGTATGATATATACTTTACATAAATTCCCAATATTAAACGCTTATTTGTGAACGGTAGCTCTCTTATAGGGTGTCGTATAGACGGCGCCGCCCGACTTTTGACCTTATTTATTGTTTTGATATAATGAAGGTTCTTCAAATCAAGGGGTAGATGTAAAAACAGTCTTTCCTAGCAGAAATAGGAATTTGTGTTAGGAGTCAAGCCGGAGTCAAGCCGGATTCGACTCCGGAGTAGAAGTCTGATAAAGATGACTCGAATGTGCAACCCTAGCCCGAACATAATCAAAACTCTCATTACCTTTAATGAGATTTCTTGAAAGTTTTCAAAGAGAGATACAAGAAACAATGATATTATGCGGGTTAACTTAGCGCCGCTTCTGACTTCCCATAAGTGCCAAAATATGCAAATTGAGACCCCATTAGCCTCTTAAAACATGATGAATGTTTTTAAAAATTTTACTCATATTGCTGGAGACACCATAGAGAGGACAACATGTATGATACAAATATTAAATGCCAGGCTGTTTGAACATCATAATAGGCTTACACATGTTAGTACGTAATTATGATGGGTCAAAATTTTTTTTTTTTTGTCGTTTATGAGGTCGGTTTTGGCACACTGAATCAAAGTCTTATTGAATTTGTGAAGTATGAACCACATTCTAGATCGGGTCATTGTATGAGTTTTTTGATTTCCTTCAAATTTATGACCGTATGTTGGGAAGATATCGTAAGAAATAATCAAATATCGCACGCATGATCTTCATGAGGCATACAAAGGGGATGTATCAGAGAGAAAGAGAGAGATGTTCTTCATCTTAGAAATTGATGACAAAATATATTTTAATCAAATCGTAATGCGATTTTGCTTTATATGAGATATAATTTTTTTTTAAGATAAACCGTTTTTGGGATGTATGCCAGAAGAAGTAGACCAGATTTGTTCTTCGTCGAACTTGACAAAAAATTAGATGGAATTATTAATCGGACCGACAGGGGTCTAATGCCGAAGAGTTATCTTTCATTTTACGAAAGAAATAAGGATATTGTAATTTATTATAGTCGGTCTATGCCTTCTGGACTCATAATATTTTTTATACCGCTTCAAATTCGATTTTTTTACATAAAATATCTATATTTTTTATTCCATTGGAAATAATTACTTCCAAAAATTTAAAAAAAAATTAGGCCATCTGTTAGTTTTAAAGAAATTTTAATTATAGCGTAATTTTCGAATTAACAGAACTAGAAGAAAAAAACAGAGGGGTATTAACCATTGGAATTGTTTGTGAAAAAAATTTTCCATAACATCGTCCTACTGAACCAAAGTTATACAATCACATTAAAAATCCTCTATTCACCAGTTTAAAATTATTTTTCTTTAAAATCATTATGATAAATATTCAAAATTTCTCTATGATCAGATGCTGTCCTAATAGAAACGAAGTTTATTTTTCTTTTTTGTTATTGTATTATTATCACACACATAACTATGATTATGTAAATATGTTATGTTATTTACATTATAACATTATAATAATAAAAATTTGAAAAAAAAAAAAAAAATCAAAATCAAATAAACAACAAAGTAAATAGAAACACATTATGTTGACTGAATGTATGATGACTTATTCTAAGTAATAATAAAAATATATTTTTTGTTGTAGTAGTATTAGTAGAAAATAGTAGATGTAGTTGTAGTTAGATTATTGCATGTTATTGGTGGCTGTAGTACGAGTTTCGATTCGCTTTTGAACAAACTCATTTAAATGTTTAACATTTTTTTGGTTTTGGTTTTGCAATAATAACATTTGAATTTTAAATTTAATTTTTTTTCAAAGATTGAAAAAATCATAATAATAATAATATTTTTTTTGTTTTTGTTAAATTTTGTGTTTTTTTATAAATAATTGTAGAGAAATAGAATTGTGATTTAAAACTCATTTATGGGAGGAAGGGTAAATTGTTGCATTACTCGGGAGTTTTTTGTTTTGTTTTGTATTTGGCATAAAATAAGCAGTAAATTTTTGGTATGGTTTTTTTTGATTTTTTTTTTTTTTGGTATAGAGAATCCAAAATTCATTCAAAGGATACACAACAACCAACACAAAAAAAGGTATAAAGAAGAAATACATGGATTAGTACAGTTGTTAAAATGGCTTTAGCGACACTCACCGATGATCTACTCACTTGCATAAACGCATAAACACCACGTAAAAACTCCATGTTAGGCTGCTGCTCTTGTGATCCTTTGGCTGGCCGCTGTGCTCGACTGATATACTGTTTAACGGTGTCGGCAACTAAATGAGGTTTAAGTTTACGTGATAGTGCTCTGGAAGGAAAAAATGTTAAGAGTGGGCTTAAATTAATATCTTAATCATTGTTTAAATAACTTTTTAAATAAGATTTTTTTTATTTGAACAAAATATATTTTTAGTAAAATTAAACGAAGTAAAAATGAATTATTGTACTCAACTACAAGTAACGTTAAAAATTGTGGCATTCTTGGTCATCCAATTATTCATTATCATCGTAATTGGTAATCCTGATGCGTTTTGAATCATTTTTTTTTTAATTTTTTAAATTTTCACTCATAAATTTTCATTTATATTACAACTTGATTGCTATTATATTGCTAATAACTTCGTATTAATATCTTTGCATAGAGTAATGTTTTAGAACAAACACTGGCAGTTTTACAATATTTGCTGATCGCTACGAATATAATGATTTTTCCTTTGGTCGTTTTATACAAGAGGCTTTAAACTAAAAAACGGGTAGTTAGTATTAAAATCCTTAAAGAAACATAACCCCGAATTACAGGTAATTAAATTAAAAAATCTGCCACTAATATCGGAAAATATTGTTTATAGATGTCATAAAATTATGAAAATAAATTGAAAATAAAATATTTAAAAATTTTGTTTGAATTCTTCAGAAGACAGAACATTGCAGCGAACAGTAATACAAATCCTCTTAGACATAATAATAACTTATGAGTCTAATTTTGTAAGTAGTGTGGACGCTATATTGATTTCCACCCATAGACTGATGAATATTACTAACCATAAGATTTTTATTCTAATGTTAGATATATATTCGAAATATGATGCAGGGTATAAAAATGTTCATCTTCAAAAAAAACTTGTTTATAATATAATGAAATATTGAAAATATATTTTCTTTATGATGTATTGGGCGCCACAACTGTGTCACATTTATTGAGGAGTTTGAATAACGAAATAACCGAATTCCAAAGATGTTGTTATTCTTGTAACAAGATATAGAACTAAATTTATTATATTTAGATGTTTTTGGTCAATTTGACTATATACCAGGTCCCAGAAGTATATGTGCTATTTATTCGTAATTGTTTTAAAAATATGTGAAAATGTGTAAATTCTTGTCTCAATATTTCAATTTAACGCATTTACTATCCAGAAGTTCGGAATAGCTCTCTGACATGGCTAAATTGAAACAAAATGTCTTAAGATAGGTTACGTAGCAATAGATGTGAGGTGTAACTACTCAATGAAACATGTTTTTGTTGTTACACCTACATAATCAATAATCTGAATGTGTACGTATTGAAGTGAGGTGATCGAGTCCATGGATGTTTGCTATGGAAAATGGGCTACATCTCTTTATACACAGGGTGAGATGAAAAAACTGCAACCAACAAGTCACTCGTATGACAGCTGTTAAAATTATTCAAGTGACAGCTCATTATACTGTTAACAAGCGTGCAAAAGCATTTTGTTGAGAATTTTTCAGAAAAAAAGTTATTCGTGATGGAGTTTAGGCGTGATAGTGTGATTTCTTTATATTTGGCTGCAAAACCACAAGTTGCCATTGTTAGAGCACTCCAGCATTTAAACGTGAATAAATCTTTTGGTATCTCGTACCATCGCTCGTTACCGTGATACTGGTAGTGGACAGATGAAAACAGCAACATCAGCAGAAATGGTTTGAAAAGTAAAGAAGCGACTTGATCGAAACCCGCGTCGCAGTGGCCGAAAAATGGCCCGTGCGCTGAACATATCGCAGTATTCCATTCGCCAAATATTGAAACATGAGCTCGGGGTAATGCCATTGAAATTCCAAAAAGTGCAAGAACTTACAACGCAGAAGAAAGAAAATAGACTCAAAAGAGCAAAAGAGTTGCTTCGCATGGCCGAAAGTGGTGAACTGCTGAATTTGGTTTTCTCCGACGAGGAAACATTCGTTGTCCAGCAGTTTGTTAGCAAACAAAATGATCGTGTTTATTTCCAAAGAGGTCAGCTGAAAATGTGCAACTTCGGTTGGCCACCAGAACTCAAGCGGCGGCCATGGTGATGGTGTGAGCCGCCATAACAGCCGATGGTCCCTCGCCGCTCGTATTAATCGACCGTGACATCAGAACAAATTCCGAATATTATCGAGAAAATATTCTGGAGGGTGTATTAAAGCCTTGGACATGTGAACATTTTGGCAGCAGACCTTGGATTCCAACAGCAATCAGTACCAACGCACTCAGCACGCGCCACCCAAGAATATTTACAAAATGATGTTCCTCGCTTCATTTCCAGCTCACAATGGCCACCAAAATCTCCAGATACCAATCCGTTGGACTATTGTGTCTGGAGTATTTTGGAAAGCAAGTTTGGCACTAAAAAATAACAAGGTGTCGATTACCTTAAGTAAGCGTTTCGCCGGGAATGGCCCAAAATACCGCAGAGTAACATTCGGGCAGCGTGTATTTGTTTTATTGGCCGTTTGAAGGCCATAATTCGTGCCAAAGGCAACCAATTCCC
This sequence comes from Musca domestica, assembly GCF_030504385.1. Lineage (NCBI taxonomy): Eukaryota > Metazoa > Arthropoda > Insecta > Diptera > Muscidae > Musca > Musca domestica. The sequence continues at coordinate 3,568,378 of NW_026712238.1, read as the reverse complement.
ACAAATCTAAACTAATTTTAAAATTTTATGCTATTTCCGACATGTTTTGCTTTCTTTCAATAAAAAATGCAAAAAGTATTGTGTTTGACATTGTTGCAGTTTTTTTATCTCACCCTGTATGTGGATTTGAAAAATTTGAAGGAAATCAGATTAGAATCATGAGAAATATAAGTATTTCAAATTGTGTACCATTGTGGAAGATGTAACAGAAGGGGTAGTTCGAGGCCTATCATTTTCACAACGGAACTTGTGTTAGCAAAAATATTAGGATACATGAAATGTGAAGAGAATCTGATGCTTATTTCGCATTTTATATAATTATTCAAAATTTCGACCCATTGCAGGTGTGAAATTTGAACTCAATCGGAGTCTGCTTCATATTTTATAAAATTTATAATTATTCTAACTTTTGACCCCTTGTGTGGGACGTACTAAATAAATGGGCCATTTTCGCGCTTGACATAGCACTGGAAAAAAATATATCGATTTCTAAAGTTTGTACAAAATCGATTGATCTCTTCTCTTTTTATGAGGTAAATTATTATTATTATTATAATTTTTTTTTTTTTTGAGAATATTTAACTTTTGTGGTAGAGGTACCAAAAGGAGTGGAACGATCGAGCAACAATCTAAGTTTGACAATAATTTTATGATGCACTAAGTTTGAACAAAATCGGATAATCCTTTCGAGAGTTATCCTCCGCACCTGACACCACACAGACAGACTGACGGAGAGCTCTAGATCGACTCCAAATGTCTTGGAACGGATTTGGTCCAAAGAGACCCTGGGTCTAAACCCGTTATTTCGATGAGACGCGTATCAAATGATAGATACCCACTGTAGCCAGGGTATAAAAAGTTCATTGGATGTCTAATTTGTCTCATATCTCCCGAATAACGGTATCTCCCGATATTCGGTATGTTGAGGCACCCCCATTTACCATGACACCAGCTCTAATTTGATATTCCGGATTCTTAGTGGATAGTTTATCTCCTCCGATAAAACTCAATGCAGGTAAACATTTTCGTATAGCTTCAACTTAAGCGAGATTTCAAATTGATGAATTTAGAGAATATACGATTTAGCTATAAGCCAAGTTTTATCCTGGTGGTGGTTATAAAAATTTAGGACTGACGGAACATTGCTATTCCCAGTAATTTATAATTAAAATATTTTTAGAGGCTACTCTTTAATTAATTTAATTACAAGTTGGAAATAAGGGTGTCATGTTTCCTGTCACCTAATCCAAAATGTACACAAAGTTAATTTGTAATAACATTAACACAAATTGTCAATGTATTGTAGCATAAAATCCTATAAGCGATATATTCAAAGTTTGATTGTCTATATATTTAAATTTTCAATTTTTGTTTTTGGAAATTTCTCAAAAATCCTTTTGAATTTGATTGTGATTGTTTAAATGCAAAATACACACCGACACTTGACAATTGTCTTGTGGCATTTCCTTTGCACTTGTTGTTCTTTTTCATTGTTGATGTTGTTGTTGTTGTTGCATTTTGACATTCAGTTTGTAACCAGTATTACGCCCACACAAAACGCCTTTCTTGTGTATTTGTCTCGTGTGTGTGAGTGTGTAATTGTGTTTCCGTGTGTGTTTGTGTGGGGGTGATATAATTGTTTTTTCTTGTGTGTATATGTGTGGGTGTCTTGCCTTAAACAATTGTATTGTTCTTAATTTACCTTAACTGCCTTTTTTAGTACTCTCGGCAACAACTCTCAAAGCGATGAGAATGAACAATGATGCAGAAAAAATGTAAATATAATGCCGCACAAGAGCGGAGAACCCACACAGCTTCATTCCAACGCCCACCAATTGCGAGCACATACGAACTGACAACCAAACGTATACACCAACACCTACATAGAGAATTGCAGGCATTTTGTGAAAATTTACAAAACTTACACCTACACTCAAGGCAAAAATACAGAAATAAGTGTTTAACCCTTTCTCCGGCGCAGGAGACATGCATAGGCCCCCCCTTTCCTAGTGGGGAACGAACAAAAAGCAAACCTTCACACTTCTTTATATTCTCTAGAATTTCCACACACACATAAATGGTTGTAGGATATATTACTACCACCCAAACATACACTCATACACACATGAGATGGATATTGCCCTTGTTGCTACAGTTGTTCTGCGGCGGGTATAGGTGTCGGTCGGTGTCACCGGTGAGGCGCTTCTTCTATTCTATTATGGTGGCAACAAACCAAGCTTGTGCACATTTACAATGCAAGTAGCTCATTGTCGTAGGTGGTTGCTGTTGTTGTTGTTGCTCTCTCACCATGGCAGGTGTTGTTGTTGCTGGTGATTGTGCATAAACACAGGAAGAGCCAGAGAGGGGAAGAGACAAGAATGCAACTTAAGCACCAAATTGCCACTTTGCTTTTTTTGTAGAGTGTAAACGGAAACGCTTTTTTGTGTGAATGTCTTTTTTGTGACACATGTGACTATGTATGTGTGTGTATGTGTGCATGGGTGTTTAAATATGCACATGCATTATTTGAATGAATGTGTGGGTGGATGGGTAGGTAGGTGTATTTTGGCTTTTGTGTACATTTAAAATAATAGTTTAGTTTTTGTTTAAGGGTAAATGTTTTAATACAAAATTTAACTTAAATACCCCCCAGAATTGTTGTTGCAATTGTTCGGATTTTTTGGTGTGGGTGGGGTAAAACCTTGAATAGACACTTGAATGTGAAAATAAATACATTGTTTTGTTTATGGATTCGTTTAACAATGCCCACGTTTTAAATATGCAAACAACACCCATACAGTCAGACAGCAATAAATAAATAAAATGTGGAACAAAACTTTTTTTATTTTCAGTTTGCCACGTTTGCCCGAGTTCAACCTCGAAATGCAGTTTTTCCGGAAGTGCAAATATTTTTGCAAACGGAATTTCTGGGCTATATTTTTATCATTGATATCTGGGCTTACGAAAAAAAATGCGATCAATATTGAATAAATTATTTTGGAGAAACGTTTAAGCTATTAAATAATTTAACAAAAATACATTTTAAAGATAGGAGATATTGCAAAATTTACCAAGGGGCTTTTATCGGATAGGCTAGGGAAAAGGAAATTGAAAATTCCTTGAGATTCTGAGAAAATTTTCTAAAGAAAATACTCTCCGAATCTAACGAAAATACTCTGAGACGGAGAACATTTTCTAAAGAAAATACTCTCCGATTCGGAGATCATTTTCTAAAGAAAATACTCTCCGATTCGGAGATCATTTTCTAAAGAAAATACTCTCCGATTCGGAGATCATTTTCTAAAGAAAATACTTTCCGATTCGGAGATCATTTTCTTAAGAAAATACTCTCGGATTCGGAGAAAATTTTCTAAACAAAATACTCTCCAATTCGGAGAAAATTTTCTAAAGAAAATAGCCTCAGATTCTACGAAATTTTTCTAAAGAAAATTATTTCAGATTCTGAATACTGAATAAATTATTTTTGAATAGGTTAATATGGAATTAAATTCTAAAGAAAGGGAAAAAGCAAATTCTGGGCTGATTAAAGTTATAAAGGCAAGTATATTTGTTCTGAAGAACTTGTTCTATAAAAAGCAGATTGACATTTCTAAAGAACTAATCTCAAAATTCCCTAACGAAAATACACTCAGATTCTGAGAAAATTTTCTAAAGAAAATACTCTCCGAATCTAACGAAAATACTCTGAGACGGAGAACATTTTCTAAAGAAAATACTCTCCGATTCGGAGATCATTTTCTAAAGAAAATACTCTCCGATTCGGAGATCATTTTCTAAAGAAAATACTCTCCGATTCGGAGATCATTTTCTAAAGAAAATACTCTCCGATTCGGAGAAAATTTTCTAAAGAAAATACTCTCCGATTCGGAGAAAATTTTCTAAAGCAAATACTCTCCGATTCGGAGAAAATTTTCTAAAGAAAATACTCTCCGATTCGGAGAAAATTTTCTAAAGAAAATACTCTCCGATTCGGAGAAAATTTTCTAAAGAAAATACTCTCCGATTCGGAGAAAATTTTCTAAAGAAAATACTCTCCGATTCGGAGAAAATTTTCTAAAGAAAATACTCTCCGATTCGGAGAAAATTTTCTAAAGAAAGTATGTCTCAGATTCGGAGAAAATTTTCTAAAGAAAATATGTCTCAGATTCGGAGAAAATTTTCTAAAGAAAATACTATCCGATTCGGAGAAAATTTTCTAAAGAAAATACCTCTCAGATTCTGAGACTTTCTAAAGAAAATACCTCTCAGATTCTGAGACTTTCTAAAGAAAATAGTCTCAGATTCAGATTCTCGGAATCTAAGACAATTTAAAAAGTTTTCTCAGAATCTGAGACTATTGCTTTTAAAAAATGTTCTCCGAATCTGAGACAATTTCTGTTTAGAAAGTTTTCTCCAAGAAAATGTTTTCTAAAGAAAATACTCTCGGATTCAGAGGACATTTTATTTTCTTAGAAAATGTTCTCCGCTTCCAAGTATATTATCTATAACAAATTTTCTTGGATTCTAGTGATTTTTTTACTCAAAATCAATCAATCGGTTTTAATTTACTCCCTGAAATCATTTACGGTTTACATGCTTCTGCATTTGAATAAAATTGATTAAACCACAGAGCAATGAAATTTCACTTAAAAATCATGTTGAAACCTTGCCAAAAAATCTTCTTATTTATATGCATGTAGTTGACTTACATTTGACACCTTTTCACTGGGGAACGACACATTCCTGCCCTCGTCAAAAATATCGTTAAGAAACAAGAAAATTCACATACTAACACTATTTCTTTGGTTACCATAAATTATAAAGTTATAAAATTCCCCCTTGCCCATCAACCAACTTCGTCTTTCCACCATAACAATTTTCCGAACATTTGACTTGTTTCTACCATTTTTCGTAAGCCACATCTGTGACCCATACTGTCACCACACGAACACTTCCGCAGAAGTAGGATTCTTTCGCATATGTGTATGTATGTGTCTGTGTGGGAGTGGGTGTATGTACCACACAGAATACAGATATTTACTAACTTCCAGTTGCAATCAGCTGTCATATGTAAGCAATAAAAATTTAAGAATATGTCGCGTTTGGGTCGTTAGTCTTTGGTAGCATATCGTCGACTAAAACGTGCTTTAGCCAAAAGTTATATCCGGACATGAAATGGAACATAGACATGCTCACGTTTACCTTGTAGAGGTAGGGCTGTACGAGTGTAAAACATACGACAAAAGAATTTGTTTTCGTATGCACAGTCGATGGATTTGGAATTGTGATTAATTTTAATATTTGATTATAATTCCACGAGCCAATGGAATGACTTTTTGACATTGAATTTCTTAAGCAAATGGGTATGTAATCTGTCGAAATGTTTCAATGTATTAAGTATTCCGAAAGGAACAAATAAGAACAAAATTTTCATTTGTTCAGAAATGCTAAAATTGTGTTATCCAGTTGTGATGATTGTGATATGATTTGTAATGGTTAAAATTTGTCAGTGTTAATTTGTGCTTTTTCATAATAGGTAAGGTTGTCGAAATATGAAAAATATTAAGAAGTTGTAAAATCTGTAATATTCTAATTTTTGTGATTGAAAATTTCAAGGACTGAACCTCAAACCTTCTAACGTATGCCTCTTTATATAAAGTTTCTTGCAGATTCCTCTGTATTTCTGTGTGTGAAATTTCATTTTACTTTTTGGTGTAGGGAAATCTATATAAAACCGAGAAATTTCAACAAAAGTCATCTTTGGGGAATAATAAAACCAAGTTAAGTTAATTCCAATTCCGTTATTTTTTAGCAAGGAGAGCCAAACAAAGATATTTTTTTGTAGAAACAAATAACTGATTTAGATTTTCTCACTAATATTTAGGGCCGGTTTCTCCATGACGATACAAAATTCCAATTTGTAAAAATTTTGTGCTTTCGTGTTTTTTGGTCTGCATTTTTGCTTATTTAAAGAATTTCCCAAACTCTTGGACAGTTAAGAAGTTTTCCCAAAAATCTAAATATCTGAGAAAAAAAACAGAGTTTTTTATTGGAGAAACAATTACTTTTCTTTTAAAACTTTAAATAATAATTTATTTGAGATAAATTCGCCACCAGTCAAAGCCTAATTATTAAAAAACATAAAATGATCGTAAATCAAAAAAAAAAATCTACAAGAACAGCAAAATCGTCAAAAAATGGTCAAAACAAGCCAAAAAGCATACGCCTACGTTTTGCCGACAGATGAATACTCTCAGCCAATGTTCGATTATTCAAATATACTTTGACTTCTGTTATGATTTTTCAAATGTTTGACCCTCTGTGGAGTAGGTTCCGAAGGAATGGGCCAATATTGTCCATTACGTATCGGACATAAATATATAAATATGTCAGATTGCCAGGATTGGACTATATTGATTAAAATCTCCACTTTGTATGGGATATTTGATAATTTTTAGAAAATGTAAAAAAATGCGTGTGGTACCAGATAAATCGACACCTCATCTATTATAGATAAAAACATTGGAAAAAATTACAAGAAAATCGAAATCATAAATTCCATATTCATCTCAGGTTTCCGGTTGAGAGAAATAGTTACATATATCAAGTTGAAAAGAATCGCAGACTTCCTTCTCACGTTATAAAAAAGTATTGAAAATTGTGATCCTTTGTAGGCGAGGTACCAGAAGCTGATATGCAGATGCAGATGTACATCATCTTCACAACAAAAATGTTTGTATGAAATTTGAAGAGAGCTGGGTTCTTATTTCGCTTTCTTCGAGCGTTTTATTTTATCAAAATTTTGAAACCTATGGGGGGAGGTACCTGAAGAAATGGTTCTATCTCCACCATTTTTATAATAGATATTGCGTTGATGGAAATTTTGAGATTAACTGAGTCTGAATGGAATCGGATTTTAATTTCGCGTTTTATGAGCTTTATGGATATTCAAAATTGTGTACCATTGTGGGTGATGCACCACAAGGAGGGCACCAATATATCCCATCTTCACAGCGGATCTAGTGTTAGTAGAAAAAATGGAATGTGTGAAATATCAAGAGAACCGTATGCTTATTTCGGATTTTATAATCGTTTTTGTTATTCCAAACATTGATCCTTTGTGGATGAGGTACCAGAAGAAATTGTCGGAAATCTACCTTATTTTTAACGGATCTTTTCTTGATAGACATATTGATTTGTGCCAAAGTTGAATGGAATCGGATTTTAATTTCGCGTTTTATGAGCTTCATGGTTATTCAAAATTTTGACCCTTTGTGGCGAGGTACCAGAAGAAATGATTCGATCTCTACATCTTCATGACAAATCTTGTGTTAATAGAAATATTGAGGTGTGCTATGTCCGAATGGAATCGGCTATTAATTTCGCGTTTTATGAGCTTCATGGATATTCAAAATTTGACCTTTTGTGGGGGGAGGGGGGGGGGGCAGTGGGTCTGTACATGAAGGAGTGAACCGTTACATTCAACCTTCACACCAGATCTTGGGCTAATTAAAATATTTTATTGTGTGTAATTTGAGGACAATCGGGGTCTTACATTACATTTTAGAAGAGCTATAATTGTTCAAAATTTTGACCCTTTGTGTGGAGTGAGACGATATTGTCAATTTTCGCACCTGACATAGCACTATAGCGTATATCAGGATTTCCAAAGTTGGAGCCAAATTGGATTATCCTTTCGCTTTCTGTGCAGTAAAATACTTTTTTTTGAAAAATTCAACCTTTTGTGGGGAAGGTAGCAGAAGGTGTGGACCGATATTGCCCATCTCCTAACTCGTTCAAGGTTTGATAATAATATTACGATGTACCGAGTTTGGACCAAATCGGTTACTCCCTTCGAAGGTTATCGTGCGCAATAGCCAGTCAGACAGACGGACGGACCGACATCGATAGATGGCTTCCAAATTTCCTGAAACGGATTTGGTCCAAAGAGACCTAGGATCTACAACCTTTACTTCGATTAGGCACATTTTGGTTGTTTCAAATGATATATATCCTCTCTAGCCATATGTCTGATGGTATAAAAAGTGTAGTTCCATCGATTCCTTTATATGAAAACTCTGCGTATGAGTGATATCAAATTAATAAAATCACTCATACGTTTAACAACTGGTGTACTGAAATATTTACTAGATTGACACCACTCAAGATTGGCTCAATTTCACCCTTCCAACGAAGCCGAAACACTGTGCGAAGCGATTGTCGCGTACCACCTTCCCTAAATGACTTTGTGATTGTGTGTGTCTGTGTGTGTGAGTGTCTAGCATATAGGAACACTTAAATATGTATTTTTCTGCATGTTTTTTCCGGTTCACCCACTTGTGTTTTCCGTATCCAAGTATTCGAGTTTTTTTTCTTGTTTTCCCTCTTTCGTCTGTCTGTCGTTTGTTTGGCACTCAGCTTCTTGCCATTAGTTCAGGTCACGTGTATTTACTGCATTAACCTCCGTCTACACACATAGACATACATCATATATTTCCTGATAGGCTGCATATGTATGTCATGTTTCCTTTGGCCTAATGATTTTATGGTCGGCAGTTTGTGGGCATTTTATGTGGGTGGAAATTTAATTTCATATTTTATTGTAAAACACACAAGTTGGTGAAGTTGCGAAAATAAAATTATTGCTGACTTAGGTGGAACTCGAAATTAAAGGACAATCCATAGACCGAGTTCCCTAGAGATTACGTCGAAAGAACACGAATGAGAAAGACAAAAACCAATTCTAAATGTGTTTTCCAGATTTTCGAAAATATTTTATATTGGAATTAAAATTAAAAAAAAACCGCATACAATTGATGTTTTTCTTTATTATTCATTTTCTTTCAATGTATAATAATACTTATATCAAAATAATGTTACAAGAGCCTTCTTCAAAAGCAGGAATTTCAATGGCGATTTCAACTACCACCCAACATCCTCAGTAATTTTACAAATTCAAATCAAACCTGAAAATTTATTTTAACTTTTACTTTTCTTTCAAAATTTAAATTGAAAGCCTATCCTATGGTGGGCGATTCCAACAACTTTTTGATTTTCGCCTGCCGAAAAACTCAAAGCGAAAAACATTGCGGAAAATATCCAATCTAACTCTTCTCTGTTCGGCGATGACATTAAATTTACATTCACAAATTAAAAATATATGACCTACAGAAGAAAATCTACCGAGTCATTACTTATGCTGTGTAATCAAAGTAGGGAGATGAGACAATTCCGAACGACCAACAGACCGACCGACAGACACAATAACCGACAAGGGTTTTAATTCTCGTAATCATGCTCCTCCACTCCGAGGTTTTCGAAATGTTTTCCATATCGTTTTTTTTTGCGCATTCAATTTATGCTAACCCCTCGAAGACCAATCTCATGCTTCGTTCTTTTTCTCTGTTTTTTTTTTTTGGTTGGCAGCCTAAAAGTCAGCCCCAGTCAAAATCTTTAGTAGAACAGAGTGAGAGAGAGGAAGGCGAAAATTCTGTGGTTTTGTATTAAATAATGGTATTATATAGTCCGGAACCAAAGCGAAGATATGAAATGATGGTACTTATGGTTGGAAGGTAGCTTTGCTGGCTGGCTGGCTGGCTTGCTTCCTTGCCAGCCTGCCTGCCTGCCTGTTTTTCGCCTCCATTGTCTGTGTGTGAATTGTGTGCATAATTTAAAATTTATTAGCTAAGCTTTTGAGCTTTTTACAAACAAGAAAACATTTAACCGTGGTTTTGCCCTCGCTTTTCGACTAAACGTCTAATGGTGTTGATGTTTGCTGGCTTTTGTTGCTTTGGCTGCATGGAGGATTTTGACAATGATTTTTGGATTTTTTTTCGTGCTGCTCGCTGCTGTTTAATTCAACTTTAGCCTTAGAATCCCACACAATGTGCGTACATGCATATACATGGATGTGCGTATGTATGTGTGCCATGTCATGGATTTGGTTATATGTACTCTGTTTGCTGTTCATCTTTATTTATTTCACCAGTGTAGAATTTAATTGAATCCTTAGAGAGAAATGGATGAAGTGTGGCACAGAAACGCACACACGAAGATATAAACAGTGAAATGTTGATATGAGGTTCATGTTGTGAAGAGGAAGAAAAAACAAATAAATGCAAAGATAAGTAATAGATGTTTGTGTATGGCAAGTAAGTCTGTCAAATTGGGAATACAAGTGTTCTCATTCTCATACTGTTTTGCTTGCCCTGGCATCCATCCCAGGGGTATAATGCCTCCTTTCGTATGCAAGAGTGTAAATTGAAAAGTAAGAGCGCTAAGATAAGTGTGTAAATTATCCAGTGTTAATACTAAACTGGAAAAAAAATCAGCAATTCTGTTTCAATTTTATTTGGAAAGTATTAAAAAATATATATTAAATTTGTCGTATGGTCTAAGTGGGTTAACACGAAATTACATGGAGAACGGAGTTTTTGAATTTAATAGTCAACTATTGTCAATCCGATCAATTTCAGTATTTAGTGTCCTCGCGAATATTACAGACAACTATATGTGAGTTATTTTGGTTGAAAATGTTTACGTTCAAGAGAGTCACTTAAGGAGGCCCTTTTAGTCCTTTTTCAAAATATGGTTAAAAACTTTCAATTTTTTGCCATAAAATTGAAATAAAAGTTCCAGAAGACATCAAAAGTCTGTATCTTAAATGAACGCTTAGAATTCATAAATATTAAAAATATATCTAAGGGTTTAAGTAGAACTAAGGGTGTGAAGTAAGGCAAAATCCTCAACAAGATATCATTTTTGAGAATGATTTCAAAGACGAAAATATTTTTCATCAAATCTCATTATAATTCAATAAATAAAAAATCTCTTCCTTCACCATAGCATGATGTGTATATTACGTTTGTTATCCGATTTGTAACGCCACGAAATATACATTTTAGACTCTACAAAGTATGTATATTTTCTTTATGTCTATAAATGAAGAAGGTTGATAAAATGCTATTCAGATGTATTTTAGTAGCGCAGAATATTTGACCAATTTGGTATGGATCCAATTTGGCATTCGGAGTTCCTGATGGGTACAGCATCGTATGACAGAAAATAGCCTGAACTAATCCACGACTTCGTATAGCCGCCATATAATGATATCTCCTCATATTCGGTATTATCGGAACGATATTGTTCAAGGGAATTATTTAAAAGTTGGTATTTGGTGTTAACAAATATCACATTTTTCGATGTCACCATTTCCAAATGGTATTTGGAGTTCGTAATGTGTGGCACAACCTGTGACAAGATATAAAGGTCAACATCTTCGTATGTCATCCATATAATTGTACCTTCGCATATTCGGTATTTTACGTTTTCGAAACATTTTTCAACGAAATTATCTCATGGATCCAATTTGGCATTCGGAGTCCCTGATGGGTACAGCATCGTATGACAGAAAATAGCCTGAACTAATCCACGACTTCGTATAGCCCCCATATAATGGTATCTCCTCATATTCGGTATTATCGGAACGATATTGTTCAAGGGAATTATTTAAAAGTTGGTATTTGGTGTTAACAAATATCACATTTTTCGATGTCACCATTTCCAAATGGTATTTGGAGTTCCTAATGTGTGGCACAACCTGTGACAAGATATAAAGGTCATCCATATAATTGTACCTTCGCATATTCGGTATTTTACGTTTTCGAAACATTTTTCAACGAAATTATCTCAACAGTGGTATTTGGAGATTGCAATAGGTACTGTTTTTTTTTAGAGATAATTGGCTATAGAGGTCCACGCTTTCGTATAGAAGTTTGGTATTTTAATATTTTTGAGGTGTTTAAGGATTTTTTTTTTAAATTTTTCAAATTCCTTCCAAATGGTTCGTGTGGCAGAAATTAGCAGATTTTCTTACTTGTATATGTAGAAAATATAAGCTTCAAGTTTTCGAAAAAAAACCATCCAAATTTTTTGATAATTTTTTCTCTGAACTCTTTTGGAGATGAAACATGAAGGTAAGAGTAATCTGCCGGTAATAAAAAAGGGTATTCTATTTTTTTTATTTTTATTTATTTTTTTGATGGTTAATATTGAAATTTGGCTAAGAGTATTGTTTTCTTAGACATCATCCTTCTGAAGTACTGTTTTGTAGGAGAATTTTGCATAAACTCACAAAGCAGCATAACCTAAAAATGTATTTATACCCTAGGACACACTATGTAACAAGTCCTTTTAATGGTCCTCATAAAAACATGTTCTGCGACGATTTATATCCGTCCGTCTGGCCATGTAATATTCTAAACAAAGTATAGGTCGTATTTATTGTCTGATTTAGATAAATATTTTCCACAAATCATTTCTTTGGTCCAAGGACTCACCCTATTGAAATTTATGACCACCGGTCCAAATTTTGATATAGCTCTCATACAATTCTTCGCCCTGTATCAAATTTATTGTGCGCCATATATGTAATATCGGATAAAAATAAGCCTAACAACGAGTACTTAAAATTTGGTGAAAATCGGTTCAGATATAGCTATAGCTCCCATATATATGTTTCATCCGATTTGTTTTTTAAGAGACCCTCACAATAGCAATACGCACCACACAACAATGATATTTATTGAAAGATTTTTCATTCAGCTCAGAAATACCTCCGCCTGATTTTATCGAAGTCGGTTCAGATTCCGATATAGCTCTCATATATATCTTTATGCTATTTAACATTCATAGCGCACCAAATTGTAAATATTATCCCAAATGGTCATATTTGTAACAGTCCGATTATCTTCAGATTTCACACATTTGTTAACTTAAGAACTGGTGGGCAAATGGAATATATCGGTCCACTCCTTTTGGTACCTTTTGCACCAAGGGTCAAAATTTTGAATACCCATTAAGCTCATAAAACGCGGAATTAACATCCGATTCCATTGAGACTTCGCACATCCCAATATTGCATTTAACACAAGATCTAGTATAAAGATGGCAGAGATAGGAGCATTCCTTCTGGTACCTCCCCCACTAAAGGTCAACATTTTGAATAAACAAAACAACCATAAAATCCGAAGTAATTATACGGTTTGCTTCAAATTTCACACATTCAACATTCGATACCATTCAGATTTGGCACATCTCAATTTTTCCATCAACACAAGATCCGTTATAAAGATGGTAGAGTTAGGACTATTTTTTCTTGTACCTCCCCCAAATAGGGTTCAACATTTTGCAAACAAAACGCTCAACCCTTTTTAAATTTCACACATACACACATTTTTCTGCGAACGCCTTATAGTACAAAACCCACAAAAGGTTACAATTTTCCATTATTTTATCTTTACAAATAAATAATTCTTTCAACCAGAAACCTGAGGTGAATATGGAATTTATGATTTCGCATAAAATTGGTTATAAATGTTTGATTTTCTTATAATTTTGCCAATACCAATATTTTTATCTGCATTAGATGAAGTATGAAAATGGAATACTTCGGTCGACTATATCTGGCACTTTACGCACATTTCAATATTTTCTTAAAATTTTCACATACCTCATGTAAAGTGAATGAAGTAACCAATATAGTCTAAACCTGGCACATCGCAATATTTATATCATATTTATTTTGGTCCGATACGAAATGGACAATATTTGTCCATTCCTTCGGATCCTACTCCATAGAAGGTCAACAATTTGAAAAATCATAACAGAAGTCAAAACATATTTAAAAAATCAAACATTGGCTTAGGGTATACATCTCTTGGCAAAACCGACTGATGCTTTTTAATTTGCTTTGTGTATATAAATATATAGTTATTCTGGCACCTCCCCAAAAATTAAAGGATATTTTTATCCCAACTTTTTCAGGTGGAAAATGAACAATATCGGTCCTCTCTTTTCTCGCACCTACCGAGGAAATTTGAACTTTAAGCTTGTTTTTATTCAAACTCAGCATATCTCTGCCCTATTTACCCATAACACATACCCAGCAAGACGCCTAAAAAATATATTTGAATTACAAACAGTTAGCTCACGATACGTATCTGCCTAAAAACTACATCCATACAAGTTCTGATATTAAATATAGTCATACTATCTTCTAATTTTTCTTCCAATATACCATTCCAGATCTCTAATAATTGGAACCGATATTCCGATATTTTTCTTTCCAATTATAAACCAATTTTTTTCTCTCATAAAAATATTTGTAATGAATTTTACTTTATATCACTGAACTTCACTTTCAATTATTACCAAAAACACATAACAGTTATTTTTAAATTCACAAAAATAATTTATTTAAAAAATATTACATGCATTTTTAATTGCAATTTACTACTCACACTTATATCGCAGACATTCTTTCACTCAATTTTTTTATGATTTCATCAAATTTACAACTCCTGTCATATTTGCGAGTATTAACATTTCATTATTTCAGCTTTATTAATTATTAACGGAAACATGTAAATTGATAAATAATTTTCTTAATATACATGTATATATTTTTGGAGATTCTTTTTTTTGTGAAATTTTCTTTTGCTTTACTAAATAAACAACATATTTATTTATTGTGACACAATATTTATATTGGAGTTGATATTTGTTTAATGGCAACATTTTTTTTTTGTTTCTGATGTAAACACATTATTAACCATGGCAGTAGCGGGTTTCAAACCAAAAAAAAAAAAAAACAAACAACTCACATACACATATACATTTTGACAATAGATAAACACACACACAAACTGCATATAAATGTTATTTTCATGCATTTAATCCTTTTGTCAATCATTCGGAAAAATACATTTATATCACATTGTGTTGTCATTGTTTTGTTGTGTTTTATTATTTTGGCTATTTGTTTGTTTTTATTGCTAGTATTTTACATTTAGTTTTTTGGCCTATTATTAATAACAATTGTTGACATGAAGCGAAATACACACATACACACACACGCTCCACGTTTGTAGCAACAATAAAAAATATCACAAATGAAAAGAAGAATCAGAGCGAAAAAATCAAACAAGGATCACGACGACGAGAACACACAACTACAACAGTAACAACAACACCATGAAGCACAAACACAAGCACATGACGATGCGATGTGTATTTATTATGGCAAAATTGCAACAAAGCATTATCGTGGGCGGGCGGTGGCTGGCTTATGTTGTGTATGTTTGAAATAAAACTGAAGTCGAAAAAATTATTCGCTGATGACAAGACCTCCATCATGATGAATTTTATGGCAGACGGGACACACACACACACACATACACCAATAACAATAACAACAATATAATATGTTACTCAAATAAAACGAAATGAAGAACGAAATAAACAACAACAAAAAACTACAACAAACATGTACGGCATATTGAGAGAAATATTTGAAATAAAAATTATATCAAAACAAACAAAAAAGAGTAATGACTGCGAACTGCTTGCAATCAAACTCAAAATAAATTCAGTTACACCCAAGAAAAAAAATGTTACAGACAAAGGACTTGTCGGGGTTGTTACCATGGTACAACCAGGAAGATAGTTTAAACCAACATTTTGAAAAATAACAATAGTTTGGTAAATACAAAATCTGGTGTTTACATGGGTTATATCGATCAACTTCTTCTGGCATACCGTCCACAAAAGTTAAAAAAAATCACATCCTTTTTATGAAGCAAAGGGAGCATTTGAAGCTTTCGAAATTTTTTATATCGTAATATTTTATTCACTCTTAAGTCAGATGCAAAAATATACAATATTAGCCTACTTCTTCTCGTACCTCCACCACTATAGTTCAAAATTTTGAAAAATATTTAAATATTTATTGAATGAAAAAAAAAAAAACAAGTTAAAATGTATCACTCCGAAAAGACATCTAGGTCACTCATATCCATGACGAAGCTGGACTTGAAGCTTGTGGTAGGCCTAATTACAGGACACTGCAACATAAAGGCCATGACAACCAAGTGTAGTGGTGGGGGGCCGAGATATATGACGACACTGAATACTGCAGGTTTTGCCCAATTGCCCAATTTTTATAGCATTGAGACAGAAGCTACTGGGTAAGCAAATTCTGCCAGTTTTGTCCACCCTCTCCGACATCGAGCCAGCAGTCATTCTTCAGTTAGCCAGAAGACCAAAATGGCTAAGAACGACACGCTGATATACCGTGGATGTAAACCAATTCATTTCCTTCTCCTCTCTATATTCTATTCTCCTATCTTCTTAAATTAGGATGAACAAAATGGACCAATAGGTCTCCGAGTGGAGTGGTTGTTTATACAACAGCGGATCCTTTACCTAACTTAACCGTCAATCGGTTTTGCCGACAGATGTATACCCTCAGGCAATGTTCGAATATTTAAATATATTTTGACTTCTGTTAGGAATATTCAAATTGTTGACCCTCTTTGGAGTAGGTTCCGAAGGAATCGGCCAATATTGCCCATTTCGTATCGGAACTAAATATATATGATATAAATATTGCCACGTGTCAGGTTTGCCCTATATGGACTGCTTCCTTCACTTTACATTTATCGGATTTCTGATTGAGAGAAATATTTAAGTATATCAAGCTGCAAAAAATCACTGGGTTGAACGGCAAGTTATGACAGATAAAAATATTGAAAATTGTGAGGTACCAGAAGGGTTTCTCAGTTATATATCGTCTTTAGAACAGGTCTTGTGTTAGCAAAAATGTTTGTGTGTGTGAAATTAGAAGAGAGTTGAATGCATATTTCGCCTTTTTCCAGCGTTTTGTGTTTCAAAATCTCGAACCCTATGTGGGTACCAGAAGAAATGGTCCGATCTATACCATCTTTATAACAGATCTTGTGTTGATGGAAATTTTGAGAGGTGCCAAGTCTAAATTTAAGCGGATGTTATTATCGCGTTTTATGAGATTCGTGATTTTTCAAAATTTTGACCATTTGTTGGGGAGGTACCCTAAGGAGTGGACCGATATATCCCATCTTCACAGTAGATCGTGTGTTTGTAGAAATAATTGGATGTATGAAACATGAAGAGAGCTGGATGCTTATTTCGGATTTTTTTTTATAGTTTTTTTATTCAAAATTTTGACCCATTGTGGGAGAGGTACCTGAAGGAAGGTTCCGATCTCCACCATCTTCATAACCGATCTTTCATTAATATAAATGTTGAGATGTTCCAGGTCTAAATGGAATCGGATATTAATTTCGCGTTTTATGAACTTCATGGATATTCAAAATTTTGACCCTTGGTGGGGGAGGTACCAGAAGGAGTGGACCAATATGTTCCATCTTCTTACCGGACCTTACATTAAGAAAAATATTGTCATGTGTGAAATGTGAAGAGATCCGTATGTTATTATGATCGTTTTGGTTATTCAAAACTTTGACCCTTAGTGAGGGAGGTACCAGTAGGAATGGTCCAATCTCTACCTTCTTTATAAAACATCTTGTGTTGATGGAAATATTGAGATGTACCTAGTCTGAATGGAATCGGATATTAATTTCGAGTGTTATGAGCTTCATGGATATTCAAAAAAATTACCCTTTGTGGGGGAGGTACCAGAAGGAGTGGGCCGATATATTCCACCTTCACACAGGATCTTTTTTTAATAAAAATATTGCGATGCATCAAATTTGAGTGCAACTGGACTCTTACTTCACATTTTATAATACCTATAATTAGTCCAAATTTTGACACCTTAAGGAGTAGTTCTATAGTTTCCATCTTTACACCATATCTTGTTTTAGTAGGGAAATTGAGAATTGTATAATTTTAAGATAATTGGACTCAATCGGACCCTTACATCACATTTTATAGGAGTTAAAATTATTCCAAATTTAATCCTTTGTAGGGGAGGTACTTGATGGAGTTTACGAATATTGTCTATTTTCGCAATTGGCCTAGCACTGACGCAAATATTAGGATTTGGAAAGCTCGAGCATAGCCGGATTGTTAGTTCTCTTTCTGTACAGTAAAATAATTTTTGGAAATTTTTGACTTTTCGTGGGGGAGATACCCGAAGTAGTAGACCGATATTGTCCATCTCCGAACTCGACTTAAGTTTGATAATTATATTACGATGTATTAAGTTCGAATCAAATCGGATATTCTCATTGAGAGCTCTCGTGCACACCAACCAGACAGACATAAGGACGAACGATCATTGCTACATCGACTCGAAATGTCCTTCAACGGATTTTGTCTAAAGAGACCTAGGATCTAAGGCCTTCATTCCAATGAGCCACGTTTAGAATTAAAATTCTGAATTTAAAGCCATATTTAAATCAGAAACCAATTTTTCATATCTAATGCATATTTACTGACTAGGGCACATACAGAAAAGTAGTTTGATATTTTAAGAGCTATCGCAAATGTAATTCTGTAACAGAGTCTTATCCTGTCGTTTAAATGTTTAAAACATGCAACAACTGGCTTTATTTATATCCAAAGTTTTTTACAAATTTCTTGAATTGAAAATATAAAACATGAATGTGATGTTGGGAAATAGAAGACCAAGAAACTCAGGGAAGGCCTAACCTTATTCCTATCTTCATAGACAGGCAGGTGGTCATGGCAATTCTCTTCAAAAGTTGAACCCACAAAGTAATCATACTCAAAAATCTAGACAATTTTGTAAATTTTCGAGTGTACTCTTCTGGCTATCTACATTCACTGAACACAATTCAGCTCATCTATGTGGGAGTGTTTGCAATTGTTTGCGTCTGTGTGTGTGTTACATTCTGTGGTTTATGGACTGTTTGCATGTTGAACTCGTTCTACGTGAGGTTGTGTGTATGTATGCACGTACACGGGCTCAGACAGTTACTCAGTTGGTCCAACCTACACAACCGCAGTGTTTGGACAAAAATGATATGTGAATTAAAAAGGTTGATAGGTTTTAGTTTTGCGGATTTTTGTTTTGGTATTCAAGTACTCAAAACAAAAAAAAAAAAAAAAAAAAACAAAATGGAAAAAAAAGAATTGCAGATACATCTCTCTCATGTCATTTGTAATGTTTGTGATAAAGTTTTGTTTTCTTTTTTATGATAGGTATCTCTCTTTATTACTTGCTTTGTGAGGGTTGTTGTTATTAAAATAATCATAATGAGAAGAGAACATATGAGAGCACATGTGCGTGGGCAATTGTAGGCTGTTTGTAAATAGTTAATTGAGTGAATGAAAGAAAAAATAATAATGAAGAGGATTTATTGTTGAAATAAAATTCTCTATTTAGTCAATGCAAAAACTAAAGAGAGAAAGAGTGAGTAACAAGTAACTTTGAGATTTTTATTCTGAGATAAATATATCCTACTAATTTTTTTTTTGTTTTTTTTTTTTAACTTTTCTCCACGTTTCCTAGGCACACAAAAACATTCACTCCAAAAATAAAGCATTTGGTTAATATTGGGCGACATACATAATTTGAAAATTGCTGGGATAGGTTTCCAATAAATGCATATTAATATGACAAGAAAGTCTAACCAATATTCGGTATTTTGATGATTTTAGCGACATTATTCAACGGAATTGTTTTAAATTTGATATTTGAAGTTCGTAACGGATACTACATCCTATGACAGAAAATTGTCTATGCAGGTCCACGTTTTGGTATAACCCCCATATATTGGTACCTTCCTATATTCGGTACTTTTATAATTTTAGCTACATTATTCACCGATTTGTTTGTTTTAAGTTTCGCATTTAAATGTTGTAATGACTTATGACAAAAGTTGCCTATGCAGATAACGGTATCGGCATTTTTAAAATTTGAACAGAATTTTTTACGGATTTTATTTTTTTGAAAATTGCCGAATTCGTTCCAAATGGTGGATGTCATTCATAGTTCGGCCAGGTCAAATTTACAGCTTTTTTACTTTTTTATAAAAAAATTGTGACAAAATGACAGTCTAGTTCTAAATCGGTAAATATTTGTAAAGAAATGAGTGACTGCAAAAAAAAAAAAAAAAAAAAAAAAAACGGAAAAAGAATCAGTTTTGTGTCCATTTCACCATCTAATATTTTGCGATCATCTTCTCCAACAATTGGTTTCGGTTCTGACCCTAACGTTGTGTGAAATTTTAAGACAATCGGATTCTTATATCCCATTTTATAAGAGTTATAATTATTCAAAATTTTGACCCTTTGTGGGGGGAGGTACTTGATGGAGTGGTCCGATTTTGTCCATTTTTGCACCTGCTCTAGCACTGACGAAAATATTAATATTTGCTAAGTTGGTGCAAAGTCGGATTACAGTTTCTCTTTCTGTGCAGGAAAAAATTATATATATATATATATATTTTTTTTTTTTTGAAAATTTCTACCTTTTGTGGTGGAGGTACCAGAAGGAGTAGACCGATGTATAACACCAGACCTTGGGCTAATAAAAATATTGGGATATGTGAAATTTGAAGACAATTGAACTCTTACATAACATTTTATAAGAGTTATAATTATTTAAAATGTTGACCCTTTGTGGGGAGGTACTTGATGGAATAGATACTGTCCATTTTCGCATCTGACCTAGCACTGACGAAAATATTAGGATTCGCAAAATTGGAACAAAATCCTATCATTCTTTCTCTTTCTGTGCAGAAAATATATATTTTTTAATTTCGATCTCTTGTGTGGGAGGTGCAAGAAGGATTGGACCGATATTTCCCATCTCTGAACACGATCTATAAAAAATGGAGGAAGAACAATTTCCGGAAATTTACAGGACTTTTTTGAGAATATAACTGTGAAGTGACAGTTGTTTTAGTTTCAAAATTGTGGATGAAACTTTCCAAATGCCGAAAATCGGCAGATATAATTATTATAATTATTATAAAGAAATTCCATATTCAATACCATTCCTTCTAAAAAACAGCTATTTTGCAAAACATTGGAGACATATATAAATTGGAGACATATATAATAATGTATGTAATAGCGATACCTCAATTCAAACAGAAAGGCCATTTTTAAATTGATATGTAATTTAATAGGGGTTCTCGACAAATATTTCATGGTGTTGCAAACGGAATGACAAAATTAACTATACCCTTCATTTTGTGGTGGAGGTTATGAAATGTATATATTAATTTATAACAAAGATTTCACACTCTCTCTCCCTCCCTCCCTCCCTCCCTCTCTCTCTCTCTCTCTTGCTGCCTCTACATTTTAAATTTTGAAGATTTTTATTAATTTTATTATTCCGTTCAAAATTCAATAGTTTATTATACTGCAATAACTTGACCTAACATAAAACAGCAACAACAACGATAAACCAGTAACAAAAAACACCAACTGCCAGAAATGAAACGAAAAGGAAATTTACAACAGCAACAATAATGGCAAGTACTGGCACTTTTCGTTGTTGCTGTTGCTGCAACGAACGAAATGGGGAAAAAGTTGGAAGCAAATTATAAAAGGAAATGACATGATATCTACCATAAAAAATCATTAAATTTTGCATAACAAGAATAACAACAACAGCACGAATAACATCAGAATATTTTTGAAGCCATAGTAGCAGGGCTATAACTATTCCGAGTACTTGTTGTTGCTGTTGTCATACTACAGTCACAATTCAGGCATGCCGATTGAAAGCAAAAACCTTTTTTACATGATTGTGTCTGTATGTGTGTGTGTTGGTTTTTCGGTTGTGTGTGTGTATAAACCATGAATTGGATTGAATTGGATGAATCCAAGCAAAGTCATATAGCAAAACGGATATAGAGTCAGTAGGTTAAGAGTTTAATAACGACTAGTGTACAGACAGACATACAAACACTCATACACACACAAAAAATAAGGTAACTGACATAGGTCCTCCTCGTTTTCATTTTCCTTTTCACGGTACTCAATTCAATACAATGGCAAATATGAAGAGAGTCAGGAGAAGACAACAACTCAACTGAACGAAAAATACAAAAAAGCGAAGAACAACAGAAAAAACTACGCCAAGAAATATAATACCTGTAGAACAACAATCACAACCACGGTGAAAAAGAAAACAGAAAAAAATTGGACTATTACAAGGACATTACAGTACAAACAACAGATGGATGAAAGGACGTCCGGACATTCGCGTTTGAAGTACAGAAATTAAACGCAGATAAAATTGCCTGTGACGAGGGTAGATGTGGTGGCTAGAGGTCATAGTTGATATTTCGAAAAAAATATATATTTCTCAAATAGGTTCGAATTTAATCATTTTTACAAATTTTACATACAATTTACGTACAACAGTATTTTGGTGAGAATATTCCAGAAAAAAAGTTATTCGTGATGGAATTCAAGCGTGTGATTGTGTGATTTCCTTATATTTGGCTGGAAAACCACAAGTGGCTATCGTTAGAGCACTCCAGCATTTAAATGTGAATAAATCTTTTGTGTCTCATACCATGGCTCGTTACCGTGATACTGGTAGCGTAGCCTGACGTCAAGGAAGTGGACGGAAGAAAAAAGCAACATCGGCCGCGTCGTAGTGGCCGAAAAATAGCTCGTGAGCTGAACATATCGCAATATTTCATTCGGCAAATATTGAAAAATAAGCTTGGGGTAAAGGCATGGAAATTCCAAAAAGTGCAAGAACTTACACCGCAACAGGAAGCAGTTTGTAAACAAACAAAATGATCTTGCCAAAGAGGTCAGCTGAAAATGTGCAACTTCGGTTGGCCATCAGAACTCAAGCGCCGGCCATGGTGTTGGTGTGGGCCGCCATAACAGCCGATGATCGCTCTCCGCTCGTATTAATCTCCATGGCATCAGAATAAATGCCGAATATTATCGCGAAAGGAGGGTGTATTAAAGCCTTTTGCACGCAAACATTTTGTCCGCAGACCTTGGACATTCCAACCGGACTCAGCACCATCGCACCCAAGAATGGTTACAAAATAAGGTTCCTCGCTTCATTTCCAGCGTACAATGGCCACCAAAATCTCCGGATTGGACTATTGTGTCTGGAGTATTTTGGGAAGCAAAGTTGGCACTATAAAATACTTAAGTGCAAGCGCTTCGTCGGGAATGGGCCAAAATACCACAGAGCAACATTCGGGCGGCGTGTGACGGTTTCATTGGCCATTTGAAGGCCATAATTCGTGCCAAAGGCGACCAATTCGAACAAATCTTATCTTTTTCTAAAAGTTGATACCATTTCCGACATTTTTTGTTTTCAATCAATAAAATTTAAAAAAAATGTATGTGAATATTTTGATTAAAGATATGGCGAAAATCTTTAAATATCTAAATCATTGACAGGGCTAAAAATTAGAAATTTATTTTATGGGCATAGTCTCTTAATAAAAAATCCGACATGGAATAAGTTGCCAAATCAAAAACTGAAAAAATACTCACATATATGAATTTTCAATTGTCTGATTACCTGCTGAATATAACTCTCGTTACATCAATGACACATAACCGATCGGAGTATACAACAAAATAGAAGTTCCATGGTTTTTTAAAATTTTCCCAGTGAATACCACATGTATACACATGACTGTATATAAACATAAAGGGAAACATATGTCTCTGTGTATGTTCCTTTACGCTTGTTTTTGTTTCGTCGGTGTGCCGGCTTCCATATTCTGCGGATCTCCTCAATAACGTAACAAAACACTCATTCACAAACACAGGCAGAGAAACTTACGAACTTAAATATTCAAATATACATACACACAATGTTATCTAGGACAAGGTATGCATATTAGCATTGTTGTGGAAAAAAAGGAAAGCAATGTAAGTACATGTGCTACATATTTAATTATTATTGCGAAATTTCGCTGAAGCACTGTCAATGTTTCGTTATTATTATTTTCATTTTAGTTTTCTTCAATTTCTGCTTTTTGAAAGCTATCCTTTTTACAAGTCTGCAGTTTCTGGGATATATACGGAATTTTCAAAACGTGAAAATTCTTGTAACAAAATAATTAAGGGTTTTTAGAGAAATTATCAGCATAAGAGAATACAGATAAGAAAACTATAGTTTACAAAAATGCGGTAAATTCAATAGGTCCTTTCTTTTTGTCGTCGTTATTTTCCATTTCATGGTGCTCAATTCAATATATAGACAAACATAGAAAAACACAGCTAAATTCGGCTGATCAGCTTAAAATTCTATGTCGATTTAGTGATGTCCGTCAGTCTGTGGAAATCACTCTAGCTTCCGAACGAATTGAAGTAGATTGATAAAATTTGACTCAAATGTATGTTGTGTCTGAATGATATTTGGTATTGAAAATGGGCCATGTAGGTCCACGTTTTGGTATAGCCCCCATATAATGGTACCTTCCGATATTCGGTATGTTGATGATTTTAGCGACATTATTCACCGGAATTGTTTCACATTTGGTATTTGAAGTTCGTAATGTATATTACAGCCTATGGAAGAAAATTGTCTATGCAGATCCACTTTTAGGTATAGCCCCCATTCCATTTGATGATTTTATCTACTTTATTTACCGTTTTTTCGCATTTGAATATTTTAATGGCTTATGACAAACATTATCTATGCAGATCCATGTAGTCGTACAGACCCTAATATAATGGTTACATTTTAACAGAATTTTTAACGGATTTTTTTTTTTGAAAATTGCCAAATTCTTTCCAAATAGTGGGGGGTATTGAAAGTCTGAACTCACAGCTTTTACGCTTTTTTTTGTAAAGGAGCTTAAAATTTTTATTTTTTCTTATTTCTATAGGTTCAGTTTTTTTTTAGCAAAGTTAACTTATATTAGGATAGTAGATCGAACCCCAAAATGTTTTTAAGATCACGAGACAATGTTGTATAGTCCTAAAAGAACGGACCTCAATATATTACAATATCTTAGTTGGAACTGAGAAAATTTGTTGAGACATGTGTTGTGAAGCGTGAGTTTTTAGCTAATATATATTCGGTAACACTGGTTTAGCCAATTAGGTAAGTTTCGTGTTTTGTTTCACTGTCAAACATGACCATGAATCATTTTAAGCTAGCAAATCATCGATTTTTACCATCAACATGTGTGCACTGTTGAGAAAGTTCATTATCGGAAAATTTTGTTCAACGACGATGCTCATTTGTAGCTCAATGAGTTTGTTAATAAGCTAAATTTTCGATTTTAGATTGAGGATGAGCCACAAGCATTGCTAAAGCTGTCAAAGCAAAAGTCACATTTTGTTCCACAAAAATGCAGTGAATCGTAACGATTCAACGATTCCCCAAATTACAAGAGCTTGACGTGTGGTTTCACAACTACAGGGTCACATGCCACACAGCACTAGAATGAATGGGCTAGTTTGTTGAATTGATAGGCTAATTGATAGGCTAGTTTGTTGAATATTTTATTTCACATTCGAGACCTGTCAATTGGCCGCCTAGAACGTACTAGTTACGCCTTTATGGAAGAAGTGTTTTCATTAAAGCCTATTGCTTTTGGGGATGATCGCAAAATATTTCAAATGTACCAAAAAAAAACCCTATTTTGCAGTCCCTCTATTTTGCAGTCCCTTAGCGGGAAAAAACTTTCGTAGGCAAATGCCTCCGGCCAAAAACCGAAGGTAACATTTTTGCATGGCGTTATTTCAAAAACGAAATCTGATAAAAATGAATTTGGACATATCACATGGTCGTCTCCGCATCACCATAGCCTATGCTTACTTGTTTTTTTTTTTTAATTTTTGAAATCGGTACTTACCCCTGGAAACCAGTGATTCTTGAAGTAATCCAAAGCTCTGTAAATTTTCAAAGATTTTTTTTAGTAAATGTTGCGAAACATTTCTAAATATCTTGGGAACCCTTTATGTATGGGAAAGGCTATATAAACTCCCAAGAAACTGCTAACTTGATTCGCCTGTTATAATTGTTCAAAATTTTGAGCTTTTGAGGGGGGAGGTACTAGATAGGGTGTTGCTGCTATATCCCATTTTAATATTATATTTTCTCTTGGCAAAAATATTGAAAAGTTTAAAAATAATCGGAACCCCATTTGCATTTTTCTAATGGAATGTTTGTTCAAAATGTTGTCCCATTGTGCGAATTATTACGATATTTTCCGTTTTTGTACCTGATCTGAAATATTTGAACTGATTCGAATATTTGCATTTGGAAAGTTTGAATCCTTTATCTTTATCTCTACATAAGATAAATTGTCTAAATAAAAATTTTGATTTTCTCGAACTCAGTCTTAGTTTAACAATAATAATATTATTATGATGTGTAAATTTCGTAGGAAAACAGATACCCGCTTCGAGAGTTATCTTGCATATAAACCAGCCAGACAGACGGGCGAGTGGACACGCAAGACCAACTTGAAATGCAACAAAGAATGAAACAAATTTCCTCTTAAGAGACTTGTGGTATAAATCTGTTATATCTGTTAAGCACGTTTTGGCCACTAAGGTTAAAAAAAAAAACAAAAACACCTTAAATGTTGGGGTACATGGGGGCTATATCGAAGTGTGGTATAATTGCCCAAAATGAAAATTCCATGTATCTTTTGTACATTTGAAAAGAATATATATATCAACATGGCAATATCGATATACAGTTTTATACTCAACCAGAATAAACATTTTGAGGCGTGTAATATGAGTATTTCGAGGAAATACAAATGGATTAAAAACTAAATATACCCTCCATACAAGGCTGAACGTATAAAAAATAGTGTTGTTAGGGCATTTTTTATTATTTGCATACTATAAAAAATAATTCGGACTTTAACTTTTAAAAATATATTTCCTTAGTTCTTCAGAACATATGCCTTAGGCGATGTGGTCCACAATCACTGAATGTCAATATTTGTTCAGAGATGTTTTTTTTTTTAATTTAATGACCAATTACTTAACACAACCTCTCTTTGGCACTGAAATTAATTAAACAATCACTGCCAAAATGTTCACCATTGACGCAATATATCCGTAATTATTTCACCCTGACATCTATAAGCCCCATTTTTTAATTTCGTAATACCCTTCACGAGATTGTCACATCATTAACTTGTAACGATTAAAAAGCCTAATTGTCACTTTAGGATTTCTTTTTGACATAATTGTGGCACTTGTTTTAATCAGGCGCCTCAAACGATTGCAAAAACACTCAAACACAAGAAATAGCAACAACAACAACAACAGCAACAATTGTATCAATAATCGTTTTCTGTCTTTTTAAAGTCAAAATCATCATTATTATTGTTGTTATTATTATAAGACATCTTAATCAAAGCCTTTGCTAGAACAAAAAAATGGATATATTGTGGACAGAAATTGAAAGAAAAATAGACTTAAACGTTGAATTGTGGCACAAAGTGCAAATCGCACACAAAGGCAAAGGGAAAGAAGAGCAGCGCCGAACGAGGAATAAGAAACAGTGAACTACAAACATGGTATTGTTCCCACCATAATTATTGTTATTACAACAAACCGACCGCAAGTAGACTTGACTTAAATAGAATGATAAGCACAAACCAAATGGAAAAGCAAATTGCAAAGCAGGCGAGTCAGTGAGCGAGTGAATGACAAAAACTGAAAGCATTGTATATCCACCTACACCATCCCATACGTTTACTTGGCCACCATTTTGCGGCCATTTACTAGAACAGGAGCAGGAGCAGAAGTAGAGCTGGCACAGAAATCGGAAATAGTTGTAATATAACGAATGGAAATCACGGAAATGCTGTCATTGTCAACCATTGTTTTTCAGACAACAGTAAATAGAGAAGTTTAAATTGAAATATTTCTATTGTCACTGCTGCATGGATGGATGGATGTATGTGTGTGTGTGTGTGTGAGTTCACTCGTAATGGTATGTGGGTGTGCGGTTGTTGTTGTGTCAGTCAGTGTGTTTAGATAACTTTCTTTACATTTGTCCTATTCATGACATACAAACAACAATGTGCCACGTACCACTGACCAAGACCTCTTTTTTCAATTTCAATGCACTTCCAACAATTACCAACTGAATTGCAAATGAATTGAAATTTACATACATACGAACATACAGACAAATACAAATCTATATTTTTGTATTGTATGATTAAATGTTGTAATTATTTATAATTACTTGCAAAATTTCATTCTTGCTTATTATGTTCAAATGATTTTCTATGTCATTTTGATAGTTTTTGTTAATCGTTTCTTTTTTTGCTAATGTTGAGCATTTTTATTATAGTGCCAGAAAATGGCTTTCCTGTCAGTGGAAAGCAATTTTGAAATGGAATTGTGGTCTCATGACACTTGAGCTTTTTGTTAATGCAAAACATATTTTTAAAGGAAATGGATTCAAATATCTACCCAAAAATACATTTCAAGAAATATATATTTTACATTGATGAAGATTTTTTTTAGATTGTATGTATTTCGGAAAAAAATGTAAGTTTATCTTTGCTCTATACATAGTGAGAAATATATATAATTTTTTTTTTAATTTTTATATCTATTTTCAAAATTTTTGAAAAGTCTTCGAGACGTAAATTTTTTAAAAAGAATTTCTTGAAGAGCTTTCTAGAGCTGCTTTTTTTAAAGCATGTTTTTTGAAGAGGCTTCAAGGCATGGATTTTTCAATAATATTTTTGAAGAGGCTGGATTTTTTATAGATTATTTTCGAAATTCCTTCGAAAATGTTTGTTCGTATATATTCATATTTTCAACCGAAAAAAATCGCTGCGACATATGTAACCAATAAAAAAAACTGTAAATTATTTTGGACGAGAATACATAGCACGAATGACATTAAATTTTTCAAAATTCAAAAGATATAGTTAACCAGTAATATTTATTTATTCCCAAGGTCTCGTACTGCAATATATTTGTGAAAAAAGCCTTGTGTTGGCCCGCTACTTCTTTAGCGAAAAGTCCACCTTAAAATTTTACATTCGTTCCAACAGTACTAAATGTTCAGACTTTCTGGGTTTTCTATACTATCCAATTTTTTTCTTTTTCGAAAGGAATAATGGGCAAATGTTTGCCTTTTACACAAAAAGGTCTTCGAAATCTCTATTATAAAATCTAACTGAGGAGGATATTAGTAAAACCATTGTTCAATGAATCCACATCGGATTTTTCTGTTTAAAAATTTTTCAACGTTCCTTCATAATAAAAATCGATCTAAATCCTAGAAGTATTTAGTACCATTTAACACGTTCGTACAAATATAGGACGCATGTCCAAACCACCGCCAAATCTCAAATCCTGATACCATCAGTAATATAGATATAAAATTTCAGAATTTTATCTTTATCCCAACACCCAATACCAAATATAGTACCACTCAGTACTTTTCGAACAATTATAGAACACATTTCGAAAACCATCTCCAAATCTCAACCTCAGTTCTTTAAACATGAAATTTTAGAATTGTATTTCTATTATTCCTTTACCCAATGTTAGTACTTTTTGTACAAGTATGGCACATATTGTCGAAGGCAATAGCATATGACATGGCTACTCATGAAAAGCGATCTTAATATAACATTTCAAACTGCAAGCTCATTTCTGTTCACCCAATACCAAATTTTACTATTTAGTACACTTCGTGCATTTATGGTACATATTTCCAAAACTACCTCTCTACCATATACCAACCATAAAAAGGGATCCCAATATAAAATTTCGAAATTCCAGCTCCACCAGTTCACCCTAAACAATAGTGTTTAAAATTTAGTACCATTTAGTATAGTTCGCACACTTAGTACATATTTCCAAAACCACCTATATCAAATGTCAGGTTTATAGTTCTATCCGTTCACATAATACCGAATGGCACCCTTTTAGAAATTAAGTATAATTTTAGAACTTTTCGCAAATTTAAAGTTTGAATTCACAAAAATTCTTTGGTGCAACTATCCTGTACTCCACCTGTGACTCTCATTTCAAATTTCCATTTTTCAAATACAAAGTATTCAAGTTTTAATACATTTTACTACTTTTCGTATCCTTTTATCACGATTTTCCAAAAAATCTGCCTTATCACATGCCTACGCACGCCTTTCAGCCTTTTTTGTCTGAGCCCTCGTTTTCTTATGATATTCATATAATAGTACCTCCCGATTTTCGGTATTTTGATGATTTTAACCCAATTTTTTTCAAATGAAGTTCCAAATTGTCTTTTCAGCCTCAGATTTTTGTGTTGAGACCATATAAGGAAACGCTCACTTTATCATATTTAGAAGACTTTAACTGCATTCCTGAGCTGAACGTATCGCAATATTCCATTCGGCAAATATTGAAAAACAAGCTCGGGGTAAAGTCATTGAAATTCCAAAAAGTTCAAGAACTTACACAGCAACAGAAAGAAAATAGACTCAAAAGAGATGAAGAGTTGAGTTTCTTTTCGCTCTCCGCTCGTATTAATCGACCGTGGCATCAGAATAAATTCCGAATATTATCGCGAAAAAATTCTGCAGGGTGTATTAAAGCCTAGGGCACGCAAACTTTTCGCCGCAGAGCTTGGACAGTCCAATAGGACTCAGCACCATCGCAATCAGCACGCGCCACACAAAAATGGTTACAAAATGAGGTTCCTCGCATCATTTCCAGCGCACAATGACAACCAAAATCTCCGGATACCAATCCGTTGGACTATTGTGTCTGGAGTATTTTGGAAAGCAAGGTTGGCACTAAAAAATACCAAAGTGTCGATCACCTCAAGCAAGCGCTTCGCCGGGAATGGAGCAAAATACCGCAGAGTAACATTCGGGCAGCGTGTAACGGGTTCATCGGCCGTTTGAAGGCCATAATTCGTGCCAAAGGTGACCAAGTGGAACATATCTAAACTTATTCTAGAATTGGATGCTATTTCCGTCATTTTTGTTTTCAATCAATAAAATTTAAAAAAAAAAATGTAAAAATTATGGCGTTTGACTTTGTTGCAGTTTTTTTTTTATCTCATCCTGTATTGGACAAATTTAGGAAACAGTCAGAAATTATTACTTCTACAAATGTTTTAAATGTAATTCGAAAATTCTTAATTGCAGTTGTAATTCAAATCATTCAAATTCCAATTGTAATTCGAATTATGTCAGTAGGAGTAATTCGAGGATTTTGATTGTTATTCGAATTATTCCATTTGTAATTCGAATCATAACAATTGTAATTCGTATCGAAAATCGAAAAAAAATTCGTATTACTATTGGAATAATTTCAATTACAAATGTAATGTTACGAATAATATAAAAAATTATGATTATGAAAAACTAATCCCAAAATAACATTCAAGCCCAAATATTTAACTGAGATTTAACAGATATTAATATTACACCTTAATGAAATTGGTGTAAATTCTAATTAAATTAGTTAAATAAATTATTAAGTAATACCTCTAATCCACTCGTCATTTTCGCAATTTCATGACCAGGTGCTTATTGCTTATTTTTGAGGTAAACAAAAGTCCCAAACCTTTAAACCCCCCAAATAGTTCCCACTCTTTTGCTGATTGTATAATTGTTGCTTATAAATGAACTGACGACATAATTTCCACACAAAAGCTTAACCCTAATTCTCTGGCACTTCAAGTCACCTCAATTTTGCACAATAATTTATACAATGAGCAAAACACTATTATTCTCTCCAAAGGGAGCGTCTGAAAGGTGAAGACCTAAACAGCAAACAGGCTGCAAATTGCGAGAGCTTATTAATATAAATATCCTTTCATATTTAAGTATGCCCTAAAAAAAAGAGTGAAAGACTAAGGATGGAAAACGGAACACAAATAGTGGGACAAGAAAAAGTCAAAAGTCAAACTAATATCAACTAAATGTCAGAAGAAATGCAAATGAAAACGGAACGACGACACTCGTAACGAAATATGGTCTTAGAGGGGAATAGAGGGAGAACAGAGAAAAATTACAAGTCCTAAGAGTTTTGGAAGGCTCTATTGTTGCACGGTTGTTGTTGCTGTTGTCTAGCAATGTTGTTCATTATTTGAGTATTGAAGTCAGGCAGAAATAAAAAAAAATAGACGGGATGAGAAGATGGAGAAACAAAACACCAGCTACACAACAACAACGTAGACAACAGCAGCAACAACGACAACGACAACCCAATAAAGAAAAGAAGACAATGGAAAGAGTTGTTTGTTTACGAGTTGAATTTTAATGCTGCTGGCGAACTTAATACTTTGAATAGACATGCTGACGGATGGACGGAGAGACATGCCGCCTGAAACGCACACCTGTACTCAACTGTACGTTGTACAGCTTCAAAAGATAATGACAATTCCCTAAATACAAGAATGCAACAATAAAATATGGGAGTAAAACAGAAATTAGAACAAGGATTTCAAAAATTTTCATTCAACTAGGAGAGGACAGTGATTTTTGTGTATGATTTTGAAAAGTGCACAAAATATTGAATTTTTGCTAACAACAAATACTAGGTGAGATAAAAAAAATAAAATTTATTAAATAAAAGAAAAAATGTCGGAAATAGCATCAAATTTTAGAATAAGTTTAGGTTTGTTCGAATTGGTCACCTTTGGCACGAATTATGGCCTTCAAACGGCCAATGAAACCGTCACACGCTGCCCGAATGTTTCTCCGCGGTATTTTGGTCCATTCCCTGCGAAGCGCTTGCTTGAGGTGATCGACACTTTGGTATTTATTAGTGCCAACCGTGCTTTCCAAAATACTTCAGACACAGTAGCCCAACAGATTGGTATTCGGAGATTTTGGTGGCCATTGTGCGCAGGAAATGAAACGAGGAACCTTATATTGTAACCATTCTTGGGTGGCGCGTGCTGAGTGCGATGGTGCTGAGTCCTGTTGGAATGTCCGGGCTCTGCGGCCAAAATGTTTGCATATCCAAGGCTTTAATACACCCTCCAGAATATTTTCGCGATAATATTCGGGATTTATTCCGATGCCACAGTCGATTAATACGAGCGGAGAGCGACCATCGGCTGTTATGGCGGCCCACACCATCACCATGGCCGCCGCTTGAGTTTTGGTGGCCAACCGAAGGTGCACATCTTCAGCTGACCTCTTTGGCAAGTAAACACGATCATTTTGTTTGTTTACAAACTGCTGGACAACAAATGTTTTCTCATCGGAGAAAACCATATTCGGCAGTTCACCACTTTCGGCCAAGCGGCCGAAGCAACTCCTTAGCTCTTTTGAGTCTATTTTCTTTCCGTTGCGATGTAAGCACTTTTTGGAATTTTAATAGCTTTACCACGAGCTCATTTTTCAATATTTGCCGAATGGAATATTGCGATATGTTCAGCTCACGAGCCATTTTTCGGCCACTGCGACGTGGGTTTCGATCAAGTCGCTTCTTTATTTTTCGCACCATTTCTGCTGATGTTGCTGTTTTCTTCCGTCCACTTCCTTGACGTCGGGCTACGATACCAGTTACACGGTACGAGGCACAAATAGTTTATTCACATTTAAATGCTGGAGTGCTCTAACGATATCCGCTTGTGGTTTTCCCGCCAAATATAACGAAATCACACTATCGCGCTTGAATTCCATCACGACTAACTTTTTTTTCTGCAAAATTCTCACCAAAATGCTTCTGTAAACAATGTAATGATCTGTCACTGGAATAATTTTAACAGCTGTCGGACAAGTGGCTTAGAAATGACAGGAGTCTGAAGTTGGTTGCAGTTTTTTCATCTCACCCTGCATAATCTATTGTCCAATGAACGGCCTTTGACTCAGCTGTTTGTTCATTTGATTAATCATCTGCATTAATTTTTAATTTTTTATTGTTTATCAGTGTCACATCGGTTATTAAGGTTGCCCATGGGTGGGCTGGGCGTTTGGTAACCATGCTACCACCTACCTATCTACCCACTTTTGTAAAACCTTCTTTTCCAGGCGAATGAAGAGGTGGAGTAAATATTAAATAAATGACAGTGCACAGCATGTGCACTTGCTAACCTATTTCCTTATTTTGACTTCAAAAAGTTTTTCATTTATTTTCCCTGTTGTAGTTGTCGTTGCCGTTGTGTTGTGTTCTGTTGTTTTAGGTCTTCTTCTTCGCCTCCTCCTTTATCGTCGTTTTTGTTGTTTTCATTATTATGAAAATAAACAACAAGCTACTAGCAAATTACAAAACTATAAATGTAGGATTCCAGGTAATACACACATTTGCATGCCAAAGTTAAGTTGGCCACACAATCCGTTGCACACCAACTTAAGGGTGTGGAGCGAAGAGAAGGGGGGAGAGAGAGAGGGAGCAGGAAGCCGAACCAGTAAAACATAAAACTTTTGGTGACAATACCAGAACATCGTCGTCATGTCATGTTGTGTGTTGTCTGTTCTCACTCAGAATTAAGGTTAACACAAATTTCAGTTGGAACAACAACAATAATAACAGTACCATGAATGACGACAGGCATTTGAAAGAAAATTAAAACAATACCTTCACACACCGACATACATACATAGATAACAACATACCTGTTCTAGATTGATTGCGACAATTGTATTTGGGGACAATTTATAAATTTATTTGAAAACGATAATATTCGAAGTGCAAAATTATAAATTATAATGTCGATTTTTACAAAGGGGTGCCAGATTGTTGTTTTATACACTCCACCACACTATGGAGGGTATATAGGTAATTCCGTTATAGACTCCCTGAAATAAGAATCTTAGAACCCACAAAGCTATATATTCTATGTCAGCATAAGATTCGATGTGTATTTAGCCAAGGAAATTTTTTTCAAAGTTGGCGTTTGGTGTTGACCATAGGTACCATCTTCTCTGATATAGATTTATTTATACTGGTCCACATTTTCGTATAACCACCCCCATTAAAGGTACCACCCTATATTCGATTATTTTAAGGGAATTGTTTAAAATGTGGTCTTTGTATAGCCTCCATATAAAACAACTTCACCATATTCCGTATTTAAATGATT
Organism: Musca domestica; assembly: GCF_030504385.1. Lineage (NCBI taxonomy): Eukaryota > Metazoa > Arthropoda > Insecta > Diptera > Muscidae > Musca > Musca domestica. The sequence goes on along the minus strand of NW_026712238.1, from coordinate 3,533,598 downwards.
TTAGCCATATATTTTAATTATACCCTACAACCCTATGTGTTGGGGGTATTATAAGTTTGATTGGGCCAAAAATTATGTAACACCACGAAATATTGGTTTCCCACATAGGAAAGTATATATGAATCTTCCTATCTCGCCGAGCTGAGTCGATCTACCTATATATTTCCGTCCGTCCGTCTGTCCGTTTGTCCATGTTAATTTGAAATCACTCTACAGGTCGCAATTATGGCCCGATCTTCACGAAAATTTTCACAAGGGTCGGGTAAGGCTCAGAAGGGCTAGACCTATTGTTTTCAGAGATGCCCGCAATATATTCAGAGATGCCCGCAATATTTTAGGGTTGAAATGGACCAACAACTAAAAATGTTCCTGGCGAATATAGCCAAATATCGTAGACAAGCAAATCATATAGATGAGTGTAAATTTGCAGATACAGATACTCTTACTTTTGGAGATGATCACAAAATATTTAGGGGTTCAAATGAACCAAAAATGTAAAAAATTTCCTGATCAAACAATTGAAGCCAATAAACTCGCCTGATAAGAGAGTTAAGGACAGGGAAGAAGTCTTGCATTTTTGATTACCATTGGATTATATTTAGCTGTAAAATGGACCACAACAACTAACAGCACGACGGAGTGTGTAAATATTGGGCAAATACTACTTGTCAAAATGCTAAGGGTAATATCTGGGCAGTGCTCCGTCCATAGCCTCCATATAATTGTACGTCATGATATTCGCTTATATATTTTTACCCAAATGTTTGAAATTATTTAATTATTCTCACAAAGGAGGGAGGAAGTCGTAGATGGACCATATCTACCAAACTCAAAAATGGTTGATACAAAGAGCAGAGAGTATTCGCTGTAGTCCTAATTTGGTTGATAATAACATTAACAACTAAAAAATCAAGAGTTTCGTCAATGGGAACTTTGACTTAACTAAAACCCATGCAATGGTCCACATTTATACCCTTATACTTTTTTAAGGTTTCAGCACATTGAACGTGTATTGAAATAACTTTTTTAACTTCACTATCAACTTTCTATACATATCTTAAAAATTGTAAAGTTTGAAAGACTTTGATTTTTGTTCACCAATTCAATTTTATAAGAATCCGTAATTAAAACATCTTTTGAATATGTCATCGTGTAAAAATTACCAAAACAAAGACGCAGGTTTCTTATTCATGTGTTATACAAAAATGTATTTCAACATAATTTTCGATTATAACACCTGTCTGAAAAATGAAATCTGAGTTTCATTATGCAGTAGCTTTCTTTTTGTATTGAGAAATTGCACATGCTTTTTATTTGAAAACTTTTGCTTGTCATATTTGAAATTTAAGTAAATATGCAACAGCAGGATATTTTCTTTTTGTATAGAATTTATTTTTATGGCAGAATTGTTTACTATATTTTGGGTAAATTAAAATTCTTAAGGGGTTGCTTGACATGTTAAAACAAAACAGGAAAGAAAATCAGATATATTTATAAAAGTTGAGCTCAATGATTTACACAAACAAAATATTAACTAATTTTCTGATGTACCAAACACAATTTTCTTTCTCAAAGTGAGAATGCCAATTTTTTTTTTTTTTTTGGCATAAGTCATCGCTGGCTTTTTCTTACAGAACTGGAGATTTTTGTTATTGAAAAAAATGGCAAAAAAATTGAGATACTTGAGATTTTAAAATTGTTGAGGCCAAAAGGATCCTCGTATTAGATTTCGCAATATTGCCTAAAGCTCTATATACCTAAAGTGCTAGAATTTAAAGTAATATTAATCCAAAAATTTAAGAAAATGTAGGAGAGAATTTAGATTACTTTGCGATGTTAACTTTCAAAACTCCGACACAGGTGCCTTTTATTTTTAGCTTCTATTTTCTAAATAAACTGAACTTTTTATAAAATTATTAAAAATATTGATTTTTTTTTTTTGAACGGTGCTACCTTAACATACGATCCAAAAAAACAGTAAATAAAGTCTAAAAGTCGGGCGGGGCCGGCTTTATGATACCCTACACCCAGAACCGATCTCGTGAAAGGTATTTCTGTTCTGTAATTTATATATTTTCCCAAATATCGTTGTTACGAAGTGCATATTAAGGCTAAGGAGGACAAAAATATCAAATCGGATGAAATATATTTATGGGAGTTATAGCTATATCTGAACCGATTTCGCTCGCATTTGGAATATTTATTGCCTACTTTAGGCACTCTGGTGCACAATAAAAGGCAAATCGGACGAAGATATACAGGGTGAGATGAACAAACTGCAACCAACTTCTTCTGTGGCTGGAAAACCACAAGTGGCTATCGTTAGAGCACTCAAGCATTTAAATGTGAATAAATCGTTTGTGTCTCGTAGCATCGCTCGTTACCGTGATACTGGTAGCGTAGCCCGACGTCAAGGAAGTGGACGGAAGAAAACAACAACATCAGCAGAAATGGTTCGAAAAGCAAATAGCGAAGCGACTTGATCGAAACCCACGTCGCACTGGCCGAAAAATGGCTCGTGAGCTGAACATATCGCAATATTTCATTCGGCAAATATTGAAAAATGAGCTCGGGGTAAAGCTATTGAAATGCCAAAAAGTGCAAGAACTTACATAGCAACAGAAGGAAAATATACTCAAAAGAGATAAAGAGTTGCTTCGCTTGTCTTAAGGGGTGAACTGCCGAATTTGGTTTTCTCTGATGAGAAAACATTCGTTGTCCAGCAGTTTGTAAGCAAACAAAATGATCGTGTTTACTTGCCAAAGAGGTCAGCTGAAAATGTGCACCTTCGGTTGGCCACCAGAACTCAAGCGCCGGCCATGGTGATGATGTGGGCCGACATAACAGCCAATGGTCGCTCTCCGCTCGTATTAATCGACCATGGCATCAGAATAAATGCCAAATATTATTGCGAAAATATTCTGAAGGTTGTATTAAAGCCTTGGGCACGCAAACATTTTGGCCGCAGACCTTGAACAGTTCAATAGGACTCAGCACTATAGCACTCGGCACCCAAGAATGGTTACAAAATGTGGCCACCAAAATCTCCGGATACCAATCCATTGGACTATTGTGTCTGGAGTATTTTGAAATTCAATGTTGGCACTAAAAAATACCAAAGTGTCGACCACCTCAAGCAAGCGCTTCACCGGGAATGGGCCAAATTGGGCCATATAGAAACAATTGGGCATCGTGTGACGGTTTCATTGGCCGTTTTAAGGCCACAATTCGTGCAAAGGTAACCAATTCGAACAAATCTAAACATATTTCAAAATTTGATGCTATTTCAGACATTTTTGATTTTATTCATTAAAATTAAAAAAAATGTAAAAACTATGACGTTTGATTTTGTTGTATTTTTTTATCTCACCCTGTATATCTTCTTCCCATTTTATTTTAATTGTGTATCAAATCTGTCAAATTTAGTGGAAATCGGTTCAGATATAGCTATAGCTCCCATATATATTCTTCATTCGATTTCTTAAATTCCCCTACAGCCGTAATATGCACTCCTTAACAACAATATTCAGAGAAATATACCAAATACAGCTCGGAAATACTTCTGCTAAATTTTATGGAAATTGGTTCAGATTTCGAGATAGCTCCCATATATATATATATCTTCATCCGATTTCACATTTATTGTGCCTAAAACGTAATATCAGCTCAAATAGGATGGATATTGATATTGGATTAATATTGGATTCAAAATTAGTAGAATACGATAGAAGCCTGCTGTATATAAAAGAATAAACTTCCATATCTTTACATCGAAGTCAAAAGAAAAGGTCACTCCAATCCAAAAAATATATTTTCACTAGTGACAACCAGCGTTAAAAATGTTCAAGCCATATTTTTATTATTCGCTTAGAACATGGGACATCCATTTGAGCATAGATTACCCACTCCCTATATTGAAGCTAAGCTATAAAGCCTCAACTATTAGAAATATAGTTTAAAGAACAAAATATGAAATTACTTCCAACTTCAAATTTGTTCTGTAAATGTTGATATTATTTTATTTGTTAAATATAAAACGAAACATATGCTGCCCCAAAAAAACCTTAATGTCTATGATAATACAAAGCTCACGATCCCAGTTGACTTTGTAATATTTTATTTGTATGTGTATGTGCCTTTATTTATTTTGCAAAACTACAATATCCACTTAGGAACTCATACTAAACTATTATCTGCCTTACTACGACCATCAGTACCAGCTTCAATTGTTCCTTACTTTTGTCCTCATTTTCCTGACTTCTTTGTATGTGTGTGTTTTTTTTTTTTTTTTTTTTTTTTTTGTTATTTGGACCTGAAATTACTTCTTCTTCTGTTCCTGTTATTCAGGCGCAATTATTTGTGTTAAATAAGAACAGCGTTATCTCTCAGTATGTATTTGTGTGAGTGTGCCTGTGAGTCTATGTAGTGGTGCTTATGTTACGCACTCAATTCCATGTGAGTGGTTTCTTTTGTATTGTGCTGTTCATTTCCATTGTTTATCACATTTGGAGTACATCTATCTGGCGATATATACGTATGTCTGTCGTTGTATAGAAGATATTTGTGATGCTCCTACTTCATTCATATTCCATAGAAATTTACACGTACATATGTCATAGGTTCACATGTTAAGAATATTCCAATACATGTGTGTCACAACAACATCTAAAGAAGTAGTTGTTGTTCAAGACATATGGAAATTATTGTAATTTACCATTTTTGTAGTAGTAGTAGTGGTAGAGGGAGCAGCAGCAGCCTCATTTGGGAGGCGTCCAAACGACAACAATGATGACAGGAACAAAGATAGTAATCTCAGCAGTTATCAGATCTTTTGTTCAAAGTGTTGTTAGCGTTTACACATAGCTACTGAAGTACCGGAAGCCGAGTCAAGTATATTCACAAACAGTTCACCCGTTAACATTTGCATAGGGTTGTAGTCGTAGTGGTAGTAGTGTCGCAAAAGACTCATTTGGGGCAGGTGTATAAATCATAAGTACTTTATGCTGCCATTATTGTCGAAAGAAAATACGTTGACATTTATGTTAAAGAGCTATTTGTTGGGGCCTAGGGGATAAGGGGAAATGGAATGTTCCAGTCAATCTATGGGAACACCAAAAGGTGTTATTCGAGCAAGGATGCAAATGGGAACTTGGATATACAACTGAGTTTAGTAAACCAATGAAAATACTTCTTCATGTAGAAGAGGGAATATTAAAAAAGCCTGATTTAGAAAGGAGTAAGCTTAAGCGGAAAATAGGGAAGGTCTCCCAAAGAAAAAAGAACCAGAATTGAACGCTTGAAAAAGTTTCCTATAAAGAGAAATGCCCTTAGAGGTTGAATAAAGGATAATATAAAGATCTTTTATAATACAGAAAGGCAAAAAGGGATCGGATACTAAAAGAAGAAGCATAAGCGAAGAATAGTGAAGCTCTCTCAAAGAAAAAAGAACCAGAATTGAACCCTAGAAAAAATTTTCTCATAAAGAAAAAGGCCCTTAGAGGTTGATTAAAGAAAACAGTAAAGGTATTTTAAAATATATCTTCTATGGAGTAGTGAAATTTTGGAAGGTATTCAGAAGAGTAGAAGACTGTTTGGACGTTCTCAATAGGATCTGTAGAATAGAAGACCACAAAGCGGCTTCCTATAGAATACAAAGAATAGGATATTCCTTCTAGGAGAGGTCTTTTATATATGTCTAAAGAAAGAGGAAGATGCCTGAGAGATCCATAATGGAAGATGATACGAAGGACTTTTATGGAAGACACTGGGAAGGTCTTCTATAGAATATAAGATTCGCGAGAGATCTTCAATAGAACAGTCTCTGGAGATGTCTTCTGCAGAACAGAAGACCCTGGATAACTCTTTCATGGAATAAAGACATGGAGGAGGTCTTCTACCGAACAGAAAAACGTGGAAATGTCCTCTATAGAAAATAAGATCCTTGAGAGGTCTTCTATAGACTAAAAAACCTGGAGAGGTTTTCTATAGATTAAAAAACCTGGAGGGGCCCTATATAGTCTGGCCTTAGGAGGTCTTTTATAGGTCAGCAGACGCTGGAAATGTCTCTTATAGACTAGAAGACCTGAAAGGTCTTCCATAGAATATAAGACTATGTAGAGGTCTTCTATATACACTTGTATACAGATCTGGAGAGGTTCTCTTTAGAAGACCCATGACCCAGGGTAGAATAGAGGACCCTGGAGGGGTTTTCTGGAGTAGTATTCTTTAGAATAGAGGTTTTCTATAGAGAGGTCTACTATAGCATAGAAGATCCAAGAAAAATCTTCTATAGCATAGAAGACCCTGTAGAGATCTTCTATACAAAGAATAGAAGACCTGGAGAGGTCTTCTATACATAGCATAGAAGACCCTGTAGAGATCTTCTATATAAAGAATAGAAGACCTGGAGATTTCTTCTATATATAGAATAGAAGACCTGGAGAGTTCTTCTATACATAGAATAGAAGACCTGTAGAGGTCTTCTATATATAGAATAGAAGTCCTATATACAATAGAAGAACTCTCCAGAAGACCTGGAGAGGTCTTCTATAAATAGAATAGAAACTTGAAGAGGTCTTCTCTACATAGAATAGAAGAACTGTAGAGGTGTTCTATATATAGAATAGAAGACTCTGAAGAGGATTTCTATAGCATAGAATAGAACACCTGGAGAGGACTTCTATAGCATAGAATAGAACACCAGGAGAGGTCTTCCATACATAAAATAGAAGATCTGGGGAGGTCTTCCACAAAACAACAAAATACCATAGAGAGGTCTTCGGTAAAATAGCAGACCCTAAAGAAATCTTCTGTAAAAGAAGACCCTGGAGAATTCTGCAGTAAACCCTGAAGAATCCTTCCACAAAACAGTAAACCCTGGAGAGGTCTTCAATAGAATGGTGAGATCTTCAATAGAATGGAGAGGCCTTCTTCTGTATAAAGAAGAGGTCTTCTATAAAAGACCTGCGAGAGGTCCTCTATAGAATGGAATATTTGCGAGAAGTCTTTTGTAGAATGGAAGGGCAGACCATATATAGAAATAATTACTGTTTGGATGTATTCTATATAGAACAGGTCTTCTGTGGAAAAGAATACCCTTTAGAAGTATTATTCACAATAGAAGCCCGCTAGACGAAATGCGACTGAAAAAAAAGATCTCTAGAAGGTAAGTATTTTATAAGATACCATATCCCTTCTATATATTCTATAAAGTAGAATTCTTTTTAGGTATCTTCTCAAAGCCAGGAAGTCTCTTGGGCGCTTTCTAGAAATTAAAATGTCTTTTGGAGGAAATGTCTTTCCATGGAAGATAAGACCATAAGTCGTCATATAAAAAATTCCTGAATTTTGAAACCTGCGTAATATTGAAAAAAAAAAAAAAAAATAAATAAATAAATTTAGAGGTCATTACACCTGAATTGCTGTCTTTCATATCCGCCCGTGTACCTTATCCTAATTTAATTAATAAAAATTTTAATTGTAGTAATTTCTTAAGATAATTCATTAATTATTTCTTAAGTTGCTATGCAAATGCTTCATAAATTATGTTTTAAGTGAATTTTTTACACATTTCGTTTTCTAATGCATTTATTTCAAAATTATATGCCCTCCCATAATTCATCCATAAATAAATTGTCGAAAAATATGCAATGATAATTAATACATCAATAAAATTTATTTTATGAGATCCATAAAAAGATGATAAAATGTTCAGTTACACACTGAAGCTCTTAATTGAAGAAATAATATTTCCATAGCGAATATACTCAACATTAATGAGTTTGGCTAGGCTGAATACAAAAGGCAAGGCATTTTTGGCAGAAGAGCCTGGTTTGGGGAGCAATGGATCTGTATCATAGCAATTCGAAGTAACTGAACATTGTTATGTAAAAATGTAGATGAAAATAATAATCGTGTGTATTGGAGTAAGAGGTATCCAGAGCTATTGAAATATCCTTACTCACATACTTCTGTAAATAATAATATCCAGTAATTTTCCGAAATTGTATGCTGAAATTCTTGCCGACATACATACATAAACATAAACTTTTGCAAATATTTAAAGATGCCCAAAGATTATTTATAAAATATTCCCTCCGAGTAAAGGAAGAACACATACACAGACATACCCCAATGCTCCGAAAATAGGGGGATGGTACCATACAGCATAGTAGCCCACACAAAGGAGTGATAAACCATGGCAACGGAGGTGGTCCCAATGGTCAATACAGCGAAGCAAAAGCCAAGAGGAGGCAAAAAGCTTTTATTGAATACCACACAGACTTATGAATAATATATTATTCTTGACATAAATTAAATGACCCTTATGGTGTGTGGAGCATTGTTGTTTGCGTTGTTGGATTTTAATTTCAAGGATGTGTGTATATAGTAATTTTTATGAATTAATAATACATACACAATAATGGCGACGTTCTTAAATATTTAATATTCATTGCTTTCGCCCCATCTCACCAACATCAACATCGACCGACAGCGACACCGCCACCAGCAACAGTCCAAGCCACTGCCATCGATTGTGATTGTAAACCGTTTATCATGACATTAATAGCCAATGCTGAAAGAAGGCCAGTGACAAAGAACTTTTAATGTCCTGTCCGTCCTTTCTTTGCAAACACACAGAAAGCCACACACACACATATATTGACAATTATAAGCCTAAATATATGCTTGTGCTGCTTTATGGTTTGCGTTAGCGTTTTTTTTTTTTTTTTTTTTTGTTTGTTTGTGCGCATTCTTTAATGTTTGCTTACACATCCACATATCGCTCGCTTTATGTATAAATTATGTGCCCTGATAGCATTTGTGAAAAGTCATTTTTTTTGCTCAGTTCTGTTTGTTCAAAGGATATCGATGGTGTGTGTGTGCCTGTGTCCGCAAATGCGATAATCGCCTATCGTTTAAATTAAATCTCATAAGCCCCGAAAAGTATGCTAAGGTCTAGTGATTATTCTTTGATGTTGACTAATGACATTGAACATAATAATGACTGAATGAAGAATATATGGAAATTGGATATAATTTTGAGTTTTTAAAATAAAAATTTTGTATGATGATTTGCTTGCTTGAAGGATAATGTCGTTAAAAAGATATCTATTTTGGCCTACATCGGGTAATATTTATCTGGTTAATTTCTTCTTTGAGGTTGTTGTTTTAATTTTTGTTTTTTAAATATTAATAATGTATTTTGGCAGCCACTTCTGTGGGTAATTGTGTCAGCAAGACAAGAGACCCAGTTGTATGTTATTTTCTATTGTTAATCATCCTGGCAACCTGTATTAACAGAACAATCGGCAAACTAATTCCAACTAATGGGTGGCAAATTAAAATACTGCCAAAAAAGGTAATGGATGTGAAGTAAAAGTGTTTAATAAAATATACTTAGCCCCATGGTACAATGATAGCAAGGTTGGGCTATGATACCCTATGATTTTAATTTTTTTGATTTTCTTGGCTTAATATGTCATCTTTATTTGTTTATGTATGTGTTTTCTTTTCAATAACAAAAAAACTGTTTAGAAAATGTTCAAATTCGTTTTCAAAATGTTTATTTCATCGTATGCATCGACAAAATCTAGAGTTTTTGTAGCGAATTAATCCTTTAGAGAGAACATGGTTTTGAAAATAAGTGTTGACCTTTCATTCATTTATCGCGGTTTTCAATTATTTATTCAAAATAAATGCAACATGTTGTTTGATTTTTTTTTATTGTTTTGATACAAATTCTGACATTACAAGCCAAACAGGTAGACCTCTATACTTGCAATTTTTTCAAAGTTGGCCTACCTTCTATTCATTGCACCATGCTTAGCCCTAAGTTATTGGTGTGAAATGAGGACCAATAAAATATGGGAATGATAATTTTCTTTTTTTTTTAAATTTGTTATGAATCTTTCAGAATATTTTTTCATAGGGAAACCCTAATTGTTTCAAGAGATAAAGAATGAGTTAATTTTTCTTCGATAATTGCAAGAAAAATCCCGCCGATTTGGGAAAGCGTAGCGGAACTAAAATTAGAAAACTCGTGTATTGGTATTTTGAATGTTTAGATGGCGAACTAACCTAGATAGAGAGACTTCTAATTCCGATAAAACCAAAATACATATTTTCAGGAAAATCGTTTAAAATTTTAAAATTGTTTTATTTCAATGATTCTTGAGGGTCTTCAAGACTTTTTTAATTTTCAAAGCTCTATATTAAATGTTGCGAAACAAACTCAAAATTTTAGGGACTCGCTTTTACATGGTTAATGCAATTTACTGATATTAAAAGGTTTGACCTAACAAACACGAAACTTTTTTGGACTTTTCATAACCCTTTTGGTCAGAGAAAATATAAGAATATTCCCAGGGAATTCGAAAAGTATTCTAAAATTTGTTTTTATATTTTTTTTAATAAAAAAGGTGAATTTTTATTTATTTATGGTATATATCAAGTGTACAAATGTCTGTCATTCAGAGACTCATATTGAAATTTGAACTATTTCTTCTATTGACACTTTTTTCCTCCAAAATCAAGTATAAAGGATCATTTTATTTCTGTACGTCTCAAAATAAATAATTTTCACTTCTAATACAAGAATATCGAATGTAATTTCCTCTAAATATATTTTACTTAAACATGCAGTTTATTCGAGAAAAAGTAGAATTTGAATAGAATATTCCCAATTAGACACTTTTCATACCCACAGCCAAATGGCTAATTTGATACCTCTAGGTCTCTTTGGACCAAATCCGTTTCAGGACAGTTGGAGTCGATCTACCGATATCCGTCCGCCCGACCGTCTGTCTGAATGGAGTGCACGATAACCCTCGACTTGATCCAAACTTGATACATGGTAATATTATTGTCAAACTTTCGGAGATGGGCAAATTCTGGCACCTGCCGCACAATTTTCTGTTACCTGCCTCAAAAAATTTCAAATTTTTCAAATAAAATAGTTTACTGCACAGAAAGAGTAACGATAATCCAATTTTGCTCCAACTTTGCAAATCTTAATATTTGCGTCAGTGCTAGGTCAGGAGCGAAAATGAACAAATCGTCCAACCATCAAATACCTCCTCCACAAAGGGTCAAAATTTTAAATAATTACAACTCTTATAAAATGTAATGTAAGAGTCCGATTATCTTCAAATCTCACACATCCCAATAATTTTATTAAGCCCAGTTCTGGTGTAAAAGTGGAATACATCGTAGCACTCTTTCTGGTTCCTCCCCCACAAAAGGTCGAAATTTAAAAAATAAATATTTTCTACACAGAAAGAGAAGCAGAAATCTGATTTTGATTCAACTTTGCAAATCCCAATATTTACGTCAGCTCTAAGTCAGATGCAAAAAAAAAACAATATTTTTAGTTACCCAAGGTCTAGTGTGAAGACGGAATATATCGGTCAACTCCTTCTGGCACCTCCCCACCAAGGGTCAACATTTTGAATATTCATGAAGCTCATAAAACACGAAATAAACATCAGATTCCATTTAGACTTGACACATCTCAATATTTCCATCCTTTTGACCTTTTGTTCTGGAGCCTCCCCCACAATAGTTCAAAGTTTCAAATAACTAAAACGATCACAAAATCCGAATAAGCATTCGGTTCTCTTCAAATTGCGCATATCACAATATTTTTAATAACCCAAGGCCCGGTGTGAAGAAGGGATATTTTGGTATACTACTTCTGGTATCTCCCTCACAAAGGGTCAACATTTTGAATATTCATGAAGCTAGTAAAACACGAAATTAACATCCGATTCCATCTAGATTTGGTACATTTCAATATTTCCATCAAGCAAGATCTGTCATGAAGATGGTAGAGTAGGGACCATTTCTCCTGGTACCTGCTTCACATAGGTTTCAAAAAAAAAAAAAAAAAAAAAAAAAACCTCACAGAAAGCGAAATAAGCATCCAACTCTCTTTAAAATTAACACATACAAACATTTCTCCTAACACAAGATCTGTTGTGAAGATGATGTATTTAACCCACAAAGAGTCACAATTTTCAATACTTTTATCTTTCATAACTTCCGATTCTGTACAACTTGATATATCTAAATATTTCTCTTAACCAGATATCTGATATGAATGTAAAATATATCGAAATTTATGATTTCGCATAAAATTGGATATAAATATTCGATTTCCTTCAAATTTTGCTCATACCAATATTTTTATCTGTATTAGATGAAGTATGAAAATGGAATGCTATATCGATTACCTCACGAATATTTCCACATTTTCCAAAAATGTTCTCATACCTTCTATAAAGTATAGGAAGTAGTCGACATAGTACAAATCTGGCAATATTAATATGAGTTCTAGGCCAGATACGGTCAATTTTGTCCAACTGCTTCGGAAACTGCCGATGGTAGCTCTCCGCTCGTATCAATCGACCGTGGCATCAGAATAAATGTCGACTATTATCGCGAAAATATTCTGGAGGTTGTATTAAAGACCTTGGACATTCCAACAGGAAGGCCATAATTCGTGCCAATGGTGACCAATTCGAACAAATCTGAACTTATTCTAAAATTTGATGCTATATCCGAAATTTTTTGGTTTCAGTCAATAAATTTAAAAAAAAATGTAAAAATTATGTCGTTTGACTTTGTTGCAGTTTTTTTATCTCACCCTGTATTTAGGTAACGAAATATCTTTCTGGATCTTCAATTCTATTAAATAACTCTCCAGGATCTTGTATTCTATAGAAAACCTCTCCAGTGTATTCCATTTTGTGAAAGACCTATCCAGGGTCTTCTCTTCTATATAAGATCCCTCAGGTCTTCAATTTATTTAAGATCTATCCAGGTCTTCCATTCTATATGAGCATATCCAGGTCTTCTATTCTATATAAAACCTCTTCTGACCTTCTATTCAATATAGGACCTCTGCAGGACTTTAATTCTATATTAACCTCTGCAAAGTTTTGTACCCTAATAAGATCTTCCTAAGGTCCTCTATTCTACAGACCACTTAGGATGTTCCATTTCCTCTCTCCAGGGTATTCCTCTCTCCCTCTCTATAGGCCCTCTCCCTCTCTATAGGCTCTCTCTCTCTCTACGGAAACCCCCTCTATTTTATAGAAAACCTTTCACTCTCTTCTATAGAGACCTCTAGCAATAACAAGATTCTTAAAGGACCTTTAATTATTTTTTAGATCTCAACACCGCTTTTATTATAGAAGATCTTTAAAGTGTCCATTATAAAACCTCTATATTTGTTTCCTTTAAATTGTATATTTATTTCCAAATTGTTTTTTTACATTCTTACAAAATACATAGTGTGCATTTTCGTCAAACAAATATTCATTACGTTTTAACTTTCTGCATACAGTTGATCTTTAAAATTATCCTTTAAACTTTAACTTTTAAAAAATTTTACTAAAAAAAAAATATGCAAAACTTTATATTTTCGCTATGCAAATTTAATTCATTCCAATGCTCGTTCAACATTCTCAGTTGGACAGTTTATTGTTTGTTTTACTTTTACTATATTATTTTTATTTTGTTACGTTTTGTTATTGTTCGTCGTAATTGTAAATAGCACAAATGTCAAATGAAAGACCTGAAATAACCGAAGTTATAGTGTCATAGAGAGGAAGTACATATTCCCCTGTTATCATCAACTTCATCATGGCCGGGACGATGGAATAGAAATTGTGAGAAAGAGAGACAAAGAAAGATGTTGCGTAGTAAATTTGTTGTAAAGAAAAATGTTTTTTTTTTGTGCAGCTTTTCTTTGTTTGTATGTATATGTAAATCTAAATCACAGTTCATGTTGTTGCTGTAGTCATTGTATTTTTTTTTTTTTGTTCCTGTAGTTATTACTATTATATCTTTTGTTAAAGTCAAAGTTGGCCAACCAACAACCACTGTCATTATTATGTAGGGTTTAAAGGTTTTATGGCTCGAGGACAAACTTCCCATTGTTCTTGTATTGTGATGACCAACCACTCTACCCGACTTTACTTCACTTCACTTGGTTGCTTCAATGGCCATCCTGTACTGGTGTGTGTTTTTTATTTTTCTTTTCTTCGTTTTGCTGTTGTTTGTGTGACTTATTTTCTTAGCTCTTGCCATGGTTAGTAAACAAAGGCATTTCTTTCTAATATTTTTTTATTATTTATTTTAGCTTCGACCATGTTTTTTTTTAGTTCGGGTTTTCATTCATGTTTCGCTCTGTGCAGTTTCATATTTTTCACTGTCCTCTGTCCTGTCTTATGGTGAGTTGTGTTTAGCTGCGCGCTTGGCTTTTGTGTCGAATTAAATGGCACAACTTTATAACGATAAAATACATTGGATTTTTTTTAGTGTCTTTATTCCCCTGTATGTATACATACATAGTTCAGTAATTTTAAGGCAGTAAGATTATTTGGAATTGAATGCAGAAGAATATAATTGTCGAAAAAGCATAGAACTCAAAATTTGAAGAATATAGATATTGCGATGTAAGATGTTTTAACTATATATTATTTATAATTTTTCAAAACTTTCAACATTTTTGTTAGAAGTGCCTAGAGCTGGGCCAATCTAGTTCCTTTGAACGAAGTAGTTCCGTGGATCACGGTTTTTTGTATGAAAACTCTGCGTATAAGTGATATGAAATTTGTAAAATCACTCATACGTTGTACTGAACCATGAACTACATTAACACAACTCTAGAAGTGCCTGTAGGAGTAGATTGATATATACAATATTCAAAAATATTTAATAAAAGTAGTTAAAAAAGGCGACTTAATTTATATTTGATGTGAGAAATGATAACTTGCAATTTAACTCTTTTTGGGAAGGCAGTCAGAAAAGGGGTCTTTATTGGGTTTTACTCATCATCAATTCATCGCATCAATTCAAAATATTGTACAAATTTATTTGCAATAAAATACTGTATAAAACATCATATTTTTCCAACATTTCGATCGGTACCTCGGGGTGCTCCAATTTAGTCTTTCAATTAAAGGCGGATCGTCTGTGTAGCTTTGAGTTTTAACACAAACCAAAAAATTGTCTAAAGGAGCAAAATCGCACTTTTTAGAGTGGCAATTGACTGGTCTCGAAAGCAAAATAAAATGCTTACAAAACTAGTCTTTCAATAAGTCAATTGCTAGTAGGGACTTTTATACAGGATAGGATAAAAATACTGCAACCAATTTCAGACTGCTGTCATTTCTAAGCCACACGTCCGACAGCTGTTAAAATTATTCCAGTTACAGTTCATTATATTGTTTACCAGCGTACAAAAGCATTTTAGTGAGAATTTTCCAGAAAAAAAGTTATTCGTGATGGAATTCAAGCGAAATAGTGTGATTTCTTTATATTTGGCTGGAAAACCACAAGTGGCTATCGTTAGAGCACTCCAGCATTTAAAAATGAATAAATCTTTTGTGTCTCGTACCATCGCTCGTTACTCGTTACCGTGATACTGCTAGCGTAGGCCGACGTCAAGAAAATGGACGAATGAAAACAGCAACATCAGCAGAAATGGTTCGAAAAGTAAAGAAGGGACTTGAGCTAAACCCGCAGTTGCCTAAAAATGGCTCGTGAGCTGAACATATCGCAATATTCCATTCGGCCAATATTGAAAATGAATGGGTAAAACCATTGCAATTCAAAAAAAAAAAAAAAAAAAAATCAAGAACTTGCACCGCAACAGGAAGAAAATAGACTCAAAAGAGTTAAAGAGTTGCATCGCTTGGCCGAAAGTGGTGAACTGCCGAATTTGGTTTTCTCCGATGAAAAAACATACGTTGTCCAGCAGTTTGTAAACAAACGGAATGATCGGGTTTTTACTTGCCAAAGAGGTCAGCCGAAAATGTGCACCTTCGGTTGGCCACCAGAACTCAAGCGACGGCCATGGTGGTGGTGTGGGCCGCCATAACAGCCGATGGTCGTTTTCCGCTCGTATTAATCGACCATGGCATCAGAATAAATGCCGAATATTATCGCGAAAATATTCCGCAGGCAGCATTAAATCTTTCAGCACGCAAACATTTTGGTCGCAGACCTTGGACATTCCAACAGGAATCAGCACGCGCCACAAAAATGAGGTTATTCGCTTCATTTTCAGCTCACATGGCGCATGGCCACCAAAATCTCCGGATACCAATCCGTTGGACTATTGTGTCCGGAGTATTTTGGAAGGCTAGGTTGGCACTAAAAAGTACCAAAGTGTCGATCACATCAAGCAAGCACTTCGCCGGGTATGGGCCAAAATACCACAGAGCAACATTCGGACAGCGTCTGACGGTTTCTTTGGCCGTTTGAAGGCCATAATTCGTGCCAAAGGTGACCAATTCGAACACATCTAAACTTATTCTAAAATTTAGTGCTATTTTCGACATTTTTTGTTTTCATTCCATAAAATTAAAAAAAAAAAAATGTTAAAAATATGGCCTTTGACTTTTTTATTTATTTATTTTATTTATTTTTTTTTTTTTTTGAAAATTTCGACTATTTGTCGGGGAGGTAAAAGAAGTAGTGGACCGATATTGCCCATCTCCGAATAATAATAATAATATAATAATAATAATAATAATAATAATAATAATAATAATAATAATAATAATAATAATAATAATAATAATAATAATAATAATAATAATAATAATAATAATAATAATAATAATAATAATAATAATAATAATAATAATAATAATAATAATAATAATAATAATTGTACAAAATACTTTGTACATACTTTTGAGTGCGGTTGAGGCGCTGGGAAAAACTAGCAATAAACAATAAATATTCAAAAATTACATATTTCCCAGCCGCCATAAAATACCACATGTGAACAATTCGGTGATCTTGTGCGCTGACGCATACGATAATGTGTCAGATAATAAAGGTTATGACCCACACGCACAGATATCGATGCGCTCAGTAGATGCACAAGATCACTTGAATGAAATGTAAAGCAGCCCTGCAATGTTCTCCATTCAATATTAGAATAGATAAGAACAATTGTGTGGCTGCGACTAGGTTAAGTTAGATTAGTTTCAGTAGTACGTAAGGAAAATATTTTTGAAATAAAACTAGAATTGAATCAACAACCAAACCGTTCGGTTGGTTTTCTCTTCTCATTCATTGGTCAATCGAGCCTTCACTTTTGTCAAAGTGAAACGAATTAGCGACCACAAAACGAAAATAGTAGGAGTTTTCCCCCACCAGTGGTAAGAGACTCACTACAAGCAGAAGTGCTATTCTTCAAAAAAAGAGGAGAATAGCTACCAATAAAAATCCGTTGAGGGAAAAAATTATAAAGAGCCATAAGGACAAAATTTAAACATATATATTAAAAAAAGACCCACGGGGCAAATTAAAAAAAAAAACATAACAAAAAGAGGACAAAAACAGTCCCACAAAAAGTATACAATTTTGGAAAAGAGGACATCAAAGTCCCAACTAAAAAAAAAAAAAAAAAAAAAAATAGAAAAAAGCCAAGAAGGCAATATAAAAAAGTTTTTAAAAGAGGACAAATAGTCCCATCTAAAACATTTAAATAAAAAATGAATAAAAAAATTGAAGAAAATATCACCACTTTGGCAGACTATTTCCAGCTATTAACGTCGACGTCAGCCTTTGAAAAGGTGAAACACGTCGCGGCATGGAAGGTACTGGTAGAAAACACATATTACCAGTTACGACGGTACTTGAGGGTACACCAAAAATATCTTCCAACCCATATGAAGACATTGTCCTGTGATGTGGATATGTGTATGTTATCAGCAATGAAGCTTTTAGCAACCCGAAGTCGCAATTACACAGGCTTGGACATCGATGAAGAAATCGAAGATTCGATGAAACCTCCATCACGATGGATACTCTCGCTGAAATATGACCATTTAACTTGGGAAGAGCAAGTGGAAGAAAACAGACAACTCAACTATGTCGAAACAAAGGAAGATTACGACAGAGAATTGGAAGATGGTTTGCACGAACAAATGCAAGCCTATGAAAATAATTTACAATCTCTGCAGGGACAATCAATCGAATTGCGTTCTCAACTAACAACCGAAGTGGAAAAAAGTGAAATGATATTGAGAAATGCGAAGGCCCACGAAAAATATCTGCTCGCCAAATCTGAAGAATACCTGCAGGCCAAAGATGAACAATTCGAAGAAAAACTTCGTGTTCAGAAAGATCAATTGCGATATCTGAAAACGAAGTTAGAGAAAGTCAATGAAAAATTGGCTAACTCGGAAAGAGCGCGGCAAGTCTTGGAAGCTGAGAGAGATGACCTGTCCAAACAACTGGCAGATGTAAAAGAGGAACATAATTCTGTGAAAATCAAACCAATTCGATGCTTGGATGAAAATTTTGGGAAATGGAGATCCTCACATCAATTATTAAATAAATTCCCGCCGGCAAGTCCTCATTCTGAGGAACGGGAAGAAGAAGCATATTCCGGTGTCGTGTTAGCGCTGACATATAGAAAACCATTTCGGGAGGAACCTCTCAATTTATTAAAAAACAATCGATGCAATGGCAATGAGGACGAACATTCTGTAAGAAAAGTAATAAATAGTCTTATTGCAGAAGAGGAAAAAGAAGAAAAGCTGCCACGCACAGAAGATCCAAAAATTGTCTACGAATGTGGTAAATTTGCAGGAAGAGAATGCATCGATGAATTAGAAAAAGCCCAAGAAATGTCTCTGGTTTCGGAAGTATGTTACCAGAGAGAACTCAATTACAAAAAAACATTAACATTAAGAACGGAAGCAGAGCGTACCATGGAGCCAATGGTAATCCTTTCCGACGTGAATGATGGCGGTCTGCATCGATGGACTATGAATGCGGTATGGAAAATGAAGCTGGCAGATAAAGGTGGTGGTATCGGCAAGAGAGGCTGGATTAAACGTTGGAGTCGTTTCCTGGAAGCGGTTACCTGATATTATTTCAACATATATAGATAGTTACGCATAAATTTTCTTTTCAAATCTTTCATATCTTTATATTTAAATATTCCATATTATCCATTTGTTAACTTTATAAAAAATACAGTCCACTATAAACATGCACATTTAAGCCGCCCGGGAGAATGTACAAAATACTTTGTACATACTTTTGAGTGCGGTTGAGGCGCTGGGAAAAACTAGCAATAAACAATAAATATTCAAAAATTACATATTTGCCAGCCGCCATAAAATACCACATGTGAACAATTCGGTGATCTTGTGCGCTGACGCATACGATAATGTGTCAGATAATAAAGGTTATGACCCACACGCACAGATATCGATGCGCTCAGTAGATGCACAAGATCACTTGAATGAAATGTAAAGCAGCCCTGCAATGTTCTCCATTCAATATTAGAATAGATAAGAACAATTGTGTGGCTGCGACTAGGTTAAGTTAGATTAGTTTCAGTAGTACGTAAGGAAAATATTTTTGAAATAAAACTAGAATTGAATCAACAACCAAACCTTTCGGTTGGTTTTCTCTTCTCATTCATTGGTCCTTCGAAAAATAAAGAATCGACGACCTAAAATAAATTTGGTTTGAGTTATCCCCCACCAGTGGTAAGAAACTCAGAAAAGCCAAAAAAGAAGTAGCTGTTCTTCAAAAAGGAGGAGAACTGCTACCAAAAAGTCCGCTGAGACATTTTAAATGTAAGACCGTAGGGCATTTTAAAAGATAGTCGAAGGGACAAAATTATATGAAAAAAAAAAAACCATAAAGGCAAAAATAAAAAAAAAAAGACCCAACGGGCAAAAATTACAAATACGCCATAGGAGCAAGAAAAAAAAAACAAAAAAGACCCACGGGGCAAATTAAAAAAAAATATAACTAAAGGAGGACAATAAAGTCCCAAAAAGAAAAAAAACATGCAATTTTGAAAAGAGGACATCAAAAGTCCCAATTAAAAAAGAAGTAGATTAAAAAAAATAATAATAAATAAATGAAAGAAAAGCAGTAAAAAAAAACGAAGAAGCAAAATATACAAAAAAAAATATATATATATATAAAAGCAAAAAATGGAAAAGGAGTTCCAAAATCAAAAGTTCCAAGAAGAGGAGCGAGAAAATACAACAGCGTCAGGAGACGCATTGAATATATCCGAGTTCGATATGGAAAAAATGGTACGAGAGTTTCGGGCGTTCCAGAATGTGATTATCCAGCAGCACCAGGAGAAAATTAAGTCGATTATGGAAGAAATTGAGCAGATGTTCCTATCGCAGCAATCCAGCAACAATCAAAAAGGGGACAAGGAACAAAAGAAAAGGCAAGTCGTCGAAGCTGGAAAAGATGACCTGTCCACACAACTAGCAAGTGCAAGAGAGGGACATGATGCTGTTGAACGAAAACAGATTCCAGTCTTGGAAGGTAATTCTGGGAATTTTTTCCCGCCGGCAAGTCCTCATTTTGAGGAACGGAAAGAAGAAGAAGAAAATTCCGCCCTGACCAATGAAGCACCCGAA
Source organism: Musca domestica (assembly GCF_030504385.1). NCBI lineage: Eukaryota > Metazoa > Arthropoda > Insecta > Diptera > Muscidae > Musca > Musca domestica. The sequence goes on along the minus strand of NW_026712238.1, from coordinate 3,513,166 downwards.
AAACATAATGATATTGGAGAAAAGGAAAAAGAAATGAAGGCGATAAGCACAGAAGGTCACATCATTTCCAACGAATATGGGAAAGAATTAATCGAAGAAATGGGAAAAGACAAACAAAATTCTCTGGTTCCGGTTCCTGAAGAGTATTCCAACGAGTATGGAAATGAATTTATCGAAGAAGTGGGAAAAGCCAAACAAAATTCTCTGGTTCCGGTTCCTGAAGGTCTTAGCGAAATCCATAACAAATCATCAAGGGCCGTGAAAACAGAAGACGACGAATCGGAGCTTACAATAAAGCCAACGGCAATCATTTGCTACATGGGTAATGACGGTCTGCAGCGATGGACTACTAATTCGGCAGCATGGAAAATGAAGCCGGCAGATAAAGGTGGTGGTATCGGCAAGAGAGGCTGGATTAAACGTTGGAGTCGTTTCCTGGAAGCGGTTACCTGATATCATTTCAACATATATAGATAGTTACGCATAAATTTTCTTTTCAAATCTTTCATATCTTTATATTTAAATATTCCATATTATCCATTTGTTAACTTTATAAAAAATACAGTCCACTATAAACATGCACATTTAAGCCGCCCGGGAGAATGTACAAAATACTTTGTACATACTTTTGAGTGCGGTTGAGGCGCTGGGAAAAACTAGCAATAAACAATAAATATTCAAAAATTACATATTTCCCAGCCGCCATAAAATACCACATGTGAACAATTCGGTGATCTTGTGCGCTGACGCATACGATAATGTGTCAGATAATAAAGGTTATGACCCACACGCACAGATATCGATGCGCTCAGTAGATGCACAAGATCACTTGAATGAAATGTAAAGCAGCCCTGCAATGTTCTCCATTCAATATTAGAATAGATAAGAACAATTGTGTGGCTGCGACTAGGTTAAGTTAGATTAGTTTCAGTAGTACGTAAGGAACAAATATTTTAAATAAAAACAGAATTGAAATAACACCCTAACGAAGCGGTCGTGTTTCTTTTCTCACAGAAAAAGGGATAGAGTTGACAATCGAAGAGGGAGATTGGACTCTATTCTACTTTATAATAATAATAATAATAATAATAATGATAATAATAGTAATAATAATAATAATAATAATAATAATAATAATAATAATAATAATAATAATAATAATAATAATAATAGTAATAATCATAATATTCATAATAATAATAATAATAATAATAATAATAATAATAATAATAATAATAATAATAATAATAATAATAATAATAATAATAATAATAATAATAATAATAATAATAATAATAATAATAATAATAATAATATTAATAATAATAATAATAATAATAATAATAATAATAATAATAATAATAATAATAATAATAATAATAATAATATAATAATAATAATAGTAATAATAATAATAATAATAATAATAGTAATAATAATAATAATAATAATAATAATAATAATAATAATAATAATAATAATAATAATAATAATAATAATAATAATAATAATAATAATAATAATAATAATAATATAGTAACAACAATAATAATAATAATAATAATAATAATAATAATAATAATAATAATAATAATAATAATAATAATAATAATAATAATAATAACAATAATAATAATAATAATAATAATAATAATAATAATAATACTAATAATAATAATAATAATACTAATAATAATAATAATAATAATAATAATAATAATAATAATAATAATAATAATAATAATAATAATAATAATAATAATAAAAATAAAAATAATAATAATAATAATAATAATAATAATAATAATAATAATAATAATAATAATATAACGATGTACCAAGTTGGAACCAATTCGCATAACAGACAGACGAACCTATTCTCAAACTCCCTCCAAATCTCAACCCTACACACTAATAGAGATCCCAATGCCAAATTTTTCATTTGGACCATAATCCTTTCGCTCAATACCATTTAGCGCTTTACGTACACTCCTAGTGCACCTTTACAAAACCAGCTCTTTTAACCTACCCTCTGGCAGTGACCCACTAAGTATTACCAAATGGTACTAAATTGATGGCTTAGTACTTTTAGTACCATAATATTTGGAATTTCGATGAACGAAGAACAACCATACACACCGATATTGACCAAATGCAACACTACAAGATTCTAGCTTCACCTGGTCGTTAAATCACTCAGTCAGTTACTCATTCACTGAAATATTTTTAAAATACATGTTTCGAAATGAATTCAGTTTTCAATGGCCTTAACTCATGAACCACCAATTATATACAGAATTTGCGTTTTTTTGGAAAATTCCTAATCAATGATTTTAATTTTTTCCGTTCGAAAAGATATTCCGGACCAGTTCCACGCAAAAATCTATATCAAAAAACAAATCTTCTGGAGATTTGTCTCAAATTTTTCTTTTGTAAAATCCTCCCAACTGCAATTCCAAACAAATGATAGAGAATTTGAGTCGAATCGGCCATGCCGCCTTAAATTGATGAGTTACTATGAAAATTTCACACCGTTTTTATATAAAAAGTAGCCGTGGCTAGTTCCTCTGTCCCTAAATATTTACTTAGTGTTGGAGAGATATTTAAAAATAGTACTGGTGGTGTAAGTTTTACAACTGTATATCATTACATATTCAGACTGCTAGAAAGTAGTAAAAAATTCTATTGTAGAAATTTCTTAGTTTGCTTCCTAGTGTTTTGTTTTCCCTCTATATTTATTTGTAGCAGTTTAGTAAACTTCGCAGTTATCATAATGTCTATGTGTGGTGTTTTTTTTTCGCGCATTTGTATAGTTATTCTTTTGGGTAGGTTTGAGTTCACTTTTTTGCATCCAATGGCAATATTTTTTTTTATTTTGCATTATTTTTTCGAACGTTTTATATGTCAGTATTTCACTGGGGGTTTTACTTCTGTGCTGAAATCCTTTCTGAAATTGTTTTGTTGTTTTTTTTTTTCGCATTCCTTGGTTTATTTCACCCCATCCAACCTGATAGCTGATTTCGTTTAGCGGGTGGTAAAGTTTATGTAAATTTGCACTAAATGACAAATAGGATATGTAAAATATCTCTGTACATCATTTCTCGTTTTTTTTTGCTGACTAAACACTTTTTTTTTTTCAATGTTAATGCACAGCAAAGTTTCATCGTGTTGACCTTTTATAGGTTTTAAATGGTCCACAATGTAATCTAAATATCGTTTTCTTTTGGAATATGTATATATATTTTTGGGATGAATTGGCAAATGGTGTCAAATAAACATTGTGCCGGAGAAAACATTATGGCTTCATATATATGCATATGATTAGTTGGTAATAAATTTCCAACATCCTTTTTGCAGTTGTTTTTTTCTTTTGTGGGATGATAAATAGCATAATAAAATTTTTGGTTGTTTTAACAATAGTTGGTGATGATGATTCATAATGGCTGTGAAAGTGATGATATATAAATTGATAGGGGGATATCGTTGTGAATTTATCATAAAAAATATATAAAAAGGGTTCTTTTGGCTGACTTGGCAAGTTGTTTTTTTATGTTAATGATGGATTCGTAGGGGAATATTTATTTAATCATAGGATGTGGTATATTTAAGAAAAAAAAAAACACAGTAAAGAAAGTCTCAAAGTCGGGCGGGCCCGACTTTATGATACCCTACACCACTTTGCCAATTTAGTAGAGCTCCACATAACAATTAAAAGTTTTTAAGGGAGAATTCAATTATACACGCTATGATTATAATTATAATTTAAAGTTCAAAAGACTACATACGCCGAAGCATTTGTATCTTTTAAATTAATTTGAAATCAGATAAAGATATATATGGGAGCTATATCCAAATCTGAACCGATCTCGATAAAATTTGGCAGAGATATTTCTGAGCTGTATTTGATATATGTTCCTGAATATCGTTGTTACGGAGTGCATATTACGACTGTGGGTAACAAATACAACAAATCGGATGAACAATATATATGGGAGCTATAGCTATATCTGAACCGATTTTCACCAAATTTGACATACTAGCTTCTAGTCTCAATTCGGTTGTAAGTGCCAAATTTCATTTGGGCAAGTATTAGACGTTTGGTGCACAATCAAAGGTAAATCGGACGAAGTTATATATTGGAGCTATATCCAAATCTGATCCGATCTTGATAAAATTTGGCAAATGTATTTCTGGGCGGCATTTGATATATTTCCCAAATATTGTTGTTACAGAGTGCATATTACGGCTGCGGAGAACAAAAATAACAAATCGGATGAACAATATATATGGGAGCTATAGCTATATCTGAACCGATTTCGATCAAATTTGGCATACTTATTTGCAGGCCTAATATGGTTGTATGTGCAAAATTTCATTCTATTCGGTGGACAATAAAAGGCAAATCGGACGAATATATATATGGGAGCTATATCTAAATTTTTACTGATTATTTCCAATTTCAATAGGGTTCGTCCTTGGGCCAAAAAAATGATTTGTGTAAAATTTCATCTTAATCGGATAATAAATGCGACCTGCATTTAGTTCACAAGAATACATGGACAGACGGACTGGCATGCATAAATCAATTCAGAAAGTGATTCTATGGAGATTATCAAAAGTAACTATGGGTCTATCTCGCTTCCTTCTCCTTTCATGTTACAAAGAAATTCACAAAGACATAATACCCTTACCACTATGTGGTGTAGGGTATAAAAATGTTAATGTTGGTATATTGTGTTATAAAATATTCAACTTATTTTTTCAGTGTCAATTGCCAATTCAACGTCGCTTTATTAAATAATGCTTTGTGTGGATTCAAAATTACTGTAGCCATATAAGAGGGTCCCCCCAAAAAAGCGTTTATTATCACCCCATTTATGCGACGCTAAAAAAACATTTTGCCGCAATGCAATAAATATGAACAACTACATGCTTGACTTGCAGTAAGAACAGCAAAAAGTAAGCCTAAGGCGGAACAAAGAAACAAGGGCTGCAATTTTGCAGTAAATGCAATAAATTGCAACCACCACACATTTGACATGCTAATGCAATAAAGAATATCCAGTATAAACTAGAACAGTTAAATTACAACCTCCGGAATTGAAAAAAAAATATTTATCAATTAAAACTAGGATTTTAGAGGTCTAGCAAGTATTTTAAAGACATATGAAAGAAAAGTTAGTGGGAAATTTATGGAGTTTTGAAAAGGTATGATATCTCTAGGAAACATCTTTAAAAATATCAGTTGAAGAATTTCGATGTATAGGTTACTGCTCTATTATTCATACCCAGAGGACCTGTGGCAAGTTGTATGTCTATGAAAGAACTGAAAAAGCATATATAACAATAAGATACACATACAGGGCGAGATAAAAAAAAAACTGCAAAAAAGTCAAAAGCCATAATTTTTACATTATTTTATTTTATTGAATGAAAGCAAAAAATGTCGGAAATATCATCAAATTTTAGAATTAGTTTAGATTTGTTTGAATTCGTCACCTTTGACACGAATTATGGCCTTCAAACGGCCAATGAAATTAACAAATTAAAAAGCAGTAAGTTCGGCCGGGCCGAACTTTGAATACCCTCTACCATTTGGAACGAGTTTGGCAATTTTCAAAAAATAAAATCCATTAAAAGTTCTGTGAAAATCATAAAAATTCCGAATATAGCCGTTATAATGGAGTTTATACGTGGACATACATAAGCATTGTTGTCATAAGCCATTACATTATTAAAATTCGAAACTTGAAATAAACGGTGAAACCGTCATACGCTACCTGAATGTTGCTCTGCGGTATTTTGGCCCATTTCCGGCGAAGCGCTTGCTTGAGGTGATCGACATTTTTGTATTTTTAGTGCCAACCTTGCGTTCCAAAATACTCCAGACACAATAGTACAACGGATTGGTATCCGGAGATTTTCGTGGCCATTGTGCGCTGGAAATGAAGCAAGGAACTTCATTTTGTAACTATTCTTGGGTGGCGCGTGCTGAGTGCGATGGTGCTGTGTCCTATTAGAATGTCCAAGGTCTGCGGCCAAAAATAATACACCCTCCAGAATATTTTCGCAATAATATTCGGCATTTATTCTGATGCCACGGTCGATTAATACGAGCGGAGAGCGACCATCGGCTGTTATGGCGGCCCACACCATCACCATTGCCGGCGCTTGAGTTCTGTTGGCCAACCGAAGGTGCACATCTTTGGCAAGTAAACATTATCATTTTGTATGTTTACAAACTGCTGGACAACGAATGTTTTCTCATCGGAGAGAGAGAAAACCAAATTCAACAGTTCACCACTTTCGGCCAAGCGAAGCAACTCTTTAGCTCTTGTAAGTCTATTTTCTTTCTGTTGCGGTGTAGTTTCTTGCACTTTTTGAATTTTAAATGGCTTTATCCCAAGCTCATTTTTCAATATTTGTCGAATGGAATATTGCGATATGTTCAGCTCACGAGCCATTTTCCGGCCACTTCGACGCGGGTTTCGACAAAGTCGCTTCTTTACTTTTTGAACCATTTCTGATGATGTTGCTGTTATCTTCCATTAACTTCCCTGACTTCGGGCTACGCTACCAGTATCACGGTATCGAACGATAGTGCCAGACACAAAAGATTTATTCACATTTAAGTGCTGGAGTGCCCTAACGATAGTCACTTGTGGTTTCCCAGCCAAATATAAAGAAATCAGACTATCACGCTTGAGTTCCATCACGAATAACCTTGTTTTCTGTAAAATTCTCACCAAAATGCTTTTGTACGCTTGTAAACAATATAATAAGCTATCACTGGAATAATTTTAACAGCTGTCGGACGAGTGACTTAGAAATGACAGCAGTCTGAAGTTGGTTGTAGTTTTTTCATCTCACCCTGTATATACCCTACTTTTCCAACTTGATTCTCATACCAAATTTCAAGTTTCAGCTCCGTATCCGTTCACATAATACAAAATGATACCACCTTAGAAATTTAGTACCATTTTAGAACTTTTCGTAACCTTAAAGTTCGAATTTCCAAAAACCCTCTGATACATATATCCTGCACTCCATCAGTAAATCCCATGCGAAATTTCTAACTTATTCCGTCTGTCCAATACAAAGTATTAAGTTTTTTAGTTCATTTTGGTACTTTTCGTACCCTTAAGTATGAAATTCCAAGAACCCAGTCCAATCACACGCTTACATACCACGACTGACTCTCGTACAAAATTTCTTCTATATTCAGTCGTTTCGTCTAGGCATTGGTGCTCATTCAGTCAGTTATTTCACTACTTCTTCTGAATTAGAAAAATTGACTTCTTTGGAATTCGAAAAAAAAAACCCTAAGATGTCATTTTTCGATAGAATGCCTTTTAACCATTGACGACCCATAGAAAGCTTTGAAAAGTAATTTATCTATAGTACTCTCCCTTTATGTGGTCTTCTTGTAGAGGTGATGAAAGTCTACAGAAGACATGCAGAATATTTTAAGTCTAGAGATAATAATTTTCAATATCTTCAATATATAGGAACCATATAATTTCGGAAAAAAGACTAGTAAGGGGTTCTCTATAATAGGGAGTCCTCAATTTTAAGTTGGCCTGGTCCCTGCGATTGACGTCTGACCTAGGGGAATTAATTATCATCTATTCTTGCAATTAAATATATCTAGAAAATCATTTATTTATAGAATACCTTTCATTGGTAGGGCATATCTAGGTAGGTCATTCTTCCCCACAAAGGAACCTATGGCTAGTTGCTTTTTTCCAGAAAAATATCGTTTTGTAAAATTTTTAACAAATACAATGTCTGTAAAAGATTTTCTATCAAGATAATTCTGTTGGAAGTTGAACTAGTTACGTACAACCAAAAGCAAGTCCACGACATGCCTATAAAATGTCGTTTATCTTACCTCCAGAGGGTCTTTTGTCTGTTGTCCAACTGTGAGAGTGATTTAATCTTTAGGAGAAGATCCTTAGAGGTTATACTATACAAAGAGGAAACCAATAAAGTCTCCTATAAATGGAAGGCCATTGGAAGCAGTTTTCCTGCAGAAGAACTATGCAGGCTTCAATATTCATTAGAGACCAATAGAGGTTCTACCATATTTAGTAATCCTTTAAAAGATTTTATTGCTTTTTTCATAGAATCATGCCTCTTTATTCGTGGATCGCTTTTAACAAAAAATTTTCATGTTAATATCTCAATATTTTCATTCCATCTTCTAATGGAGTCATGTATTTAATCCCAAAATGGATATATATTTAGCAGTCCTTTAAGATCTTTTTTATCTTCAATTTTATGAGCTTCAATTTTATACCAGGCATTAATAATATTACTGTGCTTCTTTTGAATACTCCATGTGGAAATAAAATTTATTATTCTGTCATGTATTATAATTTCAATGCATTTGCTGGAAATGGTAAATATTCGAAGTACGCGTTTTTCTTTTTTCAAAAGCCAGCGAAAGTAAATATGTCGGCCAGTAATGTTGTGTGAAATTGCACAAGCCTCGAACGAAGTAGTACGTATCATATAAAAATTGTTTGTAAATATTTAAGTTTGCAGTGTGGTTTTGAAAAAATCCACATAAAGGCACAACAGCACTACATAAAGCCTTACTATATCTGTATATATTTGTGTTCAAACGATGTATACATTTATGTAAAAAACACATATAAATTAATGTTGAAAATCCCTCCCATTCACGATTCGTTCGCAATTTTGATGTATATAAGGGTAAAGGATATTTGCGTCCATTCATGTACCGAACTAAAAAAACGAGCGAAAGAGTAACAAACTTCCGCACCATGTACAAAGCGAACATAGCAGTCATGGCTGTTAAAAGAGAGGAATACACATACATTTACATATAAACAAAAATAAAATCAAACGAAATGAAATGGAATGAAATAAAATAAAAGCCAAACGGGACCAAACATTCAGAAGAAAATGGCATTACAGGCCAAAACCACAAACGCCTAGAAATTGCCGCTGCTGTTTGTAGTTGTTGGAGGGGGTTGCAACTCTCTAGGACACAGAAGATGGTGATGATGTCGAAGTAATGGTTATAGCCAGCCACGCCTGCAGTTTTATAAATTTAAAGACACTCACACATTCAAATAGCCAAAACTGTGTATTAACAAGTACTGAACATTGGTAATCATCATTGCACTGAAATCACTGCCACAAAAATATCTGTATAAAAAATCAGGTGAAAACTAATTTCACAGAAGCGGTTAACGCCGTTCGCATAAAGGCAAAAGTACAAAAAAAAGAGAGGGAAGAATTATCCACTCAATATTCAAAGCACGATGTGTATTCAGTGGTTGTAAGGAAAATGATAATGGAAATACTTTGGATGGATGTTAAAAAAGGATCAGATAAAAAGTAACTCTCATGTCCTTTTGAAAAAAAAAAAAAAAAAAAATAGAATTTAAAATCGAATAATTCACCGCGGAGAACTGAGATTGAACTCTATTTTTACAAGCCAATGACGGCAGAAATGATCAACGGCACATTTTCGAAATGCTAATACAAATTTTAAAAAATGTTGTTTAGATTTTAAGAAAATATAAATATTTTTAACAATATACATAGCAAAATGTGATCACTACACCCGAAAAAATAAAATTAGGGGGTATCACTTTTGTAATGGCTATACCAAAAGGTGGACTAATCTCAATATTTTCTTTGGTAGTACCGTTTCTAAATTATAAGAATAAATATATGGGAAATATGGCTAATGTTTAAAATATACTAAAAATCGGGGTTTACCCTTATATAGGGATGATACGAAAAGGGGACTTGACATACATCAATTTTTAAACTAATGAGACTGGAAGTAATCCAAAGCTCTCTATAAATCTCAAAGCTCTATACTAAATGTTTCGAAATATATCTCAAAATATTGGGTTCTCTGATATGTAAAAATCCTCAAAAAAGTTTAGTCAAGAACCGAAACCCTTTTCAAATCAAATCCAAACCCCGACTAGCTCCCCTCTATTTTACTTTGAAATTTAAACTTTCAAAATGCCAATATACAGGGTCAAATGAAAAAACTGCGACCTACTTCAGACTGCTGTCATTTCTCAGCCACTCGTCCGGCAGCTGTTAAAATTATTCCAGTGACAACTCACTATATTGTTTACAAGCGTACAGAAAAAAAAGTTATTCCTGATGGAATTCAAGCGTGATAGTCTGAATTCTTTATATTTGGCTGGAAAGCCAAAAGCGGCCATCGTTAGAGCATTCCAGCATTTAAATGTGAATAAATCTTTTGTGTCTCGTATCATCGCTCGTTACCGTGATACTGGTAGCGTAGCCCGACGTTAAGGAAGTGGACGGAAGAAAACAGCAACATGAGCAGAAATGGTTCGAAAAGTAAAGAAGCGAATTGATAGAAATCCGCGTCGCAGTGACCGAAAAAATGGTTAGTGGGCTGAAAATATCGCAATATTCCATTCGTAAAATATTGGAAAATGAGCTCGGGGTAAAGCCATTTAAATTCCAAAAAGAGTGGTGAACTGCCGAATTTGGTTTTCTCCAATGAGAAAATATTCGTTGTCCAGCAGTTTGTAAAAAAAACGCAAAGAGGTCGGCCGAAAACGTCCACCTTCGGCTGGCCACCAGAACTCAAGTGCCGGCCAAGGTAATGGTGTGGACCTCCACAACAGCCGATGGTCGCTCTCCGCTCGTATTAATCGACTGTGACATCAAAATAAATGCCGAATACTATCGCGAAATTATTATGGAGGGTGTATTAAAGCCTTGGGCACTCAAACATTTTGGCCGCAGACCTTTCACCTTCCAGGACTTAGCACGCGTCACCCAAGAATGGTTACAAAATGAGGTTCCTAGCTTTATTTCCAGCGCACAATAGCCACCAAAATCTCCGGATACCAATCCGTTGGACTATTGTGTCTGCAGTATTTTGGAAAGCAAGGTTGGCACTAAAAAATACCAAAGTGCCGATCAAGCAAGCGCTTCGCCGGGAATAGGCCAAAATACCGCAGAGCAACATTCGGGCAACGTGTGACGGTTTCATTGGCCGTTTGAAGGCCATAATTCGTGCCAAAGATGACCAATTCGAACAAATCTTAACTTATTCTGAAATTGGTTGCTATTTCCGACAATTTTTGCATTCATTCAATAAAATTAAAAAAAAATATGTAAGAATTTTGGCGTTTGACTTTTTTTTATCTCACCCTGTATATGGACCATACAGTAAAATAATAAATTTACTCCTTTTTCCATTTTTTAAACCATTTTGCTGATTTCTGCCAGGATGTCATGGTAAATATACTTTCAAATTGATAAAATAATGTTCTTGTTGTTTATTGAATGTTGTTTTCGGACTCAACTCGGGAGTCAGGAGCCGTAGTCGAAGTCTACTCAAAAAGGGCTAGACCCTGCAGCTCTTAAATTATTAAGAAAGTTATTCAAGAAGCAAATCGATATTTTAGAATAGCTCAATAGCTCATAGAATAACTCAAGCTTGTGCTAGAGTGATTCCTGTAGACAGAGGCTGAATCATGGTCTCGGAGTCCTAATTGACTTATCCACATGAAAATATGTAATTGTGTAGCACTTTAAATAGTTGATCGGGTCTGTTTAATTTTTGTTTTCCTAAGCCACACTGCGATACAGGGTATTATGCTTTTGTGAATTTTTTCCTAACAGGCAAAAGTAATATCAGCCCATGAATTTTGGCATATTCGAATTCAGCCTAGAAGCAAGTATACCAAATTAGGTGAAAATCCGTTCAGATATATCTATAGCTTCCATATATATATGTTCCCTGTTATTTGGTATAAAAATTCCAAACAGTCTTCATATGTACTCCGTAACAATAACAGTACACAAGATTCAACCCAGAAATACCCCTGCGCAATTTTTTCGAGATGGGTTCAGATTGAGATATAGCTGCCATACAAATCTCCATCTGATTTCACTGTAATGGTGCACCAAGTTGGTAATATCAGGCCAAAATGGATACATATTGGAGATGTTTATAGCGTAAAAGCAAATATGTCGAATTTGGTGAAAATCAGTCCAGATGAAACTCCCATATATGTTTTCCTCTGATTTGATATTTAAGTCGCCCAAGACCTAAATATGCACTCCATAATGACGGTTTTCGGTATAAGATATTTAAAATATGAATAATATCTACGTCAAAAAGTTTTCGAGATAGGGTCAGATTTGATTATAGCTCCCGCTGATATCCTTGTTCACACAATATATGTGATATCTACGAAAATAAAAAGGATTTTGGTAAATTTTACTGATTTTAGCCTGGAAGCAATTACATAAAATTGGGTTAAAATCGATCCATACATAGCTATTGCTCCGACATAGGCGAGATAGTATTTGGTACGATAAATTGCAACAAAATGCCTCCATCGAACTTAGTAAAAATCGATAAAGATATACTTTTTATATGTTGATTCTTTCCGATACAACTTAAAGCGTTCTAAAATTGTAATATAAAAACATTAACGATCATATTTATTATTATATATATCACAGTTCTACTAAATTAGATAGTGGTGGATTTCATACAGCAGGCTCTATCCGACATTTGTCGGTTCTCTACTGGTTTTCACTTTAAAACACTTGCCTTGGTTTAGGAAAAATTAAAGATTTAACTTTGCAACGGTCTCTTTGCTAGCATTACTACCACTTTAAAGTTGTTAAATCTTTCAAATTCCATAATTTAATCCCTTGAATAACAATTGTTGTTTTCTCTTCCTTCCGTTTTTTGCCTATTGCCCCCCTCCATTTCAGTATTTACCTAATTCCTGCCTTTTGTAAAATATTGTGAAAGGCCGCAATGTTATAAGTCAATGTTTACTTGGAGATTGGTGTAAATTCCTGTTAGGCTTCCTTCCATGGGTAATTGTTGTTTAAGTTTCGTTTTATGTACACCTTTCCTTTTTTTGCACTCATCATAAAGTACTCTCAAAAAATGGGGTCTCACAATGCCGTTGATGGTTGGTTTGAAAAGGAAACGAGAGGAGAAAGAGGCAGAAGAGTGAAATTGCGAAATAAAAGTCAATGAGTTTTGTCCACAATTAACTGGGTCAATGGCTTGTTGGTTTGGCTTTTATCGGCCTGTTTTTTTTGGCCTCGTGTTTTGTTTTGTGCAAAATATTCCCCGGGCCTGTGTATTTGGTTAATGCTTGTTTACTGTTTGCAACCTTTTGGAAAAATAAATTTTAATTAAAATTAGATTTTCCTGTGTACAGGGTATCCCGGTTGCTTATAATCATTATCATTATATTCTATTAATAATTTTTTGTTTGACTTGGTTTTGTGCGGAGCGGTTGTCCCTTGCTTCGGCTTTTGCCCATTAAGGATCTCTTCAGATTTTTTGTCATTAATGTAATTAATATTTATATTATTATGACGGGGCCAAACTCTCAAGCCTAAGGCTAAATACTTATTATGCCAAGTGTTAGAATCTGGGAGGTGGTAGGCGTTATTAAACTTTAATGAATTTAATATTAATGATATGCCCGCGAACGAAGGGAGATGGGGCGAAAATGTGATTGTTATTGAAATTATTGAATATCTTAGAGGTAATTACTGTTTAATGTCGTTGAGTAAACAAAATATTTTATTTATTAAATGGAGAGGATGGGATTTGCTGTTTGGGGAGTAGAATTTGGGAGTGGCACTGGACTCAAATTGAATATTGATTTGAAACTTCTTTTCCCTTTTGCTTCCTTTTCTGCTTGGAAATTATTTATTCAAACCACTGATGTTTGAATAAAAAATATTTTTTTCTTATATAGAATGTTTGTATATATATTTTTTTAATTTTATTCAAAGGAAGGGATAGAAAAGTATCAATGCTAACATATTCTAAGCAGAAAAAAAAAATTAACCGAAAAAAATCTTGCCAAAAATTATTAAAGCCTGCATTTCCACTATACAGGAGGAGATGAAAAACCTGTAACCAACTTCAGACTGCTGTCATTTCTAAGCCACTCCTTCGACAGCTGTTAAAATTAATCCAGTGACAGCTCATTATATTGATTGCAAGTCTACTAAGCGGTGAAATGTCGAATTTGGTTTTCTCCGATGAGAAAACATTTGTTGTCCAGCAGTTTATAAACAAGCAAAATGATCGTGTTTACGTGCCAAAGAGGTCAGCCGAAAATGTGCAGCTTCGGTGGGCCACCTGAACTCAAGCGCCGGCCATGGTGATGGTGTGGGCCGCCATAACAGCCGATGGTCGCTCTCCCCTCATATATATCAGAAGAAATGCCGAATATTATCGCGAAAATATTTTGGAGGGTGTATTAAAGCCTTGGGCACGCAGACATTTTGGCCACAGGCCGTGGACATTCCAACAGGATTCAAAATGAGGCTCCTCGCTTCATTTCATTTCAACGGCTACCAAAATCACTGGATACCAATTCGTTGAACTATTGTGTCTGGAGTATTTTGGAAAGCAAGGTCGACACTAAAAAATATTATAGTGTCGATCACCTCAAGCAAGCGTTTCGCCGGGAATGGACCAAAATACCGCAGAGCAACATTTGGGTAGTGTGTGGCGGTTTCATTGGCCGTTTGAAGGCCATAATTCGTACCAAAGCTGATCAATTCGAACAAATCCGATTTTGGATTAAAGTCCCTCACAAGCGTAATATGCATTCCCCAACAATGATCATTGGTACCAGACATCAGATACAGCTATGAAATAAGTGTATCAAATTTTGTCAAGGTCGGTTCAGATTTGGATATAGTTCCCATAAATATATTCTTAACAAATTTCGGGTTAATTGTGTACCAAATGGCCAATATCAGTCCAAATATCTTGAATTTTGGTACATCCGACCGGATTCAGTCTAAAAGCAAGTACATCGAATTCGGAGATAATCGGTTCAGATATAACTATAGGTACCTTATATATATGTAATATAATATATACTATGTAGTATGCATTCGACAACAATGATATTTGGTACCAGACATCTTATAAGGCTCCTAAATACCTTTGCATAATTTTGTTGAGAACAGCTAAGATTTGGATATAGCTCCCACATATATCATTAATCCGGTTTCATGTTTATTGTGAAAATAATGGCTAATATCAGCCCAAATGGAATGAATTTCGGGACGTACGTTTCCATTTTGTACAACTCGGTTCCCATATACATATATTTTGCTCCTTCTCCATGTGATATCATGCACTCGATAGTAATGTGTTTTGGTGTAAAACTTATAAATGTCGCCGTCAAATTTAGTGAAAATCGATTCAGAATTGGATATGCCTCTCATATATTAGTTCCCTCTGGAACCAAACTTTAACTGCTCTAAAGCCAAATGCTGATAGGTGGTATGATCTACACGAAATATTTTTTTTTTTGTTACGGTAGCTCTAATAAATATGCCCCTCCCGACTTTTGATTTTTCCTTACTGCTTTTATTTAATTTAAAGAAAAGGATAGAAAAATATTTAATATTTTCATGTTCTAAGCAGAAAAAATTATTAATCAGAAACAACTTCCCAAAATATATTAAAGCTTGCATTTCCACTACACAACTGCTAGTCTTGTGACTACCTACCAATAAAACTTAATTTTTTATGGCAGCACCGACAATAGAAATAAACCCTCTCGACTAGTTGTTGATTTGCATTGTGTTTTTTGTTCATAGAGAATTTTTATTGCACAGTTCTTAATTCTTTTTGTATATTTGCCCAACATGTCAAATGAGGTTCTTCTTCTTGTGCCTTTCCTCCTCCTGCAGCTGCAGCTCTGTTCTGTTCCCATTCCCACCTGTCCCCATTTGTGTGTGGGGTGTGTGTGTGTTTTTTGTTTATTCGCAACGTACTACCACTGTAAGCAACAATATTTGATTAAAAAATAATATGTATGCAAACGTAACATACAAACATATGTATGTATGTATGTACATCACATATAACACGGTAATAACACAAAGGTGTATTCCTTCTCCTCTTCTGCTGCTTTTTGCTAGTTTTTTTTAGTGTCGTTCCTCCTCCTCTGCTTCTACTGCTGCTTCTTTTGCTCTTTTATGTTTTGGAGTGTTGTCATAGAAATGGGGACAAGAATACTAGAAACATAGACATACATGCAAAGAAAGAATACGTCTAAAAAAATATATATATACTCCAACCAATTAAAAAATGTATGCACGCTCACATGGTGGAACTACTCCGCATTACCCTCAGTGCTCCACATAGAGTTAAAGATTGGGTTGCCAATTTGAAATGAGATTTCTTAAAAAAGCGACCAGAAATCTTTAAGGAAGTGTATACCGTCACATAAAAAGGGCCTTTATCAATGGAAAATTTCAGATGCTTGCCACAAGGAACTTAAATCTTAAAACTTCACTCTTTAAACGTAAAATATTTTGTTCTGTATTAAAAAAAATATAAAAAAATAAAATTCTGATATTTGAGATCTTGAATTCTATTTTTTTTTGTCTAAAACCCTCATTTCGAGAAGGAATATACAAAAATATATTTATAGGAGCCGAATTTCGCTAAATTTAAAAACTCGGTTGAATGCGAAAAAATCCATTCAATAGCTCAGCGGATGAAGAAGAAGAAGATTCCGATGAAATTTAGCAGTGGAATTTCCTAGGTCCATGAGATATCTAGTACCAAATATCATTGTTGTAGAGTGCATATTACGAAAGTGAGGGACTTAAATACCAACTCGGATGAGACACATGGCTATATCGGAATCGATTTTAACAGAATTTGAAATACTGGCTTCTAGGCGGAATTCGGTCACACGGCCAAAATTCACTCCATTTGGGCTGATATTAACCAATTGGTACACAATAAATCTGAAATCAGATAACGATATACATCGAAGCTATATCTAAATCTGAACTGATATTGATGACATTTGAACCAGGAATTTCTGGAATGTATCTGATATCTGGTAACAAATATAATTGAAGTGAAGTGCATATTGCAAATGTGGAGATTTAAACATATGTGAAACCGACTTTAACCAAATTTTAAGTACTTGTTTCCAGGCTGAATTCAGTCGGAAGTGCACAAAATTCATCCCATTTGGACAGATGTTAACCAATTGGTGCAAAATAAAACTGAAATCGGTCGAAGGTATATATCTAAATTTGCACGGAACAAATCAAGACATTTTAAATAGGGTTCGTTCTTGGACCGTATGTCCACATACACGTACATACCCCAATCCAACACTTCCAGTACAAATCAAAATTGTGCCACATTTAGTACCATTTAGTCCCATTTAGAACAAATTTCCATAACAACCTACACCATACAATCCTATACGAAACCTATCCGCTCTCCCAAAATTTAGATTGTACCAAACTTAGTACCATTTTGTACATATAAGTACAAATTTCCAAAAATTTCCTACATACCCCAATCCTACACTCCGACAGTAATCTTATTTTTAAATTTCAGGATACCAGCTCTATTGGTACACACAAACCCCAAATTGTACTAAACTTAGTACCATTTTGTACATATAAGTACGAATTTCCAAAATTTCCCACATACCCCAGTCCTACCCTCCGACAGTAATCTTATTTTTAAATTTTAAGATACCAGCTCTACTAGTACACACAAACCAAAATTGTACCAAATTTATTACCATTTAGTACACATAAGTACGAATTTCCATAACTACCTACATCATACGATCCACTAAAACCTTATTTTGAAATTTCAGGATCCCAACTCTATCAGTTCTCTTAAAATTTAAATTTAAACAAATTTAGTAAACATTAGTACAAAAAACTACCTGCATTTCTCAGTCCAAGAATGCTATATTAATCTTGTTTCTACATTTTAAAATTCCTGCTATATCGCTTCACCAAAATCGAAATAGCACCAGATTTATTACCATTTAGTGCTTTTCGTGCACATAAGTACAGATTTCGAAAATTACCTTCATATCCCAATATTATACTCTACAAGTAATTATAAATTAATTTTTCCGGATTCCAGCCCATTCGTTTCTTCAAATATAAACTGTACCAAAATTTAGTACTCTTCAGTACATTTCGTATACCAACCTCCCTACATCAGCCCTACTCCTCAACCTTGATTCCCATTGCAAATTTCATGATTTTAGGTCTAACAGTTCACATGATACGAAATGGTACTGCTTTCCAATTTAAGTACTTTTCGTACACTTATAATGCGAATTTCCAAAAAATCCTTCTTTTGCATCGATCATACGCTCCAAAGATCTCCTTTGCAAAGAGATCTACTTCTACTGGTTCGTCAAATACAGAGGATCGATATTTAGTACCTTTTAGTACTTTTTGTACCGTTCTATCAGGTATTTCCAAAACCCCAGCCTTCGGAGCAAGAGTGGCCCTTATACCAAATGTCAAAACTCTAGCTTCGGCCGTTTCGTTTTAGCGTTGACAAAAAAAAAAACTTTTAAAAATTCTGTTAAAATAATAAAAATACCGAATTTGGGGAGTTACCACAATATTGGGGTCTATACGAAGACGTGGACCTTCATAGGCAATTTTAACATAAACCACTACAGTATTAAAATATTAAACTTGAAACATTTCCGATGAACAATATCGCCAATACTTCAAAATACGTAAGTTTGGAGGTGGCATTATATGGGGGCTATACGAAAACCTGCATTAGCAATTTTCTATCACAGGCTGTATTACCCATTACGAAGGACGAATATGAAACTTGAAACAATCCGGAGAATAATGTCGCTAAAATCATCAAAACTCCGAATATGAGGAGGTACCGTTATATGGGGACCTTTACGAAGACCTAGACCTGCATATACAATTTTATGTCACAGTCTGTAGTATCCACTACGAACTTTCATTACAAAATTTGAAATATTTCCGTAAACAATGTAGGTAAAATTATCAAAATATCGAATATAGGGAGGAACAGTTATATGGCAGGTATACCTAAACGTGGACCTACATAGTATATTTTCAATACCAAAAGTCCTCCAGATGAAATACACATTTAAGGAACATTTCATCAACCTACCTCAATTCAGAAGCTTTAGTAATATTTTCAATACCAATCATCCTGCATGTAATATACATTTTTGGCCAAATTTAAAAGCTCTAGATTGAATAATGTGGACTCTATTGTGACTTCAACAGAAAGACGAGTATCGCTAGATCGACTTAAAATGTTATGCTGATCAAGAATATATATACTTTTTGGGGTCTCCCACGAATATTTCGAGATGTTGCAAATATAACGACAAATATAATATCCATACCATTTTATTTTGGAGGGTATGCAAATTTTGATTCCGATAGTTCATCAATGGGAATTTGTGGATACAATAAGATATTTGCTGGATAAAGTTGTGGAATAGTCTCTATTTACCCATACTTTCGACGTAAGACTTTGACTATGCTTGTCGAATTTCCAAAGAACACAACACGCCCTGCTAAAAAAAAATATTTATGTAAATTCACCTATTCATATATTACGACCAATTTTGCTATTACAAATAATATGGCAACCCATAGCTGGAGTGCATAAATTTGATGAGCCGAGAATGAGGGAATAAATCATACTCAAAGGATTTCTTTTGGACGTGAGTGAATAAGTGAATGGGTTGGAGTATATAACAGTAGTCAAATGCACACAGATCCGCACACACACCAACACTCACATGGTACGTGATGTTGGCCATTGGTAAGATGATTTAAAG
The DNA here is from genome assembly GCF_030504385.1 of Musca domestica. Classification (NCBI taxonomy): domain Eukaryota; kingdom Metazoa; phylum Arthropoda; class Insecta; order Diptera; family Muscidae; genus Musca; species Musca domestica. The sequence continues at coordinate 3,493,487 of NW_026712238.1, read as the reverse complement.
TGGGCGGAGGTAATGCTGCATAATAATCTTTAATAAATTGATTTTGTTTCGTTTTTTTCTTCTTTCTCTCCATTTCTTTGTTTCTCTAAATAATTTATTATCTTGGCAAGAGCTACAACAACAGCAGCTATGAAATATATGTATTTGTCCTCTTGTAGGCCCACATTTTGTTAATCACATCTTTGTGTGTTCGTTTTCCTTTTTTTTTTGTAAATGTTCTTTTATTTTTTTTCCTTTCTTTTGCCAACATGTCCTCAATGACCGGCTTGCTGGCAGGCAGTTTGGCTTACTTCTTGGCAATCATTGCTTCGTTTGAAGTTGTTGAGAGAGGGGAGGACTGGGGGAGTAAAGTTAACTTACCAAATGTGTTATAATTACACTTTGTTAAGTTACAACTGGAACATTTGCTACGTGTGCTTGTGTGTCGGATGCAAGCGTGCAAGCCACTCACTCTGTTAGCCAGTCAGCCAGCCAGCTAACCAAGCCAGCAAGCGAGCAAGCATCGTAGTGTAATGTTGAACTTTGGCGTTTATTTATTTCCTCTATCATTTATTTAATGTCTGTCTGTGAAAATTAGTGTGAGCTCGAGTGTGTGTGTGTGTGTGTGTGTGTGATTTCGAATGCCACTTGTGTCTGTATGTGTACATGCTATTTGTACATGTATCATTGCAAGTGTAAGTGTGGATGATGGCTTTTTTAATTAAAACATGGCCATCAATTAAGACTTTTCTTTAATTCCATTCGTTTTGCTCTTCATACTTTTCATCTTTATTTCCCCCGCACCCCAGTGCTTTCCATCTGTTCTGTTTTTGTGTGTGTGTGTGTGTATTCTACCTCCTTCATTATTCCACTTGCTGCCATAACAACTCTATTTGTGCCATATTTTTTCTGCTATCATGCTACAACACTTTCAGCTTGTTACTAATGGCTTTTACTTTTGGTCTATAAAGATGAGTGAAAAAAGTCGAGTTTTAATATTTGTTTGTTTTTCGCCTGTTTCTTTTACATTTAGAGTTAAGACTTGTACGTACCCTACATACCGAGCGAATACACAATGATATTCAGTTGTATTGAATTTGGAGAAAAGTTTTCATTGAAAATTTGTAAAATTTTTGTTGGTACCTAAAGTGTCTGAGAACTTTCAGATTTCAGATGGTTGGTAAAGGAAGAAGGATGGCAATATATTGAAATATTTTTTTAATTGGTACCACATATGTATCTTGGTAATTCATGGTAATTGTGTCCTAACTATGCTGAGATATCTTGTCTCTGTAGAAGATTGAACATTTTTTATATGGAATGCCTCATAGATGTCTTAAAGCTATTTTTAGAAAACCTTTTTTCATAGAAGATCTCTGACAGTTTTTTTTTAGTTTCTGACTACCAAAGAACTATTAAAGGCACTCGGGGGGCTTACATATAAAAGATTTTTAAAAGGGGTTTAAATCATTTAGTATAAAATTGTCCGATTTTTAGTCGTAGCGCCCATTTAACGAAAACTCTTGATTTGCGGTACTTGTATAGTTTTGCCCCCATTTTTCGATCATATTAGCTTTAATTCGACGTTTCTGGTTTTCAGAGTAGGTCCAAATTTTGGTGTGGTCACCATAAACGAATACCTCTAGATTTCCAACCAATTCAGCTTTAATTTAATATTTTGAGTTGTTTGTGGATTGATTTTCTGCTCGCAAAAATATTCAATTTCTTTTGGGTTCTACGTGGTTAAATAAACTTTTCTGAAAAAGAGCAATAAAAGTAAAGCAGACTTCCGTGGAAAACCTCTGGAAATTCCTACACCTATGCAGGCATCTGAAAGTTCTTCCACAAGCAGACGCCCCATAATAGGCCTTCTCTTTAAAGAAGATTTGGACATGGTTTTGTAAAGACTTCTATCTTTAAAAGACTTCAAAATTCTTCTCTCACCAAAATATCTAAGAAAATTCTGCCGTATATAAAAGGTCTCTAAAAGTTCGTCGATACTCCTCAGAGAGATGTTCTCTTTGCAGAACGCTTTTAACGTTTTTTTCGATGAATAAAAACCTGGGAAAGTTTTGGACATGGAAATATTTTCGATAAATAGTCCTTTGAGATATCGTTTATCCATAAAAGACATGTGGAAGGTCTATTAAGATAAGACTCCTGAAATGTTTTCTATCAATAGAAGGTATTATTCTAGAATACATCTTAAACGTCTACTATTTGATATAATCTGTAGAAGACCTGTCAAGGACATTTTCCCGGAAAAATTTTTGAGATCTTCTTTTACAAAATACCTCAAAAAGGCCTGAAGACCTCTCGAAGTTCTTAAATTAAAAGTGGGGTCCTTTATATATATTAGACTTCGAAATTTTCGGGTATTTCCTTAAAAACTTATAGTTCGAAAAAACAAACCGACATAGCTAGATTGATTCCAAATGAATTAATACGGATTTTGCTCAAAGAGATCTGGGGTCTAAATCGTTATTTCCATGAGGGTGATATAAAAACACAGAAAACTTTGGTTAGAATGGCCTCAGACAAATTTTTGTAAAAAGAGGTCATTTTAGAGGTCTTCTAAAGAGTTTATCTCTTTTTAAATGTCCATAAAATGTCTCTTTTTCTGAAATACTCATCTGAAATTCATGAGAGATCACTGAGGGTCCTGCCATGTTTGTACAAGTTGGAATTATCTTTCATTCGTAGAAGGACTTTGAAAAATATAATTTCTTAAAAATGATCCTTAAAGTCCCAGTCAGCATTTTTTGAATTTTTTAATCATATTCGAGTCTTTTTTGATCCGGTTGCGCGATTAAAAAGCTGGAATATGAGCGCATTTTCTGATCATAAAAGACTCAGTTGTCGGGAGAAAAACGTGACTTCCCGAGGCTCTTCTAAATAAATCACATATGAGTCTTCCTCTAGATTAGTTAAGAGTCTTTTTCGAACATTTTCTGATCGTTCTACGAGTCTTCTTCGAGTCGTTTTCTAATCATTTATTGCGCTAAGACGCTTAATTTGTGAATCTTTTTCGAATCTTTTTTAAGTCATTTTTTGTTCATTTATGAGTCTTGAGTGGGTAATTTATTTATCTTTTAAGTGTCATATATCACTCATATGTATACTCATTTAGGAGTCTTTTATGAGTCCCCTTTGTCTTAAATTCGAGTCATTTATGAGTCTTATATGAGTGTTTACGATTCTACGAATCACGTACATGATTTCTAAACATTCGGATGTACCGTAAAAAAAAGAATTTAATTATATATGTTCATATAAAAATTTATTTAAATTAAAAATAATTCATCTTTTATGATTATAATTTGTACTGTAATATCAATAAATGCGATTGTAAAAAATTAAATAAGAAAATAAAAAAAAAAACATTTAAAAAAATCAGGAACTGCAATCGGGCCGTTTTCTATTTGTAACGCGGTCTCTAACGTGAACAAAATGTTTTTGTAGGATTGTGTTCATATCCTTGTCGTTGCTTGAGTATTTGAGATGACATATATCTGAAATAAAATATGGACAAGTCTGTCCATTTTACTAATTCTTTATATGTGTTAAAAAGACAAACTCACTTTTGATTACTGTAACTAAATAAAATAATAAAATGCACTCAGATTTACCCTGTCCCCTTCCAGCTGTATTGGCAGTCTAATTTATCTGAAAAAAACCTTTCGGTTTTAGCAATAAACTCTTTCTGGAAATATATTATCAAAAATTATATAAGTATTAATAGCTTATAAAGTAGTGAATTAATCAATCAAATACCCAATTTTCTAACTTACAAATCAAGTTCTGTCTCATTTCACGTTTCTGGACATTTTCTTCATTTTTTTTTCATATTCAGTTCTACTTTCTTTTGCAAAATTAAATTTTCTGCCTCTTTTTTGCCATCGTTTTTATTTTAGCCTTTTTTATTTTTGTAATTTAACTTGCTGACATTTCCTTTATAAAAATTAATAAATAAACAAAGAGATAAACGTACACTTTTTCATATTTTTTTTTACTTTTCAATATTATACACTTTTAGTCAGTCCAGAAACAGAATGACCCTTGCATAACAAAACAAGCAGCATTTATGCACTATCTGTGCAAAATATGATCAAAAAATATATAATTTTGATCACTTTTCAAACAGCTGCAAGATCTTTTTAAGACTAATCATTTTTCAATCTCTAGATGATCGCAATACGATAATAAATAACGGAAAAATGGTCACATTTTGCACATCTCAATGATTGATTTGCGATTCCCCTACATTTTGTTGTTATATATTAAATTGATCTCTTTTCACTCATTAAAGAGAGTCATTTTCGGGTCGTTTTTCGATCATACAAGTCAGTTAATCATTTTTTGGTCACCAAAAGGACTCGAAGAAGACTCACCAAAGTGTTTTTTTCAAAAGCAATCTTCCAAATGCTAGCTGGGGTTATACCATCTATGAAAGGCCTCTGAAATAATTGTTATCTACAGAAGACTGCTTAGCAGGGATGGACCTTGGGTCCCTGATTTTGGAAATTTTAAGTTTTTACCAGTTGGACCCCTCGAATTGGCCTTGAAAGATATTGCTGTGTAAGCCTCTGCTGCTGAGATATCTTCCATCAATTGAAGATCTTTGAAAGAATCTACATCTGTAGAAAATATCTAAAATTGTTTATTGTTGTAGAAAATAACCTACACTTTATAGAAATCCTGCTCTGGAAGATCTATCAAACACCAAGAAAGTTTTCCCATAAAAAAAAATAAAAAAATTGATCTGTTTTTATAAAAAAAATAATAATACCCTCTGCAAAAATATAGCCAAATTGACTGTCTTCAAGTTACCTCAAATTTGACATCACACACCCAATTTACAAAGCATAAAAAATCTTCAACTCCCTACGATTCCAAACTTAGTCAGGAGTTATAAGGAATTCTGCAGGATGGGGTTGTATCCTCTTTTAGCATGCAACCTCAGTCACAGCGAATTTATATTGAAACTGCACTAAAAATCTTTAAAAATACCAAAATAGGTCTGTCACTAGGCTGTGTAGGAGATAGCTGAGATGTGTTATCTGTGGAAGTGGTCTGAATTGTAATATATCAGTAGAAAGTCCTTCGAATATCATCTTACTTAAAAAAGAGCATCTATGAAAGGCCTCTACAATAATTCCAGTCTTTAGGAGATGTTTGAAAGCACTTCTCTGTGTAGAAGACCCCTAAAATGTTTACTATTTTTAGAAAGCTCTGGGTATGAAAAGTGCTAAAAGCTAGAAAATTGTAAAATATTGTTGTCAAGCGATCCGAAGAATTTAGAACCATTAAATTTAGAGCGGTGAGATATCTGGATTCGCTATCATATACCAAAAGGTATAAAAGACCTGTTAAAGTCCGTGGGAAGTTTTTTTTATCTTTTTTATCTTTCGGACGTCTTCGATGCATTTTACAAATTTCTGTCAACGGACAATTTGGAAAGGTTCCGCCATCTATGGAAGATCTATAAATGGTCTTCTCTCTGTCAATAACTTTTAATTGTATATTTTTCACTTGTATTGTAGCACTCCCCACAATTCGTCATAAGCCCATGAAGCAAGCCACTTCAATAATATACTAAATCTCCTCTAACAGCATTTCTCGTTTCAAATTATACTTATGCTTTTGAAATCATCTTGTTATCTTAAATAGACACATGTGACTTGGTCCAAAAGGCAAACGGGAGAAAAGAAGAAAAAAAAAAAAACAACAACTCTAAGACAGACAAAATATGCTTACTTTTAACATTTCTTTTAGGCATCATTATCTACGGCAAATTTCTCCAGCCAGTCGTTAATATAAATGTTTCACATCACAGCAGCGGCATGAAAGAGTTTGAGTTATTTTGTTAAATTTCTGATTATGTTAATGATGATGGTTGGCTGTTCAAGAAGAACAATTCCACGGAGTTTCATGTACTCTAATGTAAGCCCCATTATACTTGATTCTTTAGTTCATTTATAATCCCTGGAATCTTAAGATTTGCCTCTTTTGCTTTGTACATTTCAATGGCCACAGAACTTGATGATGTTTTCTTCCTACATTTATCACGCTTAGTTAAGTGAGTGTGGAATTCTTGTGTTTTTTTTTTTATTTCCAACGAATTAGAGAAGTATATTCATGGCGAGGCGTTAAGTTAATTTTTATTTCGTGCACTTTGGGATTTGAACTTGAACGAAAAAGAAAAAAAAAACCAAGAATATTAAGCCACAACACCAACACCAATTGTGCACGATGAAAGGCAGTGCGTGATTGCTCTCGTCTTGAGTGAGTTATTGTGATGAAGTGTGATTGGTGATATTCGTTGCAAAATCTGTGAAAATGTTAATTAATCATGTAACATTGTTTAAGATTTTATAGGGGAGACTTTTTTCTTTCGTTTGGCATGTGTGGCATGTGGCAAATTATTTCCTTCCTGCCTCCATGTTTATTGTAGAATTGTTGTTCTGCCTATGGATTGGGTGTGTGACTACATTCAGGATGCCTAATTATATTCAGATTTATCTTCATCACTCCTTAACAATTATGGAGTTTGTTGTCTTTCATTAATTATACATGGCTCTGGAAAGTTGTTGGAGGGTTTGATAGAATTTGTTTGGGTGGTTGAGTGGAAACAACAATTATAAGTCTTTTTAATATTTGATTAGTTGTTTGCTTGAAGTGCTTAAATATAATGTTCCTGAGAAATGAAGAGGTAATCAATAACAAGAAATATATATTTTCTATAATAACCAGTTGGAAAGGCTATAGTAGGGAGTTTTCCAACTTATGATTTGACAAGGTTTTAGTAGATCTTAAAATCGTATAACAGCAATGAACGAGCATCGAGCATCGTGACATTAAAATACTTCAATGTGCCATTCAAAAAAAAAAAAAATAATAATTTCATAAATCAGGGTTCCTTCTCTGGTTTTCGATTGTTAGAAATTCATTAACAATTGAAAGGTGGAATGTAATTATTGGTTTCCTCCGCCCAAAACATGTGAATTTAGGATGCTTGACAATTAAATTTCCTGCATAAATTTTGCAATAAATCCGATATCTTACTATATATGCTGAAGAAGTCACAATTTTAAGGTCTGAAGTGATTTGCCAAGAAGTGGCTTTCGTCAAAAATATTAGCGTTCGGCTAGAAATTTTGGTATTTTTCACAAAGGTTATGATCCATTCAAACCGCTTAACAATGACTGCACAAAATGTCTTTTTATTAAAAATTTCTTCGATTCGTCTATATATGTCATCGGTAAAGCGATTGCGAAATTCAGAAAGAATATTGTATCTGATCTCTGCTGATGTTAGCCACTATCTGCACAATAAACCTGCAATCGGTTTAGGGATATGTATGGGAGCTATATTCAAAACTTTGTTGTTCTTGATAAAATTTGGCAGAGATATTTCCGAGTTCTATAAGATATCTTAGAAACGAAATCGGATGAAACATATGCATGGAAGCTATATCTAAACCTATTTTCTCCAAATTTGGTGTACTTGCTTCTAGTTGTATTCGATATCTGGTACTAAATATCGTTGTTATTGAATGTATATTACGAATGTGAAGGACTTAAACACCAAATGTAGACTAAAATCTGTTGGGTGTGCCAAAATGCAGGTCATTTGGCCTGATATTGGGAGCTATAACCAAATCTTAACCGATATTGATAAAATTTGGCAGATATGTTTCCGGGCTGTACCTGGTTTCTGGTACCAAGTATCATTGTTGTTGAATGCGTACTACGAATGTCAGGAACTTTAATACCAAATCGGATTAAACATACATATGGGAACTATAGCTATATCTGAACCAATATTTCAATAAGATTTTTTTGATTCTAGACTGAGTTCGGTCGGATGTGCCAAAATTCAGGTCATTTGGACTGATATTGGCCATTTGGTGCACAATTAAACCGAAATCGGATGAGGATATATGAGGGAGCTATATCCAACTCTGAACCGATTTTGATAACATTTGGCAGAGGTATTTCTGGGCTGTATTCGATATCTGGTACCAAATATCGTTGTTATTGAATGTATATTACGAATGTGAAGGACTTAAACACTAAATATAGACTGAATTCTGTTGGGTGTGCCAAAATTCAGGTCATTTGGACTGATATTGGCCTCTTAGTACACAATTAACCCGAAATCGGTGGAAGATATATGGGAGCTATATCTAAATCTGATCCGATTATCACCAATTTTAATAGGGTTCGTCCTTGGGCCAAAGAAATAATGTTTGGAAAATTTCATCTCAAGAGGAGGTCTTAGCGCATTAAAGGCACAAGAACGAAAAATCGGATATCAAAAGAGGATTGTCATGTCCTTTAGGAAAGTAAGCCCATAAAACGTGACATAGCTTCTTGAGCTAAGCACATGCCCTGGCCTGTTTTTATACCCTTCACTATAGTTGATAAAATTTTACTGAAATGTATATTATGTCTGCAGGACTTTTGGTAATGAAAGTGGATCATGTAGGTCCACGCTTTTGGTATAGCCCCCATATAATGGTACCTCTCGATATTCGGTATTTTCATGATTTTAGTTACATTATTCACCGGAATTGTTTCAAATTTTGTATTCGAAATTCATACCGGATTCTAAAGCCTATGACAGAAAATTGTCTGTACAGGTCCAGGTTTTCGTTTAGCCCCCATATAACGGTACCTCCCGATATTCGGTACTTTCATAATTTTTTATTCACCGGAATTGTTTCAAATTTGGTATTTGAAGTTCGTAATGTGCAGGTCCAGGTCTACGTATAGCCCCATACAATGGTACCAACCTATTTTGGGTATTTTGATGATTTAAGCGACATTATTCACCGAAATTATTTCATATTTCATTTTTGAAGTACGTAATGGGTACTACAGTCTAAAACAAAAAAGGGTCTCTGCAGGTCCACGTCTTCGTATAGCTCCCATATAACGGCACCTCCCGATATTCGGTATTTTGATGATTTTAGCTACATTATTCACCGATTTTTTTCAAGTTTCACATTTAAATATTGTACAGGGTTGCCCATATTCGACGGACCCATCTGGCAACGCCATAACTTTTGACAGAGATGTCACATCGCTTAATGACATACCGCGTTTGAAGCGTCAGTCCAAGCAGATTTTTAACATGAACCAATACAGGCCACGCGAGCGCTCTGAAATACTTGAAATTTACAAGAAGTCAATTGTGAAAACTCAACGTGCTTATAAAACATTAGAACATGTGAGAAGTTCGCCTTCTAAGAACACCATTAAGCGTTTATACGAAAATTTTTCGACTGGTAATGCTCTTTCTAATCCGAAGAGGCCATATAAAAGTCGACCAAGGCGATCGGCCGAGAATATCGCTGCCGTACGAGCCAGTGTTGAGAGGTCCCCAAGAACATCCCAAAAATGCCGTTCTCAGCAGTTGGACATGGCTCGGGCCACTTTACAACGGATTATTCGCATTGATTTGCATTTGTTCCCGTACAAAATTCAATTGACGCAAAGAATGTTGCCTGCGGCCAAGCCTCGTCGATTGGACCGTCGAATATGGGCAACCCTGTAACAGCTTATGACGTCGTCGTATAAACCCTAATATAACGGCTACATTCCGATTTTTTGTTAATCTCAGTATATTTCTTAATTAATTTTATTTATTTATTTATTTTTTTTTGAAAATTGCCAATTTGTTTCCAAATGGTGGAGGGTATTTAAGGTTCGGCCCGGCCTAACTTACGGCTTTTTTACTTGTTGATATATGGGATTGTATATATTTATGTTTTAGACAGAAGTTATTATTCGATGACAATCCAAATTGGTATGTTTCTGCCCATCCCAAAAAAAGGTGGAATATAGAATAGGACCGCAATCTAACGTTTATTTACTAGAGCTTATTTTGTGAATGGTAACACTCAGCCCATGTGTGATTTGAAAGATAATTCGTTTCATCCTTCCGCTGAAATATTGCGACATTACTTTGAAAATCATTGTAATGTTGCAGAATATGTGCTAAAATTGCATACATATTTTGGAAGAAGAGAAGCACCATCAGCTCTGGGTATCAACAAGTGGCATTCTCCCATTTTGGACCAAAGAAAACAAACGCGCACCCAGACGCATTATCGGGGCATTTTTTTTTTTTCAAAAATGACCAAGAACTGGTCGTTACGTTATCGAGCCATACTGAACAAATATTAGTTTTCCGAAAAAAAAAATTACAAAACTTTTTCCATACCCTATTACAGAAAAGAAAACCTATACTCATTTACGTACAATTTCAAATAATGACGGAAAGGGCATTCTTTGCTGAGATTATAGCGGTGCAATTAAAAGTTTAAATGGATTTTTATAGCACTTTGAGATTTTTTAATGTTCTCAAAGACATCCGACTGGGTTACACCTTACCTTATCATTGATACCAGGTGTCATACTGTGAGCATTATCGTCCAACCGCCACAGCCTAATCAAACAATAGTCACAACCACAGCCAATGATGACATTACAACATTTTACACCCCTTTTACACATCAACTATCTATCGCTTTCCAACACTCCCACCTCCTCCGCGCACAGCCGGGAGACACAAATCGTATTAATTATTCAATTACCATAAGTCAGATTTAAATTATTCAAATTATAAATGCATGCAATTCACGTTTAAGCTTTAAACAAACTTTAATCACGAGCATCACTCCCCACCATTGCCCTCCAGCTTCCAGCTGTATTACACGTTCATTGATGCGTATCCAAGTTGATGATTTCTTTAAGTGGATAAGAAAATGTTTCCGCTTCATCAACGTTAAAGTGAAACATTCGTGCTGCGAAAGACACGGCGAGTCGACGACGAAGATGACGATGATGTGATGGAGGGTGGGTGTGGGGTTATGGGCTGGTGATGATGGTGGCGTTTTCGCCAAAGTGCCACCGGCAAAAAGGTAAACGTGTAATATCAAATAATATGCGGCTATCCATTTCGATTTTTTTTTTGCTTTGCTTTGCTGGATGAAACTATAGATGGATGTTGATCTCAAAAGAATTGAAAATTGAATGAAAACCAGAAAAATTGGGGGTGGGAGCGGTTGTAAGAGTGAAGGAACAAAATTGAATCCTGTAAAAAAGCAACGTATTTATTTGCTTCATTGACAATAACATTAAATTTCGTTTCGTTGGGGATTTTGTATTACTTTCTTTTTTTGTTGATCTGTTGTTGTCGTAACGCCGAAAAAATACTTGCAACAACAACAACAACAACAACAAAGACACAAAAATCGAATTCACAAATGACAAAAACAACAAGACCAACGTTGGACGAAACGAAACTTTTGTCGATGTTCGTTATCAGCTTTAGGCTGTATCGTAACGCAATGCGTATCGCAATGTATTTAATGGCCTACGTGACACATTTTTTTCCTCAACCAAGTTTAATTCCGGAAAATCCAAGAAGAAGAAGAAGAAGAAAAAAAAAAAGAAACGTCAAAGATATAAATACAATATTCATTCATAATAATAATGTATTTTGCTCGCTCTGGTAACCGAGTAAAGACACATCCTTCAATACACAAGCTATCCTCCACGTCTCCACGAGTTGTTCACTTTGTGACACTTTGCTTTAAGTACCCATCGGGGAATTTGTTCACCTGCCAGCCGAAAAGGGTTGCGCAAAATTATAATTTAATTTAAAGTAATCGTAATGACTTTTGTGCCATCTGTGGGGATTTTAAACGAAAACTGGGAGTCTTAAAATGGATTAGAGTTTTAACCGCTGTTATTCGAGACGTAACGTTTTATGTGAGTGAGCGAATGTTTTAAGGAGCGCATTAAAAATGTATATCAATAACGTGAATGTTGGGTTAAAGTTGAAAAATACTGCTTTAAACTTGAACAGGTTTATGGTATTGCTTTGAAAGTGAATGTTTGATGTTTTAAAAAATAAAAAATAACAATTTTTTATAGATTTTCCTTAATATGTATGTAAATAAGCAGAATAGTCGACTTTGGAGTGAAGATAAACAAGAAGCACTGAAAAAACTCACAGTTTCATAGGATTTATGGACTGGTGGTATCATTGGACCTTACCTCTTCAAAAATGCTGTGTATTGTAACGGTAAGCGTTACGGTGGTATGTTATTCAACTTCTTTTATTCAAGAACTTGACCTGCATGACTTGTGGTTTCAATAAGATGGTGCCACACGCGTAGCAATGGACTTATTGAGAGGCGAGTTCTGTAAAAATGTTATTTCACGTTGGGGCCTGGGTCTTGCGATTTAACGTATTTAGACTAGATACATACATACAGATGAGCCCGCTTCAATTTTGAAAAACTTTCCTTTAACTCTCACAAAATCACCTTTTGTTTTGTCACTGCATGACTTTCTTTAAAAAAAGACAGAACATGTAGTGGACCTCCTTACAACCTTATTGTCCATATTTCTTTAATATAACATCAAATAAAAAGATGTTAGATTTTGCCGGCACGAACCTCTAACATTATTGTGAAATTGGTAAATATAAAATTAAATTAAACTAAATCTCAAACTATTGGTGTCCCTTTGTATATGATCAAGGTTATATAAAAGTTTGATCTAATAATTATGGTCAGAACCTCACGAAATTGAAAATAGAGGTGGGGTTAAAGTCAGAATATGACCCCATTATTTTTTGGAGATGATCGCAAAATATTAAATGGTTGAAATGAACCATAATCAGGAAATTTTCCTGATTTTGCAGCTGCTCCACAGGTCGCAATTATAGACAAATCGATGAGGAATTGGTCATCGTCATAATTGGTCATCATATTTTTTTGGTCATCGGACAATATTTAGCTGGAAAAATAGACCATAACTTTTTGTAAACAAATACAAAAATGACCACTAAACCGCGATTATTTTTAATTCTAACCGAATCACAAGTACATTAAAAGGTTACTTATGAGTATTACAGTGATACTGATAGTCTAGATATCGGGTTTATAGCAAAATAGGTACAATCTATATGTACAATAAATTGATGGTACTTATTCCGCTTATAAGTCAAAAACCGCTGGACTGATTTTTAAAATTCTCACGAATTCGAAATGGCCTCTTGCCAAAAAAGTATAAAATTTAAGAAAAATAACGCAAAATTATGCCAATAAAAAAGTGAATATTTTGTCAACATTTTTATCGCATGCGATTTTTTCATACTTCATTTACACTTTTGATTTGTACAATTTTTAATATTTTTACACCCTGCAATACTATGTGTTGAGAGAATCATATTCAGGTCGCATAGAGCTAGGGTCAGAATAGAAGCTTATTGTTTTGAAGATGTATAATGGACCAACAAATTTAAATTTTCCTGATTTTGCAGTCCCTCTACGGGTCACAATTAAAAACCAATCGACACAGAATTTTACATGAAGAGAGAGAGTTAAGTACAAAAGGCATCAACCAAAATGTGATTTTAAAATATCTGAATTCTTGGCTTTTAGTTTGAGTTAGACTTTTGATGTTTTTTGGAAGACAAATTAGAATTTTGTGATAAACACATTTGTACTATATTTTGACTTGTTACGATCCGGTTTAATGAAAGTTTATAACCATACGTGACCAAAAAACTCCTTTGGTGTCTCATTTTTTAAGTGTAATTGAGTCGACTTCACTCTACTTGTGTTTTTTAAATAATCTTACACGTTTATAAGAATTTGAATATCAATTTAATACATGTATTTTAAATGTCAACGATTGATTTTTTAAGACAAATTCAACATCGATTGTGTGTTTACGTATTTAATTTATGTTCATATCTCATATATTATGTCTCAGGTGTAAATCATTGATGTTAGTAACCACAAGTGGTTTATGAAAATACTGAAGGTAAATATGCATTTATATCAGCGCTGTTTAATAAAAATATACATTGAACAATAACCTGACATTCGCATATAATTATGGAACAGAATATTGGACAATTTTCCGAAATTTTATACAAGGTCCGCCATTTAAAGTTGTTTTTTTAGCTACTGCTTATTTCGTGAATGGTGGCACTTAGATCTTATCTGATTTTAAATATAGTTAATTTCATCCTTCCGCTGAACGAATATGGTTGTGTGTTAGCTTGAACAACAACAATCCAGAGACAATTGACGTTTTAAAGAACAACATTCGTGAAGCCATTGGTGGAATACTTCTGCACAAAATCGATAATATGCTTACATATGGGACCGATCGTTTAGTGGCCTGCAGAGGCAGTCATTTGAATAAAATGATTTTCCATTATTAAGTAAAGATTTTACTATTTTCAAATAAAAAAAAAAAAAAAAATTAAATAAAATAAAAACGATTTTGAGAATATATTCCGTCGTTTTTAAAGCAATAAAACATATTTCGTAGACCAATTATATACTACCCAACTGTAATTATTAAATTTTACATTCCGTAAAATTAAAAACAAGCAAGCAAAGGCTATTGTCGTGCGGGGCCGACCATGTGATACCCTACAACACTGCAATATGTGAGAACACCCCTTATGTCCAAATCCATTTTGGAAGATTTCGCTTTTGAAATTATGTCACAGAGCACTGCCCGATATTACCCTTAGCATTTTGACCAGGGACATTTTCCCAATATTTATGCACTCCGTCGTGCTGTTAGTTTTTGTGGTCCATTTTACGGCTAAATAAAATCCAATGGTCATCCAAAATGCCAGAATTCTTCCCTGTACTTAACTATCTTCTCAGGCGTGTCGATTGGCTTCAATTGTCTGATCAGGATTTTTTTTTCTGTTTTTGGTTCATTTGAACCCCCCAATATTTTGCGATCATCTCCAAAAGCAAGAGGCCCCTCTGTGTCTCCAAATTTAGACTGATCTATATGATTTGCTTGTCTACGATATTTGGCTATATTCGTCAACGAAATCAATTTCGAATATCGCCTGTAAGTAATGTTGGTATGTTTTCACACAAAGGTAATGGTCCATTCTACCCGCTGTCTTAAATTCTAACTTCATGTGAGATTTCGTGTCCTTTGGTTTCTATTTGTGACTTTTATAACGGCTGCAAAATCAGGAACATTTTGAGTTGCTGGTTCATTTCAACCCCTAATTATATTGCGGACATCTTAGAAAACAATAGGCTTAGCCCTTCTTAGCCTAACCCTACCTTTGTGAAAAATTTCATGAGGATCGAACGATAATTTAAATCTGTATATAAATAATAACAGCCTGTGTTGTAAAGTGCAAAAATATTACAAAATGTATACTTCAATATTAAAAGTCAAACTGAAAAAATCGCATGCGATAAAAAATATGAAAAAATAAAAAATGTCACAAAATATTACAAAATCAATATTAACATCATTAGTGGTATCTTTTTATGCGATTTTTTTAGATTTTATACTTTTATGCCAAAAGGGCATTCTGAATTGACAAAATTTGTCAAAATCGCTCCAGCCATTCTGGAGATATAAGCATTCTAGCTAACATCCCCTTCCTCCGTAAATATACATTGTATATAATTCTCCATATATATCCAATATTTTTACTATCGGCATCTACGAACGGTTAGAATTGGCCTGTTCGTCTATTTGTGATTTCGCCGCAGTAAAAATATTCGCGGTTTAATAGAAAATTTGACTTTTATTTATCACAAATGCTATGGCCTATTTTAGCTACTAAATATTACCCGATGACCATCAATATTGGAAGGCTTCTTCCCAGCCCAAAGCTCTAGCCCCATGCTGACTTTCGCTTCGATCGGGCCATAATTGCGACCTGTAGAGTGATTACAAATTAACATGGACAGACGGACGGACGGACATACATAGCTATATCGACTCAGCTCGGCGAGACAGGAAGATCCATATATACTTTACTATGTGGGAAATCAATATTTCGTGGTGTTACATAATTTTTGGCCCAATCAAACTTATAAAACCCCCCAATACATAGTGTTGTAGGGCATAAAAATATTGATTTGAATTGAAAGTTCGAATTTACATAAGCGGTTTGCGACTTCATTTCAAAATAAGAACCAGTAAGGAAAAGTCAAAAGTCGGGCGGGGCCAACAATATGTTACCCTACACCACTATGCTTATTTAGTAGACCTCTCTTAAGGTAGATCATATCACCTATCAACATTTAGCTTTAGAGCAGTTATAGGTTGGTTTCAGTGGGAATTAATAGATGGGATTTTATTAATTTGACGGACATTTTAATCTTTTATATCAAATAACATTGCTATAGAGATTTGATTAAAAAATATGTATCGGAGCCGAGTCAAATGGAAACGTACGTCTCGAAATTTTCTCCATTTGGGCTTATATAAGAAATTATTTGCACCATAAAGCTGAATTCGAAATAAGGATATATGGGAGCTATATCCAAATCTTAGTCATTCAAGATAAAATTTGGCAAGGGTATTTCCGAGCTCTATATGATATGTGGAATTAAATATCATTTCTGTGGAGTGCTTATTACGAACGTGAACCAAATCAGATGAAACATATATATCGGAGATATATCTGTACCGATTTTGAAGTACTTACTTCTAAACTGAATTCGGTAGGTTGTACAAAAATTCAGGTTATTTGGACTGATGTTAGCCATTTGGTGCACAGTTAACTCGAAATCGGTTGAAGTTATATGGGAGCTTTATCAAAATCTGAACCGATCTTGATACAATTTGGCACAGGTAGTTCCAGGCTATATCTGATATCTGATACCAAACGTCATTCTTGTGGGGTACATATTACGAATGTGGGCGACTTAAACACCAAATCGGATGAAACCTATATATGGGAGCTATAGCTATACCTGAAAAGATTTTCGCCCAATTCGATGTACTTGCTTCTAGATTGAATTCGGTTAGAACTTTTCGACTGATATTGTCAGTTTGGTGCACAATTAACCAGAAATCTGTTGAAGATATATATACGAGCTATATCCAAATCTGAACCGATCTCGATAAAATTTGGCAGAGGTATTTCTGGGCTCTATTTGTTATCTGGTACTAAATATCATTGTTGTCCAATGCATATTACGAATGTGAGGGACTTAAACACCAAATCGAATGAAATATATATATATGGGAGCTATTTCAATCGGATAATAAATGCGACCTGCATTTCGTTCACAAGAATACATGGATGGACGGACTTACGGACTGACAAGCATAAATCGACTGGGAAAGTGATTCTATGAATATCCTCAAAAGTAACTATTGGTCTACCTCGCTTTGGTGTGGGGTATAATACAACAAAATAAATGTACTAAAATCACTTCTCCTTATAATTCATGATCTATGTAAGTGAAATAAAAAGTTTTCAGAATAAGAAATTGAAATTTCATTAAGAAAAAATTTCATTGCATGATTTCTATTAACATTTCTTAGCTTAGCTTCGGTTATCAGGAATGAACTCCCACTTGTGTTCAATATTTGTTTGTAGTGTACCTCATGTATCCATACTTTTTTTCTTTATTATTATTTTATTTTTTTTTTTTTTTTCAATTATATTAACACGAAATTGACAAACCAAAATAAAAAAATCCTCTCAACACAAATTTCATTTCATGTAATAAACTTCAAAAATGTTGAACAAAACGTTTTGCATATTTTATGCAGGAATGCCATGTAACAGAACGCTAATACATCATCATAATTGGCCATGTACTCTATACATATGTAATTTGAGTAAATGTCGTTGGCGTTTTTATTTCGCTTTCATTTTTTCTTCCATTCTCATGTCAGTCAAACATATTTATGCAAAAATGTTGGATTTTTTTTTTTTTGTTATTTTTATTGTTAATATTTGTGCATTTTTGTGCCGTTGGAATTTTTGTGGATGCGTGTGCCAGATAGAGAGAGGGTAAGGGGTGGGGGTGTGTGTGCACGATTCAATCATCATCATCATCATTTACATACCGTTGCGGTACCTTACTACGTTTAGTTTCACGTACTGATCCCTGTGGTCCCAGGCGTTGTTGCGGTTGTTGAACACTTGTGCCTGCGGTTATTGTAGCTATGCCACGCAACGATGTGCCTAGTTCACGGCGCTCATGTATAATGGCCGACTGTGATTGTATGGCATAATCAAGTCCCGGTAATTCCAATGAAGCTATCGGATGTATACGTGTTAGGGACAAGGTACTTTCCAAAACGGTACTAAGTACGGGGGCACTGCGTAAGGATCTTAAACTACCGCGGCGACTAAACGGTTCCTGTTTATACATTTGTGGAGGGGGGCGGCGCACAAACAACGACACGTTACCAGAAATGTTTCCTCTTGTTTTTTCACACTTTTTTTGTTGTTGTTGTTGCTTTTTGGTTTTGGGTGGAATTTGAAATTTTAATAACCGTGTTGTTGTGTTTTTAAGGGAAAATCTTTGATTTCCCCTTTTTTCTGGAATGATTTTACAAGTCACGTTATGTTGCGTGGTCAGTTATTCTTTTCTTTTTTTGGTTTATTGTTGTGTTCTTTTTGTGAATTGTTTCCTCTTTTTGTTGTTGTTTTTTTTTTTTTTTTTGCTTTGTTTTGTTAAATCATTAACGAGTTTGAATGTTGTAATTATTAAATTTGTTCTGCCTTTTTTGATTTGATATGGCGTTTTGTGTTACGCGTGCTATAATGAAATTAACGCTTTCTATTTAACTGTCCCCCGTTGTGTTTTTGTGGTGACCGAAATAGACCCCCTCGCCCCAGGGAGCAGTTTACTAAATTTCCTGAAACAGTTCAGCGAGGTTATGGGGAGTGGGGATGGAAGTTTCTATACATACATGCACTGTAGTGGTGTTTGGTTTACGTCAGGATAATTGTATTAACTTGTTCGTTACTTGTGGTCATTGTAGTAACAACTTTATGACCAATTATACGATATTTATCTTGACACTAACACACCGGCTACAGACACGCACACTTCTGTAGAAGAGGGTTATTCAATAAGAAGTCGAAGTTTTGATATCAAATCAATTTTACAACAAATTTTTATATTGAAATTTCGATTTTTTTTTCATCGAATTTTTCAGATATTTTTATATAGATTTGAAAATTATATTTGAAAAATGTTGCAAAAATTCAGACAAAAAAACAGTAATGAAAAATAAAAAGTCGGGCGGGGCCGACTACATGATACCCTACAGCACAACCCATATTTAGTAGAACTCCCGTAAAAAAATAATTTTTTTGAAGTAGATCACACCTCCTATCAACCTTTGGCTTTAGAGCAGTTATAGTTTGCTATAGAGTAAATTATATCACTTGGAGAAGGATTATCGGAGCCGAGTTGCACAAAATAGAAACGTACGATTAGAAATTCACTCCATATAAGCTGATATTAGCCATTATTTTCACAATAAACCTGAATACGGATTAGGGAAATACATAGGAGCTATATCCATATATCTATATATGCTATAGCAATTGCTGAAACGATTTTCACCAAATTTGAAGTACTTGCTTTTAAGCTGAATTCGGTCGGAGAGCTAAAATTTACTCCATTTGAGCTGATATTATCAATTGGGTTATATCAAAATCTGAAAAATCTGAGCTATATCTAAATCTGAACCGATCTTGATGACATTTGAACCAGGAATTTCTGGAATGTATCTGATATCTGGTAACAAATATCATTGTCGTGAAGTGTATATTGCAAATGTGGAGATTTAAACAGCAAATCGGTTGAAACATATATATGGGAGCTATGGCTATAGCTGAACCGATTGGTCGTGCCAAAATCCAGGTCATTTGGTCTGATTTTGGCTGTTTGGTGCACAATTACCCGAAATCGGTTGAGAATATATATGGGAGCTATATCCAAACCTGAACCGATCTTGATAAAATTTGATGCTCTTATATCAAAGCTGTATCTGATACCAAAGATCATTGTTGAAGAATGCATATATATACGCTTGTGAGGGACTTTAAAATCCAAATCGGATAAAACATATATAACGATGCTATAGCTATATCTGAACCGATTTACACCAAATATGAAGTACTGGTTTTTAGGACGAATTCAGTCGCAATTGTCAATATTCGGTCTATGAGCCATTTTGGTGCACAATAAACCTGATATCCGGTTAAGGTATATATGGGAGATATGTCCTAATCTTAACCAGTCTCCATAAAATTTGACATAATTATTTTCGAGCAGCGTCTAATGTCCGGTTCCAAATGTCTGGTACCAAATTTTTAAGCCATATCTGTATATGAACCAATTTTCTCGGTGGGATGTACCAAAATGCAGGTCATTGGGATTTATATTGGTCATTTGGTGCACAATTAACCAGAAATAGGTTGAAGATATATGGGACCTATATCTAAATCTGATCCGACTATCACCAATTTCAATAGGGTTCGTCCTTGGGCCAAACAAATATTTTTTGGAAAATTACATCTCAATCGGTAATAAATGCGACCTGTATTTTGTTCGCAAGAATGCATGGAAATACGGACGGACAGACGAACAGACATGCATAAATCGACTCAGAAAGTGATTCTATGAAAATCCTCAAAAGTAACTATGGGTCTATCTCGCTTCCTTCTCTATGTTACAAACAAATGCACAAAGACGTAATACCCTTATCAATATGTGGTGTAAGGTATAAAAAGGGATCTGATGAGGGTTTGTGGCTCTTTCCGAACCATGGAATTTGCCTTACCCATTGTAAACATCACCAGTTGTGCACTAATAAATAAGTGCTGTTTATATAAAAACAAAATGGTATTGAGCCTAATATTTTTTTTTGCAACGTCAAAATTCACTACCTTTAAAATGTTCGCTTTTTCTGACGAAGGTCCTTATGTTCGGGTCCTTATGTTATTAATAGCTCAACACGAACGAGAAATGCATTTGGCATATTTACACAGAAAATATTCATGAAAAAACTTAATATGTGTCAGAGATTATTTCGAGGGAAAATTTACTTCGCCAGATCTGGGTATGATTTTTTTCTCTATCAAAATTCTGTTTCCGATTTGAATTTATTTAAAAAATTAATATTTTTATTTGAATTTGTATTTTTTTAAACAATTTGTATTTTCTTTAATACCCTTATTTAATAACCCTCTCCACTTCTTCCGCAGTAATAATTATCAAAACGTTAATAAGAGAAACAAGTGACCGTTTTGTTAAAGCATTTAACTGTAAAATCACGCGATTTACTTGTCAACTACAGCCATCAGTGCTTAATTATTGTGATATAATTTGTCACTTTAGCTATGAAATAGCGGTGTTTGAAACGTAAAGCTTAACGTTTGTTGTGTTCGTAGCTAGATATAATGATTAACTTTAATTGTATATAGACAACACTTTGATTTTGAATTAGACAGTTAACAATTTTATGATATTGAGTGCAAAAATTCTAAGCTAGATAAATATTTTGCTAAACGATAATGTTTTCAGCTATAAATGTAAATACATAAAATGAAAGAAGTTCTAAGTAAGTTCGTAACGTTAGTGAAATTCTCGATAATAACACTGTGCTTAAGAAATAATTATGGGGAAATGTCAGCAGATTATGAAAGTAGAGCGTTTTGAAAGTTTACATCGAAAATTAAACTAACCGTAACCGTAGCAAGCAAAAAAATCTACAAAATTATTTATCATCAGAATCTGCTATAGGTCATAGAAGACGTCAAGAGTCTAAAACCTAAACGTCGGAAATTCATATTTATTAAGTTAGGGTTAAAGCAGTATGTGCGTTTATTGACGCCAAAGAAGCGAAATCTATATTTTTATTCCATATCAAAACATTTAGAAAAAAATTGAGTTTTGTTGCAGAGTGTAAGCAAAATCTTTAATTTGTAGTCTAAAAAGCTTATCAAAGAAATTTTGTTTTGTTTTGTTGTTTGTTTAGCTTTTACACCAACAGGTCTTCTTTCAGTTTGAAAATTTCCGAGGAGGATTTTAGTAAAACTATCGGGCAATGGACCGACATTCAACTATTCCGTCCAAAACTATTTTAACGCCTCCATGGGTAAATCCTAGAAACCAACAGTGGCCTCCATATCAAATTTCTGAATTTCAGCTCCAACCCATCACTAAGTACCAAACATAGTGAGAGTATATATATATATATATATATATATATATATATATATATATATATATATATATCTATATATATATATATATATATATATATATATATATATATATATATATATATATATATATATATATCGATCTTAGGCACCAAGAGAATTGATATCATTTAGTAATTTTCGAACAACTATAGTACTCATTTTGAAAATTTCTGCCCTATCCCTTCACCCCAATACGAAATTTATTCCCATTTAGTGCTTTTCTAAAATTATAGTAAAGATTTCCAAAACCACCTCCATACCTCAATTCTAGATACCAACAAAGACCTGAATATCAAATTTGAGGATTTCAGCCCTAACACATCACAAAATACCAAATTTGGTACCATTACTTTTCGTACAAATATAGGACGCATTTCCAAACCGCCTCCAAATATAAACATAAGATACCACCAGTCATCTAAATATCCAATTTACGAATTTTATCTATATTCCTTTAACCAATACAAATAAAGTACCATTCAGTACTTATCGTATAGTTATAGTACATATTTCCAAAACCACCTCCGTATGTCTAGGCTACACATGAACAGCGACACAAACACCAAATTTCAGAGTCCGAGCTCTAACTGTTAGCCCAATATTAAATTGTGTCAAATATAATACTATTTAGTGTTTTTCGTGTACTTGTAGTACATATTTCCAAACCCATATCTTTATCACTGACCTACCAACAAGGGACCCCAAATTTTCATAATCTATTTTCGTACTTTCCAATTTTGATTCTTATACCAAATTTAAACATTAACCATTAAATGATAACTTTTTAGTACATTTTGTAACCTTAAAGTTCGAATTTCCAAAAACCCTTTTGTACATCAATCCTGCACTCTATCAGCGAGTCTCATTTTAAATGTCAGCATTCTATCTCATTCCGTCTAATAAAAGAGTAACATTTTCGTAACTTTTTATTACGAATTTGACTGTAGTGAATAATTTAAGATCCTAGCTTCAGCTGTTCCAGCTGGGCGTTGATTTCACTACTCTTTGATCTCGAATATCCAACATTTAAAACTTTCAATTAGAGATGGAATTTGGTGAATCCTAAACGTATACATATATCTATAAAACTGATTCGTTTTATGAATGCAATTAAGTTTGTATGTTCCTTGTATACTCCAACACGACTGAACCGATTTTCCTGAAATTGTCACATAATACAGCAATGTCCTGTAGCGTTTAGTAAGTGGAAGAGTCGCCATATCTAATAAATTAAAAAGGCACAACCATTAAATAAGAACTCATAGACTGATTGTTATATAGAAACGTTCACAGTGCATTTTTGTTCTTCAAATCTTCCAAAACTGAAACAACCGGCCATCGACACGGACTAGGTCAGCCACTTTTGAAATAAATAAAAACAAAGCTCAAGCTACAACCGTGATGAGCTGAACATGTGATACCCTCCCGAACTATAATTTTCGGTAAAGATACTGTATATAAAAACCTTAGAGTGGATCCCCTAAGACCTTATGAGCTTTAATCCTGCATATATATGCAAAAGTATTATCTTGTTTTCAGATAAGAGTTGATAAGCTAATAGTGAACCTCCTCTGGATGGTCTAGCCATGGATGAAGGCTGGCGTACTTTGCCTCAATCCAATCATCAAATGTTCATATAAACTTAATGACAATTGTATCGTTTTTTAGGCGGAAATTCTTGCAGCCAAGAAGGTAGCCGAATTTGTGAGTGATAACAATAACATGACCAGTGATAAAATATATCGGCATCAAAGCTATCAAGTCAAGTGCTAGTAAATCAAGAGGCGTGCTTGACTATTAGAAAACTCTTCTCTACATACTTGAATTCATTCAGCTTTGTTATATTTGATACCAGATATCAGATACAGCCTAGAAATAACTGACCCACATTTTATCAAGATTGGTTCAGATTTGGATATATAAAAAAAAATCAGTTTATTCCACTAAACCCACTAAATTAGTCATAATCCTCCGTCCGCATAAGGAAACACATCGTTTTTCGAACTTTATTTGATATTTTTAGTATTATACCTAATTTTTTATGGAAAATCTCTGGCAAAATTGTTCCATATGCATCTATGATATAAAGCCTCATTTTTCTATCGTAACATTTACTTATACTTCCTTTATTTTCCAAATAATAATGTCTTTCGAAAGTGTTTTAAAATTTTTGGAAAAAAAATTAAGGGAATTTTTTACATATTATTGTTTGAATAAAATGGCCATTGGGATACATTGTGAGAAAGAACATTTCTTTCAATAATTAATAAATTAGGGATATATAAATGGATTTTTATAGCTCATGTTTATTAGAAACCATATTAAAAGCTTGTTTATGTAGGTCAAAGGAGAAAGAATGCGAACCTAATTAACCATGTGTGTTTTCTTTTTCAAGATTTTAATTTGTTATTTATGTAAACAACAAAAGTAAAAACAAAACATGCATAGAAATGGTTCGGAATTACTTTTTTCGACATACATAAACATAACGTAAATGTTTGAAAACCCAATCTCGTCAAAACGCAGTTTATTTCCTTACCCCTGGGGTGTATCCAAATTTCAACTCCGCAGAATCTTTTTTTACACCATTGGTAGAAACCCAACATCAGTAGAATTAAACCTTATTATTTTGAACTATCAAAATATTCCAATAAAATCACAAATCGAATCGTATGTGAAATGCTCAAATATTAAGAATATGTGTGATGTATCAAATGAAATACACAAAAATTGGAAATCTGAAATATGTCAAATTATATATCTACATCAACGCCATGTCGACGATAACAGATCTCTCTAGAATATGTCTCAGTGCTGAAAAACATAATACGGATTTCCATATAAAAATCTAGATGAAATGGTAACAAGTTAGTTTATTGGTGATATTGGCGCGTATGATTTATTTTCACGTGTAACAAACTACAGTAACACTCATACGCTACGGTGTTCACTAATATGTTAACAACATAGGTATTGCTATTTGCAATTTTGCAAATATCTCCACTAAAACTTTCACTGAAACAAAATGTTATATATACAAGAAAACTATATATATATAGAAAATGAAAACTACATACTTGTGAAATGTTTTCCACTCTAGTAACTATGGTTTTTATGTTTCCGAAATGCAGCTGGTAGATATATATGAGTGTTGAACGATGGCGTTTCTCTTCTCCCGAAGTTTTCCGCTGTGATATCTTCTGCTCTGATCCTAGTTTGGTTTTTGTTTGCTTCGTTTCTTTGTTTCCTAATTCCTTGTAGTCTTTTGGAGTAATTCGTTTTCTCTTTGCTCTCTCTTTCTCTCTCTTCAAATCACTTTGTGTTTGTGCGTTTCGATGATTAGTTGATGAGTTTAAAGATGAAGTCAAATTTCTCTGGCTGTGTGGATGTGTTTAGCGCTCTCTCACTACTCTCACTCTTATGGCTGTTGGACTGATTCACGGGGGGTCGTCAGTCCGGGGTGATGATTATGGGTTGTTGGTGTTGTGATGCCACCAAATGCCATCTACTACTTGCCCCACTGTCTTTCCACTTTCCACAAATAGGTCGCCGGCTAAACGTGGCGTACCGTAACGTTTGAACGACGGAACGAACGTTTTCGTTTCGATATTCTCAGTGTATTCTTAAAATCATGACGATAATGATTTATGGCTACTTTTGCTGGCTCGTATTGCAGGTTGAAGTGATTTTGTGCTTCAGTTCAGTTCGTTTCTGTTTCAGTTTCCCTTATTTTAAGGTTAAATGGAAAATATACATGTGTATGTTTCTATGTTTGCAAGTATGTTTTTTTTTACG
The DNA here is from genome assembly GCF_030504385.1 of Musca domestica. NCBI lineage: Eukaryota > Metazoa > Arthropoda > Insecta > Diptera > Muscidae > Musca > Musca domestica. The sequence continues at coordinate 3,467,657 of NW_026712238.1, read as the reverse complement.
TACAATGTATGTGAATGGATTAGTAGTAGTCGAGGTGGTGGTGGTAGTGGTAGTATTTGGTTATTGAGAGTATAAAAAACAATGACGCTAAAGTAATTGATATTGTGTCGTCGATGTTGTGAAGTATTGGCGAGTCTCTGTCTACAGAGTTTTATTGATGGTTTTCTTTTGTCGTTCCGTCTGCCTCTTCTTCTTCGTTCGGATTTCAACTAATCGTGCATTGTAATGTTGTGGTCATATAATACAAATGCTTTTCTTTGGGTTTTTTTCTAAAAACACAAGTACACACGCACAATCTCTGCAAGGATGATGATGGCTCTTACAAGTTATATGCTTCTTATCGGTCTTTGTTTGTTCTGAGAGTATAAAAAAGTTTTGAGTTTTGTAACTTGAGTATGATTCAAGGGGGTAGGAAGATCGATGTTTGCGTTATTTTTTCTGCTTTTCTTAATCTTAAAATATTTGCTTTCAATGTCTTGCATGTGATTCGCTGTATGCGTCTTCGTAATCGTCGTTTTATGTTTGACTGTAGCAGTCTTTTATTTCAGAGATTTATCGCAAATGCGACAGATGAATGATAAATTGTAGCGACTCTTGGATGACTATTGTTTTCTTTCAACGTCTTGCGAGTAGTCGCCTTTGTTTGAGTTTCTTCGATTTGACCACAGAGAGTATGGCCAATTATACGCACTATTAATTTTTTCTGGCTTTAATGTATTTTGTTACTTTTAACTGGCATTTGGAATTGAATTACATTTATTGAGGGTTTGTTTTTCACTTCGTATTTAAACCGTTCAATTCTCTTTTGTGTTGTCTCCCAATCATATGGGCAGCCACATTATACTGCCAGATTTAAAAACAATCCATAGAAACGTATTTTGCCAACGAGTCCAATCCATTTTGACATATATAGAAAGTAATTTTCGAATTCGATATTTTGTTTACTTTCAGACGTTTCCACGTTCTATCGATAATGATTATAATGATGTCTAATGTATTCTTGTAATTATAGCGTAGTGTGTCTGTGATCGATTTGAGAACAAAAATGAAAATTATGTCCTTTTTGTTACTTCAGTTGCTTTGCCAGTTGCTATCCTCTTCGATATAGTCCTGCACAAGCCAACACATTTTTCTTGTGTTAACAGTCTATTCAGCTGTCCACCATTTTTGGTTGTTCTGCAAGTAGAAAAAAGAGGATATTTTATTTTTCTTTCTTTGTTATCGAAATTTTATACAAAAAGATATTTAGAATAAATATTTAACAATTTTTTTAGCCGATAGATTTAGTGATTAGTTATTTTGTCTTCCTGCATAGAAAAATCATGTGTCACTCTTAAAAATTATTAAAAAATAAAAATGTAAAATAAAATGTAAGGAAAAAACTTTAATTACATGTAGGTTATTATTAAAATTTAATTAATTAAAAATTAAATTAATTAATTAATGTTAAATGTTTATTGTTAAAGTTATTTTACCCATTTTATTTCAAATATCAGACCTGAAACCTGAAATCGGGTTAAGAATATATATAGTAGCTATGTCCGAATCTTAGCCGATCTCGATAAAATTTGGCAAAGGTATTTCTGAGCTCTATAAGATATCTGGTACGGAATACTATAGCTGGAGAGTGCATATGACGAAAGTGAGGGATTTAAACATTAAATCGGATGAAACATATAGTATTTTATAGCTATAGCTATATCTGAACCGATTTTCGCCATGTTTGACATATTGTTTCTGAATATAATCAGTCGGATTTGCCCAAATTCAGACCATTTGGGCTCATATTAACCATTTGGTGCACAAAAAATCTGATAACAGATAAAGATATATATCGGAGCTATATTCTAATCTGATCCGATCTCGATCAAATTTAGCATTGGTATTTCTGGACTGAACCGATTCTCTCCATATCTAAAGTACTTCGCTTAAAGCTGAATTTGATCAGAATTGAAAAATTTCAGTTCGCTTGGGCTAATATTAGTCATTTGGTCCAAAATAAACCTGTAATCGGATGATGGTATATATGGGAGCCATATCCAAATCTACACCGACCTTGATAAAATATGGCAGATTTATTGCAGAGCTGTATGTGATATCTGTTACGAAATATCATTTTTAGGGTGCATATCACGAATGTGAGGGACTTAAACACCAAATCGGATGAAATATATACAGGGTGAGATAAAAAACTGAAACAAAGTCAAACTCCATAATTTTTAATTTTTCCTTACCTTTTATTGAATGGAAGCAAAAAAATCTCGGAAATAGCATAAAAATTTAGAATAAGTTTAGATTGGTCACCTTTGGCACGAATTATGGCCTTCAAACGGTCAATAAAACCATCACACGCTGCCCAAATGTTGCTCTGCGGTACTCTGGCTCATTTCCGGCAAAGCGCTTGCTTGAGGTAATTGACACTTTGGTATTTTTTAGTGCCAACCTTGCTTTCCAAAATACTCCAGACACAATAGTCCAACGGATTGGTATTCGGAGATTTTGGTGGCCATTGTGCGCTGGAAATGAAGCGAGGAACCTCATTTTGTAACCATTCTTGGGTGACGCGTGCTTAGTGCTTAGTGCGATAGTGCTGAGTCCAGTTGGAATGTCCAAGGTCTGCGGCCAACATGTTTCCTTGCCTAAGGCTCTAATACACCCCTTCAGAATATTTTCTCGATAATATTCGGCATATATTGTGATGCCACGGTCGATTAATACGAGCGGAGAGCGACCATCGGCTGTTATGGTGGCCCACACCATCACCATGGCCGGCGCTTGAATTCCTGTGGCCAACCGAAGACGCACATTTTCAGCTGACTTCTTTGGCAGGTAAACTCGATCACTTTGTTTGTTTACAAACTGCTGGACAATGAATGTTTTCTCATCGGAAAAAAAAAAAAAACAAATTCGGCAGTTCACCACTTTCGCTCAGCTCTTTTGAGTTTATTTTCTTTCTGTTGCGATGTAGCACTTTTTAGAGTTTCAATGGCTTTACCCCGAGCTCATTTTTCAATAGTTGCCAAATGGAATATTGCGAAATGTTCAGCTCACGAGCCATTTTTCGGTCACTGCTACGCGGGTTTCGATCAAGTCGCTTCTTTACTGTTCACTTTTATACCGAATATTGTTAGGTACAGTTATATGGATATATATGAAAATCTGGGCTTATTTGGATTATTATCTATCGTCAACCATCAAAGGCCATTCGAAGACGTGGACCTGCAAAGGTAATATTTTGCCCTAGGGTGTAGTACCCATTGCTAACTCTAAATATGAAACTTGGAAACATGCCAATGAAAACTGTGATACAAATCACCAAAATGCCGAATGTCTAGAGGTACTGTTATGTGAGGACTCTACCGAAAATTGAACCCATGTGAAGTTTTCTCTGCAAGGATATTTCCGACATACTGGCAATACAAATTGCTAGTTTAAACCAAATTCGGTTTAAAATTGTGACAAAAAATAACCGAAGCACCTTAAATCTATATGACCCACATAAACAATATTTTTTCATCTAAGAATTTTAATAGACGAACGAATATGGCAAACAAGACATCGAATCTTATGCTGATCATGTATACATATACTTTGTGGGTTTAAAAAAGCCTCCAATGCTTTGGAGGAAGAACAAATGGAATGAAAAACTTAATACAACCTTCCACAGTAGGTATGATTAGGCATAAATTGTGGTTGGGAAATTCAGAGTAACCTTAATATTGAAGCAGACACCTAAAAATACCAAAAAAAAAATCTATCGATGAAAACACATTTAAAGATAATCCGAAAAATCAGTTTTCGGATTATTTTAGTGAAAATTGTGGCAGAAACCTTCAAAATGTCGAAAATCAGGAAGTGCTCTACATGGTGGCTAGAGAAAACACTGGTCCATATAGCGAATTTTCGTGTAAGGAGAATGTGTAAATAATAAGAAGCCGAAATATGCATTTCAGGAGATTCTGTGCGGGACTATATCGAAATTTGCACCAATAATTCTTATTTTCAATTTCATTTACCATAGACTTATATCAAATATTTCAGACCTCTACATAAAATAATGTGGACTACAATTTGATTTCTACAAACAAGATAAAAAAAAACATGCGAATAAATTAAATATTTTGGGAGAATATTTGGAGGTATTGTAGCCGGAATGACAAAATTAGTAAAGCCCCATCTTACAATTGAGGTGATACAAATTAAAAAAAAAAACGTCCCAGATTTAGTTGATTTTAATAAATGAAACAGATGTAATTAATTGTTCGTTTTTGTAAATAAACCATTTAATATGTCACGAAATTATTGCCCCATTTAACAATCCTCCATTTGAAAAAAATAATACCAATTTTTTAAGATAGCAATCTAACTTATTTTTTTCCATTAGCAATCTAACTTATTTTTTTCCAATTTGATTATAAAACATTAATATTATGTCACGTGTAATTATGTTAAAACCTCATTAGCCACAAATTAAATTAATATATTATAATATATAAATGTGTTTTTGTTGTTATACTTGTACTGTGGAATGCCTTAATTAAAGTTGTACATGTGTGTGAGTGTGCGTGTGCCAGGACACAGCAAAATAACGTTCGATATCGATAAATATGAACTACAACACGCAGGTCGGCCATCATATAACGGAAGCTAGCTTTAGTTCAACAGAGCGTTAAATTAATTGATCCATAACAATTAAAAAGGACATGGGTCGAGGAGGTGATGGTGGTAGTGGCAGTGGCATAACAGCATGGCAGTGAAGCGTGAAAAGAAAAATTCCAGGGTCAATGTTTGACCCAACCATTTATAAGTGAAATCCTACAATGAATTAATCAAATTGAAAAGAAGTAATTTAACATTGAATGGGATTTTTTTTGTTGGGGGGAGGGATATGACAAAGTAGTACATTAGTAGTATTAGTGAGCATTTAATTATCCAGGATCAAGCTCTAATTTTCAACAATATTTTTAGGGGCCAAACATTTATTTCGAGAATGCCAAGAAAGCTACCTTTAAAGAAAATCAATTTAGAGAAATTTTCAATGATTTTTTTTAAAAGTTATTCAGGGATCAGATGTGTATAAAAAAAGTGGATTTTTAAGAACATTTTTTCAAGGACCTTAAGAGAAACTTTGATTTTGAAGGATAATTCCACAAGGACTATCATACCATCAACGTAGAATTTTGGGAACATTGTTTATGGATCCAAAGTGGATTTTTAAAAATATTTTTCCAAGGATCAAACGTAGATTTTTAAAAATATTTTTCCAAGGATCAAACGTAGATTTTTTAGAATATTTTTCCAAGGATCAAACGTAGATTTTTAAAAATATTTTTGAAGGGTCAAAAAATTTATTCGAGTATAAAATTTTGATTTTTTAGGAACATTTTTTTGCGGATCAAAGATCTTTTTTGCAGGTATTAAATGAAGAATTTTAAGAATATTTTTTCAAGAATCAAAGAAATTTTTTTAAAGATGATACTTGATGTTTATACCTTCAGCCATATGACTAGAGAGGGGATATATATTATTTTAGATTTTTAAAAAATATTTTTTAACGGTCAACAAATTTATTCAAGCTTAAAATTTTGATTTTTAGGAATATTTTTTTTTTTTTTTTTTTGAGGATCAACGATTATTTTGCAAGTATCAAATGTAGAATTTTAAGAATATTTTTTCAAGGATCAAAGCCTATTTTTTCAAAGATGAAACTTGATTTTTATACCCCCAATCATATGGCTAGAGAGGGTATATATCATGTGATGCGGTCAAAACGTGCTACATCGAATTTATGGTTTTAGGCCCTAGGTCTATTTGATCCGTTTCAGGGTATTTGGAGTCGATCTGACGATGTCCGTTCGTTCGTTTGTCGAATTCGATCTGGTCCAACCTTGGTACATCGTAATATTATTGTCAAACTTAAATCGAGTTCGGATATGGACAATATCGGTTCACTCCTTCTGGTACGTCCCTCACGAAAGTTCCACGTTTTCAAAAAAATATTTTTCTCTGCACGCTAAGATAAAGGATAATCCGATTTTGCTCTAACTTTTCAAGTCCTAATATTAGTGTTAGTTCTAGGTCAGGTGCAAAAATGGTAATATAGGTCCATCAAGTGCCTCTCCCACAAATGGACAACATTTTGAATAATTTTAATTCTTCTAAAATGTGATTTAAATTTCCGATTGTCTTTAAATTACACACATCACAAAATTTTTATTAACTCAAAACCTGGTGAGAAGATGGGATATAACGGCCCACTCCTTCTGGTACCTCCCCCACAAAGGGTCAACATTTGGAATATCCATGAAGCTCATAAAATGCGAAGCTAACATCAGATTCCACTCAGACTTGGCACATCTCAATATTTTTATCAACACTAGATCTGTTATAAGGATGATAGAGATCGGTTTATTCCTTCTGGTACCTCCCCGACAAAGGCTCAATGTTTTAAGTAACCAAAACAATTATAAAATCCGAAATAAGCATCCGGGTTTCTTCATATTTCACAAATCCCATTATTTCCACTAATACAATATCTGCTGTGAAGATGGGATATATCGGTCCACTCTTTCGGGTACCTCCCACACAAAGGGCCACAATTTTGCATATCCATGAAGCTCATAAGACGCGAAGCTAACGCCTGACTTCACTCAGGCCTGCCACATCTCAATATTTCTATCAACACAAGATCTGTTATAAAAATGGAAGAGATCAGTCCCTTCCTTCTAGTACCTCCCCTACAAAGGGTCAATATTTTGAATAACCAAAACAATTTTAAAATCCAAAATAAGCTGGGGTAGGTTCAGCGGGGGCCAGAGTCGTCACAAAAATTTATTTGTTAGGACATAAAGAGAGAGAGAGAGCGAAGCAAAAATATTTTCTTAAAACGTTATAAATTTATTTCCTTAAATAACACTAAACACTACACTACACACAATAAAATCACGTTCAGAACGTTTTACGAAGAACACTAAATCACAAAGTTCAGTCGAAATGTTAATAAACGGGTAGCAGTGGTGGCAGCTTGGCACAGCGGCGGCCCGATGAATAGGCGAGCGACGAATAGAGTGGCGGCAGCTTGGCACAGCGGCGGCCCGATGAATAGGCGAGCGACGAATAGGGTGGCGGCGGCTTTGGCACAGCGGCGGCCCGATGAATAGGCGAGCGACGAATAGTAGTGGCGGCAGCTTGGCACAGCGGCGGCCCGATGAATAGGCGAGCGACGAATAGGGTGGCGGCGGCTTTGGCACAGCGGCGGCCCGATGAATAGGCGAGCGGCGAATAGGGTGGCGGCAGCTTGGCACAGCGGCGGCCCGATGAATAGGCGAGCGACGAATAGGGTGGCGGCGGCTTTGGCACAGCGGCGGCCCGATGAATAGGCGAGCGACGAATAGTAGTGGCGGCAGCTTGGCACAGCGGCGGCCCGATGAATAGGCGAGCGACGAATAGGGTGGCGGCGGCTTTGGCACAGCGGCGGCCCGATGAATAGGCGAGCGGCGAATAGGGTGGCGGCAGCTTGGCACAGCGGCGGCCCGATGAATAGGCGAGCGACGAATAGGGTGGCGGCGGCTTTGGCACAGCGGCGGCCCGATGAATAGGCGAGCGGCGAATAGGGTGGCGGCGGCTTTGGCACAGCGGCGGCCCGATGAATACGTCAGCGGCGAGTAGTAGTGGCGGCAGCTTGGCACAGCGGCGGCCTGATGAATACGCGCACGACGAATCGGGTGGCGGCAGCTTTGGCACAGCAGCAGCACAATGAGTACGTCAGTCGCCGTCAACGCAGCCCGAAGAATAGGGAGTATTGCTACAGCCCTCACTCGACCCTGCGTTCAGTCGCCGTCAACGCAGCCCGAAGAATAGGGAGTATTGCTACAACCCTCACTTGACCCTGCGTTCAGTCGCCGTCAACGCAGCCCGAAGAATAGGGAGTATTGCTACAACCCTCACTTGACCCTGCGTTCAGTCGCCGTCAACGCAGCCCGAAGAATAGGGAGTATTGCTACAACCCTCACTTGACCCTGCGTTCAGTCGCCGTCAACGCAGCCCGAAGAATAGGGAGTATTGCTACAACCCTCACTTGACCCTGCGTTCAGTCGCCGTCAACGCAGCCCGAAGAATAGGGAGTATTGCTACAACCCTCACTTGACCCTGCGTTCAGTCGCCGTCAACGCAGCCCGAAGAATAGGGAGTATTGCTACAACCCTCACTTGACCCTGCGTTCAGTCGCCGTCAACGCAGCCCGAAGAATAGGGAGTATTGCTACAACCCTCACTTGACCCTGCGTTCAGTCGCCGTCAACGCAGCCCGAAGAATAGGGAGTATTGCTACAACCCTCACTTGACCCTGCGTTCAGTCCAGTCACCACAAATAGTCAAGGCTTATTGTTTGGCTTACTAAGACTCAATTCAACCGAGGTTGCGCGCCTTTTCTTCCTCCCAATCACACTTGACTTACCAGCCATCAACAGAAGACTGATCCCGATTGTGTGAAATGCGTCTCCTTTTATACCTTTTTGGCTGGACAACGATTGTTGTTTTCTCATGACAGCAGCTGATCCCAATCTGACAGTTTTGCGTAGTTCCGCCATTTGCCACCAGGGGTTCCAATGTTGTATTTTAAGTATACTTCTTTCTACTAGGGGACAATAATAATGTACCCCAAAAACGAAAGCATGACTTTTGGGCGTTACATGGCATCTCTTCCTCCCTCTGATTTTTGATTCCTTGATTTGCTTTCTCTATTGCTATTGGGTTTCAATAGCCAGGAAGCCCTAGGGTGTTATGTAACCTTTTATTTCTCCGACATGGGCACTTTGGTTCGACTATATCTCGGTCGAATAGGAAGGTATGTTAGAGACCAATTGCAGAAGTTCGGAGAGATACCTTCACTACCCCGTCTGCTGATATTATTATGCGGTACTGCTTGCCATCTTGTTTAACAATTCGCTTCAGTTTGTGTCCCTTTTTCCAATTGTTTTTAAACTTCTCGATACGGATTTGTAGGTTTTCGGGATAATTTGGCAGTTCGAGAAATGTGTTATCGTTCACGGGATTGTCTGTCGAGGACGATGGCGTTGACTCAGTTGGGATTTCAGTGACTGGCAATTTGATTGTACTTGGTGTGCTATTATTCTCCTTACTGGGTATAAACACTTCATCGATGGAAGGTTGACTGCTACACAATGTTGGCTGATGAGGTGTCATCGTTTGGCTTGTGGATGATGATGAAGACGACGAGGCTGATGAGGATGAAGATGACGATAAAGACGACGAGGCTGATGAGGATGAGGATGACGATCGGGAAGATATCGATGGTGATGACAGTTCGACAACGTATCCCGGCGTTCCTGGTAATGATTTATCTTCCTTCACGTTGGGGGACCTGTGATCGTCCGATATGACGGCAGCATTGGATTGCGATGGAATTTGTACGTCATCACTATGCAACAGATTTGCTTGTTCGGTTATGTTATATAGCGGTGATGATGGAGGAACACCAACCAGCGTCTGCCATTGGGTCCACCACTCAGAACTAGGATCTTCGGAAACTGTCACAAAACTACTTGCGGTCGATCTGGAGTCTTCTTCTAAATGTGCGAAAGCATGTGAGGATGAAGTAGGAACCTCCTCATGTTTGTGTGAGGTGTTGGATATTGAATGGATATCTTCGGTGTTGATCTCTTCCCCTATCGCGGGTGTGGGTGAGGGCGTACGATGATTATCCGGCGGTGGGTTGGTTATTTCATATATTGGATTTTCCCCGGAGTCGGGGACCAAAAGCTGCACAGTAACTGTTCTCTCATAACAGCGAAATCCGAGATATTTGTATTGGCTATCTTTCTGACGGACAAATCCCAGACCATACCTTTTTGGCGGAGACGAGGAACGTTGATCTTCGTTATCCGACTCATCCAGCGAGGAATTATTCGAGGATAAGGGTGACTGTGCTCGCCGAGTCACTGAGGTTTCTAAGTAACCGTAAAACATACGCCGACATTCTTCATCCATTTCGAAATTTGATTGAGATTCATCCGACTCCTCCATATTGGGCCGAGGAAGAGTTGATGCGTCATCTGAGTCACGACACCATTCTTTACCCGGTGTAGCAGGCATTTCTGAGCACCTTGAAGTGGGTGTTGAGAGCACATCGGAAGCCGGCTTAAAGCTATTTGGCGAACCAAAACACGGGGCGTAGGTTGGTGTACGCGGGACGTCACTACTAGGCTGGGTTTCCTCGTTCAAAGAGTCAGTTTCATCGATATCGTCGCTGTTGTTTTCGGTCGTGTTACACTTTTGCTGTGGAACGTCATTCGGGGTTGTGCTGCACATTCGGTAAAATATTTGGTGCTGGGGCGATGAGGATTGACTGCTACCCTTTCTTGGATTGGGCTTACGGTATTGATTTGTTCTCCTCTTTCGGCTGGTACTAGGACCTTCGTCTAAAAATATTGTCCTTCGCCTTTGAGCCTCGACTTGTTCCAGATGAGCTCGAAATTTCTCCTTCACCCGTTTGAATTTTTTCGTGTTGGGGCTATCTTGCTCCATCGTGATGTTGAAATTTTGAGAATTTCGATGGTCTTTGAAGTATGGGCTTATATTAGGACACTGATTAGTTTGGGTATTGTCAATTTAATGTCTCTTTTGATGGGGTTTCCTCTCCTATAGCCACGGTACAATGCTCCGTTGATGTGGTTGGCTTACTTAATTTGACACTTATACCGGCGCAGTGAATGGTCGTGTGGAACTGTTTTAGAAATTCCAATCCCAAGATGATGTTTTCCTTGAATTGCGGCATGATGAGAAATGTAACATCTGAGCTTTGGTTTCCAAATGTAACAGGTAACACTGTTGATCTTGTGATGTTCACCGTGGTGCCGTCTGCGAGGATAACATTTGCCTCATGCCGTGAATAAGTAAACCTTTTCTTGATTTTTTTCCGCAAATTCTCTTTTTATAAAACAGCTAGTGGCACCAGTGTCGACAGTTGCTTTAATAGCTTTCCCCTCTATTAAGACAGTTGCAGTAAGGCGATATTCTTCACATTGCAATGATGTAATATTCTGGTTACTCTTCTTTGCCGGGGGTTCATCCTGCTGCGTTTCTGGATTGGATGAGCTTTCGTTTAGCACTTGGTCACCTTGATTGGTGCAATACAGGTTATTTCTAGAGTTGTCCGCACGTCGATTATAGTTTTGTTGATTTCGAGGCTGTTCTGACCGAGAATTATTTGGTATGCTTTCGAGTTCGTCTGCCAAGGAGATCAATTCCGAAAGTGTGGTAAAGTCTTTACGGCGAATGTACCATTGATAATCCGAATGCGCGTTTCTAAAAATTCGTTCCAATTTTTGTTCTTCGGTCATATTGGTGTGCTGAATAAGATGCTGTATAGAGAGTACATATTCCTTAAACGGCTCCTTATTACGCTGTATCCTTCTCCTAATTTCATCCTCCAATTTCTCAAAGTATCTCGGTGGCAAAAAGAATTTCAGAAAATCACTCTTAAATTCGTTCCAGGTAGTCCAGTGTCGGTTGTTGTTCCTTAGCCAGATTAAAGCTTTACCTCGTAACAACTCTGGCATTACTTTAATTATTTGATTCAATTCCACGATGTACATTTCAGCCATTTCTTCTACACGTTCTACGAATCCAATAGGGTCCATTCCATTTCCAAAAGTAATATTCCATTTTCGGATTTGGTCGAGAATTACGAGTAACGACGAATTATTGGATGGCTTGGGCGGAGAATCTTTTTGAAATCCATATTCGGGGTTTGTTGGCGACATCTTCTGTACTTTTTGATCGTTTGTTACCCCTGTGCTTGACTCTCCATGTGACCTTTCCGCGGAAATGTGGGGAAGGGCGTACTCTGTTTTTATTGGGGATAATACTATTGCTTCTGCTCCACACGGTGTTACGGTTATAAGGGGTTGTTTTGTGACGGCTCGCAATGTCGGCGATTTGGTCGGACTGGTACTTTCATGTTTGTTCTGCAACTCTATAAGCCGTCTGTATACATCGGCTTCATGGTCGTTGTGGAGAAATTTAGCCCATCTTTTTCGGAGATCGTCCACTTTTCCAACTGGATCAAGATTGAATTCAGTAAGATATGTTACCAAGTCTTCTTGCTTTAGCATATAGGCCCAGGAGACCTTCAACATTGTCTTTTCGTTTGACATTTTTTTTTTTTTTTTTTTTTTTTTTTTTTATTTTTTTTTTACTTGTTTCAGTTTTTTTTTTTTTTTTTTTTTTTTTTTTTTTTTTTTCACTGGGTTTTCATCTGTATTTGTCTAATTATTGTTCACTCATTTATTTATTCTTTCTCTCTTTTATAGTCCCTGCTCGGGCGCCATTGTGACGACGTGTTTTCACTTTGAAGCTGGGGTAGGTTCAGCGGGGGCCAGAGTCGTCACAAAAATTTATTTGTTAGGACATAAAGAGAGAGAGAGAGCGAAGCAAAAATATTTTCTTAAAACGTTATAAATTTATTTCCTTAAATAACACTAAACACTACACTACACACAATAAAATCACGTTCAGAACGTTTTACGAAGAACACTAAATCACAAAGTTCAGTCGAAATGTTAATAAACGGGTAGCAGTGGTGGCAGCTTGGCACAGCGGCGGCCCGATGAATAGGCGAGCGACGAATAGAGTGGCGGCAGCTTGGCACAGCGGCGGCCCGATGAATAGGCGAGCGACGAATAGGGTGGCGGCGGATTTGGCACAGCGGCGGCCCGATGAATAGGCGAGCGACGAATAGTAGTGGCGGCAGCTTGGCACAGCGGCGGCCCGATGAATAGGCGAGCGACGAATAGGGTGGCGGCGGCTTTGGCACAGCGGCGGCCCGATGAATAGGCGAGCGGCGAATAGGGTGGCGGCAGCTTGGCACAGCGGCGGCCCGATGAATAGGCGAGCGACGAATAGGGTGGCGGCGGCTTTGGCACAGCGGCGGCCCGATGAATAGGCGAGCGACGAATAGTAGTGGCGGCAGCTTGGCACAGCGGCGGCCCGATGAATAGGCGAGCGACGAATAGGGTGGCGGCGGCTTTGGCACAGCGGCGGCCCGATGAATAGGCGAGCGGCGAATAGGGTGGCGGCAGCTTGGCACAGCGGCGGCCCGATGAATAGGCGAGCGACGAATAGGGTGGCGGCGGCGGCCCGATGAATAGGCGAGCGGCGAATAGGGTGGCGGCGGCTTTGGCACAGCGGCGGCCCGATGAATACGTCAGCGGCGAGTAGTAGTGGCGGCAGCTTGGCACAGCGGCGGCCTGATGAATACGCGCACGACGAATCGGGTGGCGGCAGCTTTGGCACAGCAGCAGCACAATGAGTACGTCAGTCGCCGTCAACGCAGCCCGAAGAATAGGGAGTATTGCTACAGCCCTCACTCGACCCTGCGTTCAGTCGCCGTCAACGCAGCCCGAAGAATAGGGAGTATTGCTACAACCCTCACTTGACCCTGCGTTCAGTCGCCGTCAACGCAGCCCGAAGAATAGGGAGTATTGCTACAACCCTCACTTGACCCTGCGTTCAGTCGCCGTCAACGCAGCCCGAAGAATAGGGAGTATTGCTACAACCCTCACTTGACCCTGCGTTCAGTCGCCGTCAACGCAGCCCGAAGAATAGGGAGTATTGCTACAACCCTCACTTGACCCTGCGTTCAGTCGCCGTCAACGCAGCCCGAAGAATAGGGAGTATTGCTACAACCCTCACTTGACCCTGCGTTCAGTCGCCGTCAACGCAGCCCGAAGAATAGGGAGTATTGCTACAACCCTCACTTGACCCTGCGTTCAGTCGCCGTCAACGCAGCCCGAAGAATAGGGAGTATTGCTACAACCCTCACTTGACCCTGCGTTCAGTCGCCGTCAACGCAGCCCGAAGAATAGGGAGTATTGCTACAACCCTCACTTGACCCTGCGTTCAGTCCAGTCACCACAAATAGTCAAGGCTTATTGTTTGGCTTACTAAGACTCAATTCAACCGAGGTTGCGCGCCTTTTCTTCCTCCCAATCACACTTGACTTACCAGCCATCAACAGAAGACTGATCCCGATTGTGTGAAATGCGTCTCCTTTTATACCTTTTTGGCTGGACAACGATTGTTGTTTTCTCATGACAGCAGCTGATCCCAATCTGACAGTTTTGCGTAGTTCCGCCATTTGCCACCAGGGGTTCCAATGTTGTATTTTAAGTATACTTCTTTCTACTAGGGGACAATAATAATGTACCCCAAAAACGAAAGCATGACTTTTGGGCGTTACAATAAGCATCCGGTTTTCTTCATATTTCACACATTCAATAATTTTTACTAAAACAAGATCTGCTGTGAAAATGGGATATATCGGTCCCCTCTTTCGGGTACCTCCAACACAATATCCATGAAGATCATAAAACGCGAAATTAACATCTGATTCTATTTCGACTTGGTACATCTCATTATTTCCACCATCGCAATATTTGTTATAAAGATGGTAGAGATCAGACCATTTCTTCTGGTACTTAAGGTTTTGAAAAACAAAAAACAAAACGCTCAAAGAGAGCGATAGAAGGATCTAACTCTCTTAAAATTTCACACATACACATATTTTTGCTAACACAAGATCTCTTGTGAAGAAGATATATATCTGCGAGCCCCTTCTGATAGCTCACCCACAAAGGGCCACAATTTTTAATACTTTTATCTGTCATAACTTGCGAAAGAAGTCAGTGATACTTTACATCTTGCTGCATCTTAATATTTCTCTCAACCAGAAACCTCAGAGGAATATGGAATTTATAATTTCGTTTCAAATTGGTTATAAATGTCCGATTTTTTAATTTTTTTTTTTGTAAATTTGCCAATTTATATTTTATCTGTATGAAAATGGAATTCTTCGATTGACTTTATCTGATGTATTTTAAACCTGGTCTGGCAATTTTTTTACAGCTTCATAAAAAAATTTTCAGTGAAAAATAAAAAAATATTTTTTTTTCAATCTTTTTAATATGAAATTAACGATTAATTTCAATAAAAACTATTTGAGAAAGTTAAGTTATTCAATTTTAATTTTACTACTTCTTCTACCTTTCATTGCGTTTACCCCATATCACAAATTATTTTCTTTCAACATCCTTTGAAAAATGTATAAAATAAAACATCAATTCCAATTCGAGTGATGTAAGCGTTTAATATTTTCAATATGCCGCTCAGCCAGACAAACAAACTAGGAATATTTAAATAACTTAGTCACATGAATAAGCAATTTTTATGACCAATAGGCAATGGCCACTAAAACGGAATGTTAACAAACAAACGAAAAATAATGAGTTTATTACAACCGGATACATTTATGCGAAGATAATGTTCTACGTGTTCGAAATACCAAAAATTATGAATTCACTTAAATATTCTTTCGCTCTGGTAAAATATATGGCCAATAATAATAATTGAAATTCTGTCGTAAGGTTAAGGGGGTATATCTTTGGGGTTAGTCAGACGTGACCATCAACTATTTATCGCCTCCCCCGACAGAAAACGGTCATCGTTGAATGTAAATATCCTAAAGAAATTAGTCTATTGTCTTATTGATTTCCAATAAGCCCGATTAATTCGTCCTGCATAGCCGTAAGGAAGTTGAGCGGCCATTGTCGATTGGAAATAGATTATGGAAACTTAATTCACTTGTCTAACGGAAAATAACGAGCAGTGTATTATATTTTATGGATTTGGCAGTGCACATGGAATAGTTGATGAATCGAAAATTAAGGAGCCTATGCCTTTTTGCATCAAATTTCCATTGATAATCAATAGTAGGGAATTTATATAGCCCTAGAATTTATTGTTTGAGATTCAGAAAATATATCAGGAATCCAGTACATAGATATAACTCACTTTATTTGCTGAAAATAAGCATAGAGTGCATTCAGAAATTACTAACAAACACATCATTTTATATATCAGTAAAGCAGGAGCAGAAGTATTTAGCGTTCATTTAGAAGGAAAATAAATCTGTGGACATTTCTTGTAAAAGATTTACAAAGCAACTAATGCCAATATATCTGATATTTCTGCACTCAAAAATCATACGTTAAGGTTGTTATAAGTCAGTCATAAAGCTGGATGTCCCGTTGTAGAATATTTTAAAGATGCTGTAAATGCTTGCGGAAGTTGTTGCACAGTCTCAAATTCGGTAAATATTATAACATTTAATAATTGTTCTCCAACCAAAAGTTTGTAATCACTATATACATCAATGGACTGCGTATTGTACGTAATTTTTATATTTTCAGATGAAGATTGCTCTTTCTGAAATGCTGGCAAACATTTTCACAATCTCATCTTTAATTTTTGATATATTCTCGAAAAAGGGGGTTTTCAACATTTAAATTGAGGGTTCAATGATATAAAAATTAATTATTTTTAAATGTAGAAATTATGAATTCAAAAATACTGTAGTTTGCCAATATTCAAATTCCACAGGTACTGTGCTACAAATGTTTTCATAATTTTGAAGTTTTTCCCCCAAAGGGGACAGAAAACTGTCCTTTAGCCAAAAAATGTGGCGGCAGTAATTAAACATTGGGGTTTTATTTTGGTCATGTATTGCTTTTAGCTTTGTCCTTTGTAGTCTCTTCGGCCGGGTTCCTTTAAATGAGATATCCTTCTATGTAGGGGTAGACAGAAAAACTAAAAATTACTTTGTAATTGTATGTGTTTTGATATAAAAAATATTGCAATTGGTTATTTGCCCCTCTATGCACAGTGAGAAATATTTAGTTTTTTTTCTTATTTTTAAATCGTGGATATTTTAAAGAATATTTTTCGAAGAGCCTTCGAGACGTGGATTTTTTAAATATTTTTTTTAAAGAGCCTTCGAGACGTTGATTTCTTAAAGAATATTTTTTGAAGAGCCTTTGAGACGTAGATTTTTTAAAGATTATTTTTTAAAGAGCCTTCGAGACGTTGATTTCTTAAAGAATATTTTTTGAAGAGCCTTTGAGACGTGGATTTTTTAAAGAATATTTTTTGAAGAACCTTCGAAACGTGGATTTTTAAAGAGTATTTTTTGCAGAGCCTTCGAGACGTGGATTTGTTAAAAAATATTTTTTGAACAGCCTTCGAGAAGTCGATTTTTGAAAGAATACTTTTTGAAGAGCCTTTGTAACGTGGATTTTTTAAAGAATATTTTTTAAGAGCCCTCGAGACGTGGATTTTTTAAAGTATATTTTTTAAATAGCCTTCGAGACGTGGATGTTTTAAAAAATAGTTTTTGTGGAACCTTCGAGACGTGGATTTTTAAAGAATATTTTTTGTAGAACCTTCGAGACGTGGAATTGCTAAAGAATATTTTTGAAGAGCCTTCGAGATGTGGATTTTTTAAAGAATAATTTTTGAACAGCCTTCGAGACGTGGATTTTTTAAAAAATATTTTTTGAACGGCCTTCGAGATGTCGATTTTTTAAAGAATACTTTTTGAAGAGCCTTTGTAACGTGGATTTTTTAAAGAATATTTTTTTAAGAGCCCTCAAGACGTGGATTTTTTAAAGTATATTTTTTAAATAGCCTTCGAGACGTTGATTTTTTAAAGAATTTTTTTTGTAGGACCTTCGAGACGTGGATTTTTTAAAGAATAATTTTTGAACAGCCTTCGAGACGTGGATTTAAAAAAAAATAGTTTTTGTAGAACCTTCGAGACGTGGATTTTTTAAAGAATAGTTTTTGTTGAACCTTCGAGACGTGGAATTGCAAAATAATATTTTTGAAGAGCCTTCGAGACGTGGAATTGCTAAAGAATATTTTTTGAAGAGACTTCAAGGCATGGATTGTTTAAAGAATATTTTTTCAAGAGCCTTCTGGACGTGGATTTTTTAAAGAAAATTTTTTGCAGAGCCTTCGATACATGTTTTTTTTAAACAATATTTTTTGAAGAGCCTTCGAGACGTGGTTTTTTTTAAAGAATATTTTTTGTAGAACCTTCAAGACGTGGATTTTTTTAAAGAATATTTTTGAAGAGCCTTCGAGATGTGGATTTTTTAAAGAATAGTTTTTGAAGAACCTACCTACACACCACTATGTAGAGCACTCGCAACAAAAAAGTTCATTTTGGGAATTTATGTGAGGTAGATCATACCAACTATGCTATGATTTCAATAAGTGTCATATTATATTATACCGGAATATGAAAAAATCTATTCAATTTGGGCTGGTATTAGATATATGGTGAGCAATAACCGTAAAATCGGATGAAGATTTTGAAGAAACTATATAAAAGTCTGCACCGACCTCTGTTGAATGTAAATTTCAGAGCGCACGCGTGGCGTGTATTGGTTCATGGTAAAAATCTGCTTGGACTGACGCTTCAAACGCGGTATGTCATTAAGCGATGTGACATATCTGTCAAAAGTTAAGGCGTTGCCAGATGGGTCCGTAGAATATGGGCAACTCTGTACTTGTTTCTAGACTTTATTCGGTCGGATGTGCCAAAAATTCAGGTCATTTTGGACTGATATTGGCCATTTGGTGCAGCCTGAAATCGGTTGAAGATATATGGGAGCTATATCTAAATTTATACCGATTCTTAGCAATTTTAATAAGGGTCGTCCTTGGGCCAAATGTACAGAAACAAACATATTGTTTGGAAACTTTCATCTCAATCGGATAAATTCCAGATACCAAAAGATACCTTAATATCAAATTTGAGAATTTCAGAGCAGTCCCTTCATCCAACAACAAATTTGGCACCATTTAGAATTTTCGTACAAATATAGGACGCATTTCTAAACTCACCGCCAAAACTCAACCACAAATACTATCAGTAATCTAAATATCAAATTTCACAATTTTATCTGTATCCCTTCACCCAATACCAACCTTAGTACAATTTACTACCTTTCATCCAATTATTGTACACTTCTCCGAAACCACCTCCATATGTGCAGGCTACACATAAACAGCGATCCTTAATTTCTGATTTTAAGCAGCATCTGTTCACCCAATACCAAATTGTAGCAAGTATAGTACAATTTAGTACTTTTTGTCACTTGTAGTACAAATTTCCAAAACCAATATGTTCAGGCCCACTACCAAATTGTACCAAATATAGTACTAATTAGTACTTTTCGTGCACTGTAGTACACCTTTTCAAATCACATATTTATCACAAACCTACCACCAACAGGAGCCCCAATACAAAATTTGGAAATTCCAGCTTCATCCGTTTATCCTAATTCAAACTGTTCCAAATTTAATACCAGTTCCCACTCTTAGTACTGATTTTCAAAACCACCTTCATATACCAACCTTACTTTGCAACCTTGATTCTCATACCAAATTTAAAGTTTGTACCACTATCCGTTCACAAAAAATACATGGACAGACGGACGGACTAACATGACTCTGGATGTGATTCTAAAAATATCCTTAAAAGTAACTATGGCTCTATCTCGCTTGCTTCTCCATGTTACAAACAAATGCACAATATCATAATACCCTTATCAGTTTTTTTTTTTTAAATTCAGGAATTCGTTTTCAAAGTTGAGTTCTGGCAAAAGTGTCCAATACTTTCTGAAGAAAAAAAGTTTTCGAATTTTGGACAGTAAAAGATATTCTATTTACTCGATTAATATGAGAAGTATGCATTGTAATTCAGAAATTACGGATCCAGGTTAAATAAAGTTTGAATATTTCATTTCACTTAAAAATGTATACGAATGATAAAGGCATCGTCAACAAAACGTTTTTACCTTTTTGGAAATTGGCAAATTTTAAGTAATGTTTTGTTTCAAATTATGTCGAAAAAACGTGCTTAAAATTTTTGAAAATTTAAAATCAAATGTGTTTTTATTAAAATATTCAGTCAATTTTTTTTTTTTTTTTTGAGATGAAGTCCTTTGGAAATTCCAGAATAACTTGCAAAATCACAAAAACAAGAAAAAAAGTAGCCTGATTTTTTTTTTTTCGAATTTACATGCCATCACTACCGATAACAATATATTAGACCAAATACAGACCCTCATCCGCTGTCATAATTTACATGCCATTTCTTTAATACTCCAAAATCAACACTATGAGTTTTTATGGCCATAAATACTTGCCAACATTTCCACTGGATCATTCAATCAAAATTCTATGTGAGTGGTCAGAAGAAGAAATATGTCAAGCATAACTTAGAAGTGTCATAACTTTGTCTTTTGCCTAAAAGTATTCAAAAGGTCAGCACCTTTGTCATAATTCCCTTAGAACAGAGATGGAAAAACAAACTTTATCGTTCTGCCCGGCTTTCATTGGAATAATTGGCCTTAAATGTTGGCAATTTGTTACAATATGGCAACAGATGGGGAGGGTAAGCAAAAACAGCAACAACAACAACAAAAACGCCAGCATCACCAAAACAAAGCAAAGCAAAAAAATATACGATGTCATGATTATAAAATTATTCATACCCTGGCAAACCATAATTGCCTTCATAATCAATAAAGCCTCCCCCGCACCGGCAAAAGAGCAGAGAATAAATAAATTTCATTTAGGATAAATGTGTGACATATTTTATGGTAAACCTGAAAATTAAATTAAATTGATATTTTCCTATGAACCAGACCCCAAACCCCCCGACAAATTTGCCTACTGCAAACAGTTTTCTTTTGGGGGGTTTGGGTCCCTAACACGTTGCAGAACAACGCACGAAGTATGTTTCCATCAATTAGAAGAAAATGTTTAAGCTAGAAAAACAAAAGAAAATTTAATGAGTTTCATATTCCATGGAAGCTTAACTGTTGCAAAGTTTTTAATTTCTATGAATCCTGCATGACACAACAACATTATTTTTCTATGTGTTCAGACACGTGTGTGTGCAAGTGTGAGCGACAAGCTTCAAGGCTAATAACAAAATCACGACATGCCATGATTATGAATGAATGAAAACAGGACATCAATTATGTTTATATTATGGGTCTTAGCAGATGAGAGATGTCTTCAACTTCATCCTAAAAAAATACACATTAACATTAAATGTAAACACAAGAAAATTACAAATAGCACCCTCTCATAGTGGAAAATTTTCCATTTCCATTTGAGAAGCAGAATTTGAAGAAGAAAAACGATAACAAAAGGAGTACAGCATCGAGCTAAAAAGTGTGTTTGTGGTTTTAGTTATTGAGGCTTTCACCGTAAATACATGGTCTTCTGAATTACCAGTAGAATGAAAACAACGTGTTATTTCTTACAAATTTCCAAGAAAAAAATTAAAAAATTTTCTGATTTTCAAGTAATGTGTAACGCTAGCTAAGGGTATGAGCATCGGGCTACAAATCCGACAATTGGGGCTATTCGGACTATTGTGACAAAATTTCGCACCACATTGACATTGTTGGACATTAATCTACCAGCACGTTTTCGTAGAATGCGAACTGAAGAAAATATCACAGCTCCACCGATCAGTGATAATGATGACCATCAATTATCGATTCGTCACTGTTCGTAATAATTAAGCCTCTATTGCTCAACAACTCGTGCAAAAATTGAAGCCGAACGACCTACCGCAATGAAACATTTTTGGTGCATAGTCTCTCTGAAAGTTCTCTCTGAAAGATCCACTTTATACATCCTACGCCACAAGCTGGTCAGGGTATAATGTGTCAGTGCATTTGTTTGTAATAAGCAGCGAGATGGACCCATAGTTCCTTTTGATGATCTGCATAGAATCACATCCTGAGTAGATTTAAACATGCCCGTCCGTCCGTCTGTCCATGCATTTTTTTAAACAAAGTACAGGTCGCATTTATTGTCCGATCGAGATGAAATTTTGCACAAATCATTTGTTTGACCCAAGGACGAACCCCATTCAAATTGGTGATGTTGGATTACTTTTTATATTGCTCTAAAAGTGTAATATAAGTCAAAATAGTATGGTATTTTGCACACACGACCAAAGTAGGCCTGAAAATAAATATGCCAAATTTAATCGAAATCGCTTCAGATATAGCTATAGCTCCCCTTAATTTGTGTCGATATCGGTTCAGCTTTGGATATAACTGCCATATACAGGGTGAGATGAAAAACTGCAACCCTCTTCAGACTGCTGTCATTTTTAAGTCACTCGTTTGACAGATTTTAAAAGTATTCCAGTAACAGCTCATTATATTGTTTACAGGCGTACAAAAGCATTTTGGTGAGAATTTTCCGGAAAAAAAGTTATCAGTGATGGAATTCAAGCGTGATAGTGTTATTTCTTTATATTTGGCTGGAAAACCACAAGTGGCTATCGTTAGAGAACTCCAGCATTTAAATGTGAATAAATCCTTTGTGTCTCGTGCCATCGCTCGTTACCGTGATACTGGTATCGTAGCCGGACGTCAAGGAAGTGGACGGAAGAACACAACAACATCAGCAGAAATGGTTCGAAAAGTAGAGAAGCGACCGCGTCTCAGTATCCGAAAAATGGCTCGTCAGCTGAACATATCGCAATATTCAATTCGGCAAATATTGAAAAATGAGCTCGGGGTAAAGCCATTGAAATTCCAAAAAGTGCAAGAACTTACACCGCAACAGAGGGAAAATAAACTCAAAAGAGCTGAAGAGTTGCTTCGCATGGCCTTAAGCGGTGAACTGCCGAATTTGGTTTTCTCTGATGAGAAAACATTCGATGTGCAGCAGTTTGTAAACAAAAAAATGATCGGGCATACTTGCCAAAGAGGTCTGCTGAAACTGTGCACCTTCGATTGGTCACCAGAACTCAAGCGCCGGCCATGGTGATGGAGTGGGCCCCCATAAAAGCCGATGGTCGCTCTCCGCTCGTATTAATCGATCGTGGCATCAGAATAAATGACAAATATTATCGCGGAAATATTCTGGAGGTTGTATTAAAGCCTTGGCCGCTGATCTTGGACATTCCAACTGGACTCAGCACAATCGCACTCAGCACGCGCCACTCTTGAATGGGTGCAAAATTAGGTTCTTCGCTTCATTTCCAACGCACAATGGCCACCAAAATCTCCGGATACCAATCTGTTGGACTACCGTGTCTAGAGTATTTTGGAAAGCAAGGTTGGCATTAAAAAATACCAAAGTGTCGATCACCTCAAGCTAACGCTTCGTCGGGAATGGGTCAAAATATCGCAGAGCATCATTCGGGCAGCGTGTGTCGGTTTCATTGGCCGTTTGAAGGCCATATTTCGTGCCAAAAGTGACCAATTCGAACAAATCTAAACTTATTTTAAAATGTGATGCTATTTCCGTCTTTGTAGTTTTCATTAAATAAAAAAAATATCTATAAAAATGGTGTTGCAGTTTTTTTATCGCACCCTGTATCTGGTACCTCTTGTATATTTCAACCTTTTTCAAAAGTATCACATATCTTATACAAAGTAAACGAAGTGGTAGATATTGTCCAAATCCGGCATGATGTAATATTTATATCAGAGTTAGTTCAGACGAGTAGTGGGATTCTCTAACTCATTTTTTGAGTTACCGACAAAACTCGGTAAAATTAAAATGCTTATAATTTCTGTAATTAACAAAAGTTCTCGGAATTCACTAAGACCTACACATTTTGTCAACTTTAAGTTATTTTTATATCAAAATTTTGTGTTTAAAAGTTACCGATTTTTGTCGGTTACTCAAAACAAATAAAAAAACATAAAGTTCGGCCGGGCCAAACTTTTAATACCCTCCACCTTAGGGTAAAGGAAACATTAGAATAAACGTGGCAAAAACCAATAAAATGCCGAATATCGGGAGGTAGCATTATATGGGGGCTACACCAAATCGTGGACCTACACATTAATGTTTCGCCACCCATTATGACCAACAAATACCAATTTTCAGACAAATCCGTAAAAAAATGTGGCAATAACCATCAAAATACCGAATATCGGGAGGTACCATTATATGGGGACTATACCAGAACGTGGACCGATATATCTCATTTTCAACACCAACCATCCTAGACACAATACAAATTGCTCTGCTAAATTTTGGCGCTCTACGTCAAATAATGTGGGCTGTATCGTGATTTCAACAGACAGACAGATAGACGGACATCGTTAAATCGACTTAGAATTTTATGCTGATTATGAATATATATACTTTATGGGGTCTACGACGAATATTTAAGGATGTTACAAACGGAATGACAAAGTTAATATACCCTCCTTTCCAAGGTGGAGGGTATAAAAAAATTAGTTAGAGAATCCCGCTGCAGTAGGGGATAATATTGGTTCAGTGCTTCGGCATCTACTGCAAATTATTTTTTTTACAGTATCAATTCAATGACCGACCACTGTGTTAACGCTTTTCCATCGAGCATTTCATATTTGATTTGTGTGGTGAATATTAAAAGTTAACAAAAGGGGGGATTTCCGTTTCCTTTCAGTTACAAAACAAACGCGATATAGACAAGATGGATGATTTTTTGTGTGGGGAATGAAAGCATCGTCCAAAATCCACTAAGAATACACATAAGCACATGTTTAAATAGTATTCATGCATAAAACGTCATCCAATATTTGCAAAGTAAACGAAAAAATGCCAAATATTTCTGTCATTCTCTGTGATACCGAATATAAAATCCCACCCTCCATCCATCCCCCCCTTCCACATGCTAATCATGGTGTTTGTTGTATTTAAAACGGATGATGGCATAAGGATGGGTGTGGGGAACAGTTAAGGAAGGAAGGAACAAAATTGAAGATTGTTAAGAAAATTCTTAAGATTGCGCAATAATCACATGTACGGCACGATGGTGCTGGGAGGGGGATTTCCGAAACATAACAAGACTACTCAAAATACCAACCAACCAACCTTTGTTGATGGTAACATTTTTCGAATGATTGATGATTGATTTTGTGCAAAAAGAAAACAAAACCCAGAATGAATATTCCAAAAGTTTCAGATTATATATCCAAATGAAATGAAATTTAAAACGTGTATGTGTCCACCCGTTTTATGTCCATTTACCTCCGCCCCCTTTTGACAACAATGAGCATTGTTTACTTGCCCCCAAAGGGAAAGGGGGTGGGGGGCATGTGTGTATTTAGGCTGTTGCTCAAGGGTTCGTTTGGGATTGATAATCGTAAAAACGAAAATGATTTTGTTTGTTTCTTTGTTTTATTTTTTTCCTTTAAAAATGTGGACAATACTGTCCTTCCATCTGGGTTTCCCAAAAGAAGTTTTGGTTTTTATTGTTTTTGCTTCCCCTCAAGGGTTATATGGTCAGTAGTGGCACGGGCACAAATTAAACAAGGCCAGACATGTATCTCTTTGGGGGAACTTTAAGTGTTGGTGACATGTTTCTTCAATTTTGGGTTTTTGCTTCAGTTTTACATATATATTCACTTTTCGTACAATGTTAGTTAGTGCGATCATAAGGAGAATTTAATGTGAAGTTTGAAGTTTTTCTATACATACCTACATACAAAGTCTTAGTGTGGGGGGTAGAAAGTTTTATTTGGGTTTTGCTAAGAAATTAAAGAAGGACTATTTTGAACAAAACAAAAATTATTTAAAGACTTAAAGTAAACAAGTGAAGATTTTGTTTGGATCCAAATATTTATCAAAAACTAAAACTATATCTGCAGACAGGCCGAATATAATGAGGTACTGTTATATTGGGGCTATACGAAGACCTGGACCTGCATAGGTAATTTTCTGTCACAGGTTCTAGTACCTGTTGAATTGAAACTTTGAATTCTTTCTATCTTTTTGAAGGAATTAAGAAATATTCTATAAAAAAGACATTAAAAAATATTGTTAAAGTCTTACAAATACCGAACATAAGGAGGTACCGTTATATTGATGCTATACGAAGACCTGGACCTGCATAGGCAATTTTCTGTTACAGGCTCTAGTACCCGTTACGAATTGAAACTTTGAATACTTTCTATCATTTGGAAGGAATTTGGAAATATTCTACAAAAAAACAAGTAAAAAAGCTGTAAGTTCGGCAGGGCCGAACTTTGAATACCCTCCACCATTTGGTACAAATTTGGCGATTTTCCAAAAATAAAATCCGTTAAAAATTCTGTTAAGGTCCATACGATGACGTGGACCTGTATAGGCGAGTTTTGTCACAAGCTATTACAATATTCAAATGCGAAACTTGAAAAAAAATCTGTTTATAATGTTGCTAACATCATAAAAATACCTAATATAGGGAGGTACCATGGGGGTTATAAAATGTGGACCTGTACAGAAAATTTTCTGTCACAGGCTCTAGTACGCGTTACGAACTGAAAATACGAAATTTGAAACAAGTCTAGTAAATAATGTCGCAAATATCATCAAAATACCGAGTATAGGAGGACACCGTTATATGGGGGTCATACGACGTCCTGGATCTGCATAGGCAATTTTCTGCAAAAGGCTGTAGTACCCGTTACGCACTACAAATACGAAATTTTAAACAGTTCCGGTTAATAATGCCGCCAAAATCATCAAAATACCGCATGTATACCGGTACGACCCTATGTACTGTTATATGGGGCTATACGAAAGAGTAGAGAACTACCGAACGGAGCGAACCGACAATTGCTATTTTCACACATTTTTATATCATATACACAATTAGAGTTTAGATGACACCGGAATATGCGAATTTTCCAAAGACGAAGTCTGCAGGTTGAGATAAAAAAACTGCAACAAAGTCAAACGCCATAGATTTGTTTGAATTGGTCACCTTTGGCAAGAATTATGGCCTTCAAACGGCCTATGAAACCGTCGCACGCTGCCCGAATGTTGTTCTACGGTATTTCGGCCCATTCATGGCGAAGCTCTTGCTTGAGGTGATTGATATTTTTTAGTGCCAAACTTGCTTCCCAAAATACTCAAGACACAATAGTCCAACGGATTGGCATCCGGAGATTTTGGTGGCCATTGTGAGCTGGAAATAAAGCGAGGAACCTCATTTTTAACTATTCTTGGAATGTCAAAGGTCTACGGCCGAAATGCTTGCGTGTCCAAGGCTTTAATACACCCTCCAGAATATTTTCGCGATAATATTCATCACATTTAAATGCTGGAATGCTCTAAAGATAGCCACTTGCGGTTTTCCAACTAAATATAAAGAAATCACACTATCACGCTTGAATTCCATCACGAATAACTTTTTTCTGGAAAATTCTCATCAAAATGCTTTTGTACGCTTGTAAACAATAAAAAGAGCTTTCACTGGAATAATTTTAACAGCAGTCGGACGAGTGGCTTTGAAATGACAGCAGTCTATAGTTCTTTGCAGTTTTTTTTATCTCACCCTGTATATGTTCCATCCGATTTGGTCTTTAAGTCTCTCATATTCGTAATATGCATTCGAAAACAATGATATTTGGTACCAGATATCAGGTACAGCCTAGAAATACATCTGCAAAATTTTGTCAAGATCGGTTCAAATTTGGATATAGCTCCCATATATATCTTCAACCGATTTCGGGTTAATTGTGCACCAAATGACCAATATCTATCCAAAGTCCTGAATTTTGGTACATCCGATCCGATGTTGGTAAATCGAGTCTAGAAGCAAATGCATCGAATTCGGAGAAAATCGGTTCAGATATAACTATAGCTCCCATATATATGTTTCCTCTCATTTGGTGCTTAGGACCCCCACATTCGTAATATGCGTTCGACAAAAATGATATTAGGTACCAGATATCAGCTACAGCCAAGAAATACCTGTGCCAAATTGTATCAAAATCGTTTCAGACTAGGATTTAGATGCCATATATATCCTTAATCCGATTTCCGGCTTATTGTGCACATGATGGCTAATATCAACCCATATGGAGTGAATTTCAGGACGTAGGTTTCCATTTGGTGAAACTCGGCTCTGAAATATATTTTTAATATAATCCTTCTCGATGTGATACCATGCACTCTATAGCAATGTTATTTGGTATGAAAGATTCAAATGTCTCCGTCAAATTTAGTGAAAATCGATTCAGAATTGGATATGCCTCACAGATATCAGTTCCTTCTGAAACCAAACTATAACTGATCTAAAGCCAAATGGTGATAGGTGGTATGATCTACTTCAAATAAATTCTTTTGTTTCAGGAGCTCTACTAAATATGCGTGGTGGTGTAGGCCCGACTTTTGACTTTTCCGTATTGGTTATATTTTATATTTTCAATTCTAAATTTTGAGTCCTACTCCTATGGAATATATTTTAAAGTTCGTAGTTTTCAGATGAGTAGTACTATCTTGAGCACGTCGAAAGAATATATATTATAATGTGCTTTGATTAGACAAATAGCTTAGATGTGGACCAGTTTATAGACATATGGAATTATGAGGTCCATGTATTCAAAGAAATGAAGCGGAGCTCTATTGTGCGAATATGGAGTTAAAGCTGCTATTTGAATGTGAAAAATTCAAACTCATCAACCCGCAGTCCATGTTAAGTTGTTTATAAAGTAGTTTATTTCAAAAAATCCAATAATTTTGTACCCTAAGCACCTAATACACCACCAACTTTTATTAATTAATAACTTTTTCTCATTGTCAATAATTTTTAAAATAAAACAAAAAACTTGACTTTTATGTGGCAAACTGTGAAAGGCTATTCCTCAGCCGGTTTAACCTTCATAACATCACAAGTTTTTCCCCTTTAAGACCATAAGGACATAAAAGTTCTTGTCAAAATTTCTTTCGGGGTTATCAAAATTCATGCAGCCACACATACACACATTTAAGGTTACACAGATAACACATAACTATAAAGGGCATATGTAAGAACACATGTGCCGAGTTTAGCGTAATTTATAGTTTTTTCTTCTTTTTTTTTTTTGGTACTAAAAAAATAGTTTCCCCTAAATTCATCTTGCAAACTTTTCCAGATAAATTTAGGATGTTTCTTTGTCATTTGCTTCATTTTTTCTGGTTTGCATTTTTGTACTTTCTTTATTGCTGCTGAATAAGGGAAACCCGTGTGTGCCTTCATTATTTAGTTGTTCGTGTTGTTGTTGTTTTGAAAAAGAGGAAAACTAAAATTTTATGTTTCTTCGTTTTACAACAAAAACCGACATTACGTGGGGGCCTTGTCGAAAACTAACTTTTCGCCCAGTAAAGGAGTTTTTAGGGTTGGCAGAGGGGAGGTTAAATAATTTAAAAGAATTTATATGTTAGCATAGTTATGAGCCAAAGTTAGTATCGGCATCGCTGCATTAATTTTATTGAAGCCTACCGTCAGGATATAAGTTAAAGGCAACCAGAATATTGATTGTATTTATGTGGGTGTACCAAATAAAGTTGTTAATAGTTTCGCATACAAAAGGGTGGAATGGAATGGAATTTTAACACAAAAACTTAATATTACAACAAAGTTTGCGGAATTCCATTGAATATGGAACAAATGCCTAAGAAACTCATATATTGGAGGAATAATTAAAAATTTCGGATGTTAAAAATTTTTCAATATGACAAGAA
The DNA here is from genome assembly GCF_030504385.1 of Musca domestica. NCBI lineage: Eukaryota > Metazoa > Arthropoda > Insecta > Diptera > Muscidae > Musca > Musca domestica. The sequence continues at coordinate 3,438,267 of NW_026712238.1, read as the reverse complement.
GTAAAACTTCGGCTTCCTAGTATCCACAACCTCCCCTTCCCCCACCTTCCTCAATCATTGTGTTGGTATGCTGTTAAATAGGTTGGTGTCCCTTTTTTATGTGTTGTGTGTGTGTGTGGTAGGTGTCACATATTTAACATAAAACGTAACATGCCATCACAACCACAACGACAATGACACCACGCCACACCACAACAAACCCCCCTTCTCATCCTTTTACGCATGCATACCCAATAACCAAATAAACCATCCGACCCCATTCCCACCATACCCTGCACCATCATCGCCACCATTGAATAGAACAGAGCAGAGCGGTTGGTTTGTGTGAAGTCCTGATTAAAGATATGACACGTTTAACTTTTTGTTCCATTTTCATTCTTTCGATGTCGTTATAAGGGCACAAAGAAAAAACACGAACGTGTGAGGAAAAAGTTGTAGTTTTTCATTCCTTTGAACGGACGGGCAGTGCGAAAACGAGCTGTTTGCAAATCCTCCTGATTGATAGAGTTAGTTGACAGCAACGAGTTCTTGAAATGGGACAGGATTTAAAAAAACAGTAAAGAAAGTCTTAAAGTCGGGCGGGGCCGACTTTATGATACCCTACACCACTTTGCTAATTTAGTAGAGCTCCGCATAACAATTAAAAGTTTTTATGGGAGAATTCAATTATACACGCTATGATTATAATTATAATTTAAAGTTCAAAGGACTAAATATGCCAAAGCATTTGTATCCTTTTAATTCGGACTTGTATTGCCCATTTGGAATTTCAATAAATTTGAAATCGGATAAAAATATATTTGAGAGCTATATCCAAATCTGAACCGATCTTGATAAAATTTGGCAAAGATATTTCTGAGCTGTATTTGATATATTTCCCTGAATGTCGTAATTACGTAGTGAATATTACGGCTGTGGGTAACAAATATAACAAATCGGATGAACAGCTATAACTGAACCGATCTTCACTAAATTTGACATAAGTGCCAAATTCTATCCCATTTAGACAAATATTAGACGTTTGGTGCACAATAAAAGGTAAATCGGACGAAGTCATATATGGGAGCTATATCCAAATCTAAACCGATCTCGATAACATTTAGCAATTGTATTTCTGAGTTGTATTTGATATATTTCCCTGAATGTCGTATTTACGGAGTGCATATTACGGCTGCGGAAATTAACAAATCGGATGAACAATATATATGGGAGCTATAGCTGTATCTGAACCGATTTCGATCAAATTTGGCATACTAATTTTCAGGTATAATCGGGCGAAGATATATATGGGAACTATATCTAAATTTTGAGCGATTATCTCCAATTTCAATAGGGTTCGTCCTTTGGCCAAACAAATGATTTGTGCAAACTGTACTTTGTTTACAAAAATACATGGGCAGACGGACGGACATGCATAAATCGACTCAGAATGTGATTCTATGCAGATCATCAAAAGGAACTATTGGTCTATCTCGTTTCGTTTTGCCTGTTACAAACAAATGCACCTTGCGGTATAGGGTACAAAAACAACTTGTAAATTATCCTCTGACAAAATGCAGGACCTAATGTTTCGTATTCTACAAGCCCTTTAATCTATAGACAATTTCCAAAAGGTGTGATATCTACAGAAGACCTCCGGAAGATCGTCAGCCTATAGGGGACTTGTTAAAGCCCTCTAAAATATTTTCTTTGTATAGAGGACCCTTTTAACCCTAGAAAGTAGATATATATTCATGATCAGCATAAAATTCTATATCGATTTAGCAACACGCTAGCTTTCAAATATAATGAAGTAGGTTGAAATGAAGTAGATTTTACTCAGATATGTGTTTGGTCTTCAGGACTTTTGGTATTGAAAATGACCTATATAGGGCCACGTTTTGGTACAACCCTCACATAACTCTGCCTACAGATTTAATTTTTTTTGTGAGTTTTAGTCACAATTGTAACCCGAATTTTCTGCAAATTGACAGTTTGTGTCTCTAGTATGTAAGAAATATCCTTGCAGAGAACCCTATATATAAGTCCAAGTATTGGTATAGACCCCATATAAATGGACCTTCAGATATTCGGTATTTTGATAAATTGTATCACACTTCTCACTAGAAATGTTTAAGAATTTAAAGTTTCTAATGCGTACAGGCTATGACCGAAAATTGCTCATGCAGGTCGACGTCTTTGTATATCCCTCATATAAAGATACACTCCAATAGTCGGTATTTTGATGTTTTTAGCGAAATAATTAACCGAAATTGCTTCAAATTTCGGATTGTAGGTTCGTAAGGTTTGCATAAAATTACATAATTGTGCCCTCGTATAGGCCCCCATAGCCGTATTTTTAAAATATTAGCATTATTTTTTGAAAATTTGCAAAGTCTTTCCAAATTGTGGACGGTAGACAGATTTCGGCCCGGGCGAACTTACTGCTTTTTTTACTTTTCCTTTTTTATACAATTTCTATTTTATACCCTCCTCCATTCTATGGAGGTATGTTATCTTCGTCATCCCGTTTGTAACTCCTAGAAAAATTCATAATAGACCCTACAAATACTACAGAGTGAGATGAAAAAACTGCAGCCAACTTCAGACTGCTGTCATTTCTAAGTCACTCGTCCGACAGCTATTAAAATTATCCTAGTGACAGCTCATTATATTGTTTACAAGCGTACAAAAGCATTTTGGTGAGAATTTTCCAGAAAAAAGTTATTTGTGATGGAATTCAAGCGCGATCGTGTGATTTCTTTATATTTGGCTGGAAAACCACAAGTGGCTGTCGTTACAACACTCCAGCATCTAAATGTGAATAAATCTTTTGTGTCTCGTAACATCGCTCGTTACCGTGATACTGGTAGCCTAGCCAGACGTCAAGGAAGCGGACGGAAGAAAAGAGCAACATCAGCAGAAATGGTCCGAAAAGTAAAGAAGCGACTTGATCGAAATCCGCGTCGCAGTGGCCGAAAAATGGCTCGTGAGCTAAACATATCGCAATATTCCATTTGGCAAATATTGAAAAAAGAGCTCGGTGTAAAGCCCTTTATATATCAAAAAGAGAAAGAAATTACACCGCAACAGTAAGAAAATAGACTCAAAAGAGCTAAATAGTTGCTTCGCTTGGCTGAAAATGGTAAACAGCCGAATTTAATTTTCTCCGATGAGAAAACATTTGTTGGCCAGCATTTTGTAAATAAACAAAGTAATATTCGGTTGGCCACCAGAACTCAAGCGACGGCCATTGTGATGGTGTGGGCTGCCATAACAGCCGATGGTCGCTCTCCGCTAGTATTAATCGACCGTGGCATCTGAATAAATGCCGAATAGTATCTCGAAAATATTCTGGAGTGTGTATTAAAGCCTTGGGCACGCAAACATTTTGGCCGCAGACCTTGGACAATCCAACAGGACTCAGCACCAATGCATTCAGCACGCGTCACCCAAGAATGGTTACAAAATGAGGTTCTTCGCTTCATTTCCAGCGCACAATGGCCATCAAAATCTTCGGATAGCAATCCGTTGGACTATTGTGACTGGAGTATTTTGGAAAGCAAGATTGGCACTTAAACATACCAAAGTGTCGATCATCTCAAGCAAGCGCTTCGCCGGTAATGGGCCAAAATATCCCAGAGCAACATTCGGTTAGCGTGTGACGATTTCATTGGCCGTTTGAAGTTCATAATTCGTGGAAAAGGTGACCAACAAATCTAAATTTGTTCTAAAATTTGATGCAATTTCCGAAATTTTTTGCTTTAATTCAATAAAATTAAAAAAAATGGTGTTTGACTTTGTTGATATTTTTTTCTCACACTGTATATTCTAGTTGAGGCACCATAAAAATTTCACGATTCTATAAAAGTCCTAATTACACTTTTGTATGGAATGTCCGTAAATAAAATGTCTATGCGTTAAAAAAAAAAACATTCCAGATCCCTTTAAAGAAGTTGTAATTATTTTCCAATAATTATTTACGTTTATAGATTATTTAACGTTTATAGATTTGCCTGGCCGAAATTATATGTCAAGATAAAATCATATCTTTTTGATACAGATGGTTACCATCTGTTCTTCCCCCATCCACTATAAGTCTTCTTAAGTGCTTTTCGCTTATTATATTTTCTTCAATCCACTCATTTATTATTTGGAGGCATTGAACCAATTCACTGACCCTTAGCTGTGGGACACATATGAATCGCATTTGTTTTTGGGTCTTAGCCTGTGTGTGTATGTGCGTTGTGCCATTTTTGTTTGATACATTTTTTGTCCATAGATGTGTGCTTGTGTGAGTGTAGTAGCGTATGTGCCTGTATAAGTTCATGACACAATTACAAATGCATTGCATTTCTGTTTTTTTTTTTCTTCTTTCAATTTTAGTTTTCTACAAATTGGATGTTGTTTAGTGTTCTATGTACACAAGTATAATCATATATACAGAGTGTGAATATGTGTTGAAAACCATTTTTTTGTTCGATTTCCCTGCTTGCTTGCCATTTGTGGAAAGAAAAAACGCTACACACAACAATTTTAAACATGAAAAGACCATTTGGTATTTAATCAAATTAAGAAGATCATATTTCAGGAAATTATATGATAGATATATTAAAAAAAAAAAAAAACTATATTTTAAAAAGCTGATTGTTTATGATTTTATCAGTTAGGATGCTTATTTCAGCCTCGCAATATCATAAATAATTGAGTATTAATTATATTAATTACACTGTGCGACAAAATTCAAAATTTTCGACAATTACCGGGAAATTGCAGAAGATTATAAAAGTGGAGGTACAGCACACTTGGATTGGGTACGTCGGACATTTGACATTATTAAGAACATTTGACATTATTATAAGAAAATTAATAAAAGGGGTATTTTTGGTCCTTTTCCAAATATGGATAGAAACTTCCTATAAAAGGGATTGAAGAACGTCAAAATATTCTACAGAAGTTCTTGTTATACAATGTTTATTTAGGTCCCGGAAGACATCAAAAGTCTATATCCTACCTAAATGCCAGGAATATGCATATATTAAAAGCACATTTCATTGTTAGAGTTTTGTTTATGGAAAAATGCCCTACAAAGCATAATTTAAGAGAGACCACGTAATTCTTAATTCTTTTATTTCCATTACATATAAAATAAATATTTAAATCAATGTTCCAAAAAAATATATATTTCCAAACTTTTTTATTAATGTTTCTTGTCAAAAAAATGTCAAAAGAAGCATTCGAAATTTCTCTATTAAAAGAGAAAATTATGGGCCCACATTTGTATTCTCACAGCCTAGCCTTATGGGTATATGCAATTAAAAATTAAAAATTAAATCTGACACTTGGAGTTGATCTAGGCCGTCTGTCTCGGTAACTCTCAAAGAAAGTATCCGATTTTATCCCAACTTGGTACATTGTCATATTATTGTCAAACTTAGATCGAGTTCGAAGATGTGCAATGTGTTTCTGGTACCTTCCCCACAAAAGGTCAACATGTCCACAAAAAATAATTTACCGAATAGAACAAGAAGGGATCATGCGATTTGGAACAAACTTTCCAAATCCTAATATATGTATTAGAGCTATGTAAGGCGCGATAATGGACAATGTCGGCCCACTATATCATGTACCTCCCCCAGAGAGGGTCACAATTTTGAATAATTTAAACTCTTATAAAATGTGAAATCACCATCCGATTCTCTTTAAATTTCATTCATTCTTTTACTGCCGTTCATTCCAATCTTTTTACTGCCGCTAGAAAGGTTCAACATTTTGAATAATCATAATGTAAGTCAAAACATGTATTATAAATGAACATAGCCTGAGGGTAAACACTGTAGTATCCATTACGAACTCCAAATATACCAAATTACGAACTCCAAATACAAAATTTGAAACAATTCCGGTGAATAATGTCCCTAAAACCGTCAAAATGTGAAATATCAGAAGGTCCGGTTATATGGGGGCTACACCAAAACGTGGACCTACATGGCCCACAGACGGACAGACGGGCAAACATCGCTAAATCGACATAGAATTTTATGCTGATCATGAATATATATGCTTTGTGGGGTCTAAAATGTATATTTCGGGATGTTACAAACGGAATGACAAATAAATATAACCTCCATACTATGTTGGATAAAAAGATATCGGAGCCGAGTTCCATTTGGGCTGATATTAGCCATTATTTGCACAATAAACCTGAAATCGGATTAAGGATATATATGGGAGCTATATCCAAATCTGAACCGAGGTATATCTAGATTGTATCTGATATCTCGTACTAAATATTTTTTTTTGTGAAGTGCATATCACGCATTTGAGGGACTTTAACAACAACTCAGATGAAACATATCAATGGGAGCTACAGCTATATCTGCACCAATTTCCACCAAATTTCATGTACTGGATTCTAGACTGAATTCGGTCGATTGTGGCAAAATCCTTGTTTTTTTGACTGATATTTGGTGCACAATTAACCCGAAATCGGTGGAAGATCTATATGGGAGCTATAACCAAATCTGAATGGATCTTTATAAAATTCAAATTTAAAAAAGCAGAGGTATTTGTGGGCTGTATCTAATATTTGGTATTAAAAATCATTCTTGTAGAATGCATATTACGAATGTGAGGGACCTAAACAGCAAATCGGATAAGACATATAGCAATATCTTAACCGATTTTCACCATTTAATGTACTGGCTTCTAGACTAAATTCATTCGGATGTTCCCAAAATTCAGGCCGTTCAAATGGCCATTTGGTGCACTATTAACCCGAAATCGGTTGGAGATATATGTGGGAGCTGATCCAATCTGATCCGATTATCATCAATTAGGGCAAAACAAATATTATTTGCGAAATTTCGACTCCATCAGATAATAAATGCGACCTGCATTTTGTTCACTAGAAAAAATGGGCGGAAGGACGATCGGACTGGCATGCATAAATCGTCTCAAAAAGTGATTCTATGAAGATCCTCAAAAATAACTATGGGTCTATCTCACTTCCTTCTCCATGTTACAAACAAATGCACAAAGACATAATACCCTTACCACTATGTGGTGTAGGGTATAAAAATGGCGTTAATTTTCGTTTGTAAAAACCTCTTTAATTGTCGAAAAATCCAGCATTTTTCCCAATTGGCTGCAAATTTCTCACATTTCAACTGTCGAATAGCCATTCTTGTTTGTAGGAAAATTCCAAGGGAATTTGTAGATGAAAACTTCAAAAGGATTTCGGGCCCTTAAGTAAATTTTTTAGGGTCTTCATACGAACAGACTCTAATATTTTGAGACATACTAGACAAAATTTAATATAGAGCTTTTGAACCATGTCGGCCCCGTATTGCTATAATTCCTATATAAGAGCATTTTTCTTTCGAATTCAATTTCATATTGACATATAGAAACAGATCCTTAATATCCAATAAATTTTAAATAATATATATTTACTTCTCGAATTTTACATTTTGTCTGAAAACTTTGGAATTTGATTTATCAATAAATTTAAAATATTTTTCGACATATTCCCAACACCCACTTTGAAACTAAAATTTTATACATTTTAAATTCACCCAATTTTAAAACTGCTTGCATGAGGGGATGGGTATTAAATTTAACATGAAATTGTTACAAATTAGAAAACCAAAATACGTACAATTATTGCATAACAAAACTAATAACGGTAAAAACACACAAACATATACACACACGTACACAAATGGACATTTTTTAGATATTAGTTGAAATGTAATTTTAATTAAATTAAATCTGTCTAATTAGTCATGTTATTTTCCCTGTTTTCCTAGTTGTTGTTGTTGTTATTGCTGTTTTTATCGAATTTCATGGGAAACGCACACACACAAAAACAAAATATCGTTTGTATTTAATATGTGGTGGTAGATGGGTAATTTGTTGTGTTGTTTTTTTGTCGTTTCACATTTTTGAAATATTGCAATCTCACAAAAAAAGGACGCGCACACATATTTTCGTGAATAATCAATGGACGGTGAAAATAGAAATGTTAATTGCCATTCAGTTACGCCGCAATGTAAAAACCATAGACAATTTATTGCATTTTCAATGTACTATATGCAATATTTGGTATATATAGATGCATGTAAATTTGATTTTTATTTTCAAATTCGTTTTATGTATAAAAATGCCAATTGAATTAAATACATAATGTGAATACGAAATTTTTTTGTAAAGTCTGAAGTAAATGTGGAAAAAATTTGAAAATAATTTTAAGTGAATGCAATTTGTGGAATTTGTCACAGAATTGAAATAGAAATATTTGTTAGAGTTATTGAATTAGCTTATGACCGTATATTGAAAAAAAAAAATCTTAAAGATATTATGAAAGTATATTTATATACAATTTGAAACAGTGTGGAAATACCGCATTTTTTTAAATTCTCGGGTTTTTGATCCCTTAAAATCATTTTAGGTGACTTTTGCAATTTTCCAGATATCCATACGAGGATTATTTTTAACCCTCAAATGAGGGGCCAAATGGGTCTCTTTGATCCTTGTTTCAATTTTCAATTTTCTAAAATTTAATTGCAAATTTCGTAGGTTACTGAGTTGTGACCATATGAACAAATCTGAACTACTTTGGGTAGCCTGACAACTATTTTAATGTTTTATCTTTGGGGCCAGAATGATTGAGCCTCCAACTATTACATAATAAAGTTCGATTGGGTTTAATTTTTGTCCAAGCTTTTGATGGAAAATTGTCCAACCTTCAGAAGATAATGTCTCACATTTCATTTTGAAGACATTTTAGGAATGATTCGATGACATTTCAATTTAAATATTTATTTAACTTTATATTTAAACTATATTTTATTTAATTTGTTATATCCTCAGCCATATGGCTAGAGAGGGTATATATCATTTGATACGGCCAAAACGTGCTACATCGAAATAACGGTTTTAAACCCTAGGTCTCCTGGGACCAAATCCGTTTCAGGACATTTTTAGTCGACCTAGCGATGTATGTCCGTCGGTCTGGCTGGTGCGCACGATAACTCTGGAGGGAGTATCCTAATTCGTCCAAGCTTGGTACATCATAATATGATTATCAAACATACATCGAGTTCGTAGTTGGGCAATATCGGTCTGCTCTTTCTGGTACATCCCCACAAAAGCTCAACATTTTCTTAAGAAATTATTTACCATATAGAACAGGAAAGGGTTATCCAATTTTCTGCAAACTTTGAAAATGTTAATATTTGTATCTGTGCTATGTCAGGTGTGAAAATGGTTAATACGGGTCCACCCCATCATGTACTTCCCACAAAAAGTGTCAAAATTTGGAATAATTATGACTCTTAAAAAATGCGAAATAAGCATTTCTCACATCACAATATTTTTACTATCACAAGATCTAGTGTGAGTATGGAATTTATCAGTCCACTCTTTCTGATACCTCCCCCCATAAAGTGCTTAAAATTTTGAATAACAAATGCAGAATGAGCATTCGACTATTTTCAAACATGGTACATCTTAAGATTTTTTACCAACAGATGACTAGTTGTGAGGAAGGAATATGTCGGACCACTACTTCTGGTTCCTCTCCCACTACGGTTCGATGTTTTGAATATTTATATATTTTATAAACGCGAAACAGGCATTAGGTGCTCTTAAAATTTCTTACTTCCCAACATTTTTGATACCAATAGATTTGGTGTGAAGATAGGATATTTCGGTCTACTCCTTGTGATACTTCCAAAAAAAAGGTCAAAATTTTGAATAACAAAACGCTCATAAGATGCAAACTGAGCATCCGATTCTTGTCAATCATAATATTTATTTTAACACAAAATATAATTTTAAGAAGGGATATATCGGTCCACATATTACGGTACCTCCCCCACAGTAGGTCAAAATTTTGAATGACCATAAAACGTAAAATATTTATCAGATTCCTTTTCAACTCGGCATATTTCAATATGATAGACATCGGCCTACCCCTTCTGGTACCTCCCCCACAAAGGATCACAATTTTTATACCCTCCAACATTTTATGGAGACCCGTCTGTCTGTTATAATCGTGGTATCTTTCGAACGAATTGAGATAGGAGGTTAAAGTTTTGAACACAATTTTTTATTGTAGGTTAAGTTTCTAAGGTTTTTTAGGTTAAATTCGTAAATGGTCGGTCCACGTTTTCGTATAGCCCCGATATATCGCTATATTCCGGTATTCGGTATTTTGACGATTTTAGCGACATAATTCACCCGAATTATTTCAAATTTCGAGTTTGAAGTTGGTAATGGGTACTGCAGCTTATATCTAAAAATTTCGTATGCAGGTCCACGTCTTCGTATAAAGGTCATAATTTAAACAGTATTTTTAAAAATTTCAAGCCCCTTCAAAATGGATAGCTGCCTTTTTACTTGCCTGTACTTATATTTCTCCTAAGTTGGGAAACCAGTTATCGATCTAGTAAAACTTTTTGTATACAAATTTCTCTCATGAGGTCTGATGTGGATATGGAATTTTTCTGCCCACACCTTCTGGTACCTCTGTCACCAAAAGTTTAAATTTTGATTCACAATTGAATCGCACAATATTGAAAATATATATATTTGATTTTCTTTACATTTTCCACATAGCAATATTTTTATCAGTATTAGATGAAGAGAAATACTTTGGCCTACTATATCTTGTACCTTACGCAGATTTAAACATATTCCAAAAATTATTAAATATCACATGTAAAGTGGAGAAAGTAATCGATATAGACCAAATCTGACACGTTGTCAGACCTATATCTGATACGAAATGGACAATATTAGCCAACTCTTTCAGAATCTTCCCCAAAAAGGCTCAACATTTGTATTATCATAATATATGTCAAAAATATATTTAAATTAACGGGCAATAGCTGAGGGTATACACCATCTGTCGACAAAACCAGCTGATATTTTTAAACTAGACATTCAAATATATATTTATTTTTTTATGTATTTTTTTTTTAATTTTACAATCCGAAAAGAATTATATAAAAAATATTAATAACAAATGGGAATTATTTCTCCAATTTTTATTTTTGTTTACATTAACACATCCATTTTCTTTTTTGTTTTATTTTGCCCTTCCGAATATGAATGACTTACATTTACAATGTCTGTACATATTTGATTTATTATGTGAATGTAGTCATTAAACACTCAGACATGTGAAACAATTTCGTTGTTGGCAATTTAAAGGGCGTTAACATCAAATTATTGCTGTTGTAAACAGTAAGCAATGTGTATTCGTAATTGTCATTATACAAATCGGCGAATGTCGCCCATGTATGTGTGCGTGTGCTCCTGTGTGTGTGATAGTTAACAAATTATAAAATTTATTCATTACTATCAGTCACAGTTGTGTAGCTACAGTTTTTCATTTCAATATAAATTATTTCGTATAATTGTAGCATCTGTATTCACGCACGCAGACACACACACACACACCAACACAGTGGTATTTTGCATTTTAATTAATATTTAATTAAAATCCACCGAAGAAAAAAATGAAATGAAGTATTTACCAGACATACAGATTTGTTTTGCACTTGGCCAAAAAAAAAAAAAAAAAAAAAAATGAAAAAGAGGATTATTTTCTTTTACATTTTTCCCCATTTTATTTCAATTCGTCATTATGATGGATTAAATTGCACAAAAAAGGTCTCTCTTTTTGGTAACCTTCTGCGAGAGGGAGAGTGGGTGGTTTTATAGCCAAATTAAAGTAATTTATTTTGGCGGATTAAAACATAAGTAAATTCGTATAATTAATTCGGTGGATATGCTGGGGCAAATAATGTAACTTATTTTAGAATTATGTTTAATAAATTGTTCGAAGAGCATTTGGGAGCATTACAGGTATAATTTTTATTTTAGAGGTATGATTATTATATTTTGGGATGGCTTTGAACAGCTGTGCCTAAAAAAATCTTAAAGTTGATATTTCGAAGCAAAACTTTGAAAACTGGTATTCTTCTTACAAGCCTGTAATTATTTATTGGGTGCTTCTTTTCAATGTTGATGCAAGAATTCTAATTTATGTTACCGAATGGATGTATTCTGGCACTAGTGAAGTATCTCCAAATACAGGGATTCCAAGTTTTCAAATATTTTAAGAGCCGAGGGCACAAATTTTCAACAGATTTTGCAGCGATCTATTTTTTGGATTATTTGTAGGTAGTTTTGAAAACAGTTGACGTAATAACAGACTAGCAACAATTTCTTCGTCGGGAATTTTTTATAAAAAAATATACAAAAAATATTACTCGGAGTCTGAATAACTGTGAATATCATTGTTAAGGATATTTCTAGATAGTTTTAATAGGAATTATAAATCCATTTCATAAAAAATAAATACCGATTTTTTTTTTTTTTTGATAAAAATTGGAAAAAACGAGCCATGTTTAAAAAAATTCTGTAGAGGTTTTCCCAGCATTATGACTATATAGGGTATATATAATTTTATACGAACAACAGTCTAAGTCCCTAAATCTTTCCTAGATTGATCTAGCCATGTGCATCAGTGCGGCTGGATAGTGCAAATTTATCAGATTTGATACAAACTTGGTACATCATAGAATTGATACCAAAGTAAGATCCAGTTCAGAGATAGGAAATGTCGGGCAAATTTTTCTGGTACCAGGAAATGTAAAAAAAAAAACAAGTAAAAAAGCTGTAAGTTCGACCGAGCCAAACTTTGAATACCCTCCACTATTTGGAACGAATTTGGCAATTCTCAAAAACAATTAAATCCGTTAAAAAATCTTTTAAAATCTTAAAAATACGACGACATGGACCTGCAAAGGTAACATTTGTCATAAGCCATTACAATATTCAAATGCGAAACAAAAAAAAAAAAAAAAAAATCGGTAATAATGTAGATAAAATCATCAAAATATCGAATATTGGGAGGTACCGTTATATGGGGACTATATCAAAACGTGGACCTGCACAGACAATTTTCTGTCTTAGGCTCTGCTATCCATTACGAACTTCAAATACCAAATTTGAAGCAATTCCAGCGAAAAATGTCGCTAAAATCATTAAAATACCGAATATCGGGAGGTACCGTTATATGGGGGCTATACGAAGACGTGGACCTGCACAAACAATTTTCTGTCTGTAGTATCCATTACGAACTTCAAATCCCAAATTTGAAACAATTCCGGCGAAAAATGTCGCTAAAATCATCAAAATATCGAATATTGGGAGGTACCGTTATATGGGGGCTATACCAAAACGTGGACCTATACCAAAACTAGCACCCATTTTCAATACCAAAAATCCTGCAGATATAACATACATTTGCGTAAAATTTTATCAATCTACTTCAATTCTTTCGGAAGCTAGAGTGATTTCTACAGACGGACGGACATCGCTAAATCGACTTAGAATTGTATGCTGATCAAGAGTATATATACTTTGTGGGGTCTAAAATGTGTATTTCGAGGTGTTACAAACGGAATAACAAACTTAATATAACCTCCATTCCATGGTGGAGGGTATAAAAAAAAAAAAAAATACAAATCGCATATCGAGCGAAGAGAGGGCTCAATATTTAAGGTCAGATACGATAATGCACAATATTGGCTCACTTCTTTGTTTCCCACAAAAGGTTTTAAATACTAACTCCTATAAAATGGAAAGCAATGTTCGATTTTCTCAATATTTCTGCCTACACTAGAGCAAGTATGAATATGATATATATGAGTCCACTCAAGTACTCGATATATTCTAATATTTGTGTCAAACTTATGTCATTGCTTATTTAGAGTACCTATAAGAGAACACGACCCAAATTTGGGCATTTGCAAATGACATTCGAGGACAACTATTATAGGTCGAAGATTTTTTAAAAATATAAATACGAAAAAATAAATGAGCCGAATTTTAAATTTTCAAATAAGAGCATTTTAAAAAAAATTCCAAGTAAGGGTTCAAAACCAGTAGTTTCCAAGACGTAGATTTTTCAGAAATAATTTTGAGAGGATATATATGTCATATTATAAAAATTTAGAATAGAATTATTAAGAGTAATTTTCATGCTAGAAACCAGCACTTCAAATTTGGTGTAAATCAGTTCAGATATAACTATAGCTCCCATATATATGTTTTATCCGATTTGGGGTTTAAAGTAATATGAATTCCACAACATTAAACTTTGGTACCAGATATCAGATACATCTCTTAAATGATTGTGTCACATTTTGTAGGATCAGATTTAGAACGATTCAGATTTGGATATAGTCCCCATATATATCTTCATCCGATTTCTGGTTAATTGTGCACCAAGTAGCCAATATTATATTTTCGCCACGCCTGAGTTTTTTTATTTTTAATTGATTTACACTTCATTTAGTTTCATCATTCTATTATTTAAAACTTTTACAACATTAAATTTACCCAAAATTTGGGATATAAACTCGGAATTGTTATCACATCACACATTACAAATATTTAATAAAAAAATTTAGATACAAATTTACTTTAAATAGCATGCTACACAATTTATTGGTGCATGGAAAATCTGTTCTTGAAATCAAAATTTCAATTTCAAAAAAATTGATTTCATTCGTTGCACCCTTGTTCTATAAAAAATTATTTTAACTCACTTAATCATCAAGTTTCATTTACAATTACTTTTTTGAATTGGGACACTTTAAATTCCTTGTAATTTTTAAAAATAATATTGTTAACATATTTAATTGTTTCAAATTAAAGATTTTATTTTACAAAATTTTTATTTTACAGAATTCGACTAATTTTTGAAAAATTGTCTTGATTAGATTTCACTTATTCACCTTTTGTAACATATTTAGCAATTTATGGGCACACATTAAATAAATAAACAAAAAAAAAAATCTGGTGATAAATTATATTTGTATTTTTACAAAACTTCCATGTTTTTGTTTTTTCACTTCATGTTTGTTTTCATTTACAATTTTTGTTATTTCTTTGTTCAGCAACAACAACAACAGCAACACCAAAATGACACACACACAAACAATTTGATTATTTTCATTGATTTAGAAAACCCAAAAATAAACAACGCATTTTCAAACAAAACTTTCTAAATAAAGAAAACTATTTTTATTTTTAAACACATCAATATTCACTTGTTTTGTTTAACACATTTACCACAAAATCATTAAATATTAAAAGAATTATTGTTATTGTTTTGGGGTTTTTGGCTATTTAGTTTTTTTTTTTATGTTTTTCGTTGGGATTTTATGAACGGCCCTTTTTTCAGCTATTTTTGTCACCAGCAGCTACACCATTGAAAGACATTAACACCAAATCACTGATGGCCAGCTTGACTCAACACTTACGATGTGTGAAATATGCTGCTGCTGCTGCACTGATAATATTTGTGTATGATTGCCCATTCGGAGGATATAAAATAAAGCTGGCAAAGATTTAACAATAATTTCTCGGCAAAACGAGTCGAATACGCACGGTACAACGACAAGCCCAGGCCCAGAACACGCACCAGACACCAGGCACACGAACACAACACAACACAACAACGACTGAAGGAGGACTGACGGAGGAGACGAAAAATGATGACGACTTGCCGCCGCTTGAAAACATATTCGTGGTATTAGCACAACATCTTTACATACAATTCACATGGAATTGCCCAAAGTGCGATGGTGTACGAAAGGGGGTGGTTTTCTGTGGGTGTTTGTGTCTGCGTCGGTGTCGGTGTCGGTGTGTGTGTTGGGGGGGCGAGCAAGCATAAACATAGCAGCCGACATCGAATGAAGAGAGAAAAGTGCGTGTTTCACTATTTATTTGGGGGAGAGCGAGCACTGAGGTGTTGGGAGAACGGAAGAGATGAGAACAAAGAAAAAATAACGCAGAAAACAAAAAAGACAACAGAATCCTTTACATTATAACAATATTTATCTCCTTTAACTTAAAGCCCACAGACATTTGCTGCCCGGCCTGGGGGCGCAAATACCGGCACACTCACTCACTCACATCCGCACTTATGTATCCATGTATGACGACGATGGCGATGATGTTCTTCTTGTCTTTGGGTCTTTGGACTGCCATAGAAAACATCTGTTTGTAGTGTTAAGAGCCAAAGCAAAGACATCACAAACACCGCTGTAAAAAATGTACATTCATACAAGAACATCAGCAACAACAACAACAACACCGAAAGCACACACCAACAAAAACAAGTATCCATCAATGTATATTTAGAGAGACGTTAAGAAAACTCATTTCTGCCATAAACGACCTGCCAATGATTGTCACTTAGACTACACTCGGCAACATCCTTAACTGCAGACAGACAGACAGACAGACAGACAAACAATACACAAAGAGAAACAACAACAACAAAAAAACAACAAATCTGAATATCCCTTTGTGTTTTTTCCTTGCCATTGACTGGTTTAACTAAATATCCACGCTCATCCCCCTGCCAGCCACCATCTCCCCCCACAGTACTTGTTCTAAGACTCAAAGTCTATTAGTTGTATTACCTCAACTCTCTTCTCCATTACATGAGCCATTCTCCACTTGGCAAAGATGCCGGCGTTTATTTCAATTTTGCCTTCTTCCTGTTTGTTCGGCAAACAAAAAAAAAAAAAAAAAAAAAAAAAAAAAAAAACAAAGCAAAGCAAAGCAACGCAAAAACGAACTGTTTGTATTAAAGGACAACTTAGTATTGGACTGCTTTAACTACTCAACATTAATTTATTTAACGTCGTCTCATTTCATCCTACAATTCCAGGGCTGGTAAGACCAATAAAGCGTGTGATTGTCTGAACGAGGTATGGTCGGGAAGTTTTTGTAACACCCTTAAAACAAATTTAAGTTTAAGTTGGATTTTAAACTGATAAATATAAAATAATTTGGGAAAAGAGACTATTCCGTGAACGATCTGTTAACCAACATTAATTTGCTTTTCTCACTGTGGCCCAAGATTTTTAGATCAAATTCAGTGGAGTTTTCTGTATACGAGCATTTACATAGGTTTAGAAAAATATGCATCAAAGTCAAACACCATCATTTTTACATTTTTTTTTTAATTTTATTGAATGAAACCAAAAAATGTCGGAAATAGCATCAAATTTAAGAATAAGTTTAGATTTGTTCGAATTGGTCACCTTTGGCACGAATTATAGCCTTCAAGCGGCCAATGAAACCGTCCCACGCTGCCCTTCGACTGTTATGGAGGCCCACAACATCACCATGGCCGGCGCTTGACCGAAGGTGCCCATTTTCAGCTGACCTCTTTGGCAAGTAAGCCCGATCATTTTGTTTGTTTGCAAACTGCTGGACAACGAATGTTTTCACTTTGGAGAAAACTAAATTCAGCAGTTGGCAGTTCACCACTTTCGACCAAGCAAAGCAACTCTTTAGCTCTCTTGAGTCTATTTTCTTTCTGTTGTGGTGTTCTTATTCTTGCACTTTTTGAAATTTCAATGGCTTTACTCCTTGCTCATTTTTCAATATTTGCCGAATGGAACATTGAGATATGTTTAGCTCAAGAGTCATTTTGGAGTGCTCTAACGATAGCCACATGTGGTTTTCAACCAAATATAAAAAAATCACACTATCACGCTTGAATTCCATCACGAATAACTTTTTTTCTGGAAAATTCTCACCAAAATGCTTTTGTATGCTTATAAACAATATAAATTTAACAGCTGTCGGACGAGTGGCTTAGAAATGAAAGCAGTCTGAAGTTTGTTGCAGATTTTTTAACGCACCCTGTGTAGACTATACCAAAAAGTGGACCGACATGACCCATTTCATTAAACCACTACCACGAAGTAGTCCAAAGTTCTCTTTAAATGTTTAAAGCTTCAAATTTAATAATCCCAAGTATATATCACATTATTGAGGGCCTCCTTTGTAAAGGTTCAGGGCCTTCTTTGTAAAGGGCAATATTGCGGAAAACCATGGAATTATTTTGAAGAACCATGGTAATATGATTGCATTTGGGGTACAGAAAGCCTTCATGCATGAATTGAAACGACGATGCAAGCAAAACGAATTATAGTTTCTTGCGGATTTTGGTTCATAAGAATTGAACAGGAGGATATTGGCAAAATATAATTTTAACAAAAATCCATTAAAAAAAAAAGCTGTAAGGTCGGCCGCGCCAAACTTTGAATACCCTCCACCATTTGGAACGAATTTGGCAGTTTTCAAAAAAAAAATAAATAAATAAATAAAATCCGAAATACCGAATGTAGTCGTTATATTAGGGTCTATATGATGACGATAGCCAACTTTTGCCATAAGCCAATGCAATATTCAAATACGAAACTTGAGAAAAAAAGCGGAGAAGAATGTAGCTAAATTCATCACAATACCGAACATAGGGAGGTACCATGGGGGCTATACCAAAATGTAGACCTGCAATACATTTTTCTGTCATAGGCTGTAATATTCATTACAAACTTCAAATACCAAATTTGAAACAGTTCCGGTGAATAATGTCGCTAAAATCATCAAAGTACAGAATATCGGGAAGTACCGTTATATGGGGGCTATACAAAGATGTGGACCTGCCCAAACAATTTTCTGTCTTAGACTGTAACATCCGTTTTGAACTTCAAATACAAAATTTGAAACGCTTTCGGTGAATAATGTCGCTTAAATCTCCAAAATATCGAATATAGGGAGGTACAATGGGGGCAATACCAAAACACGGACCTGCACCGACACTTTTCTGTCATAGGCTGTAGTATCTATTACGAACTTCAAATACCAAATTTGAAATAATTCCGGTAAATAATGTCGCTAAAATCATCAAAACACCAAATATCGGGAGGTGCCGTTATATGGGGACTATACATATCCATTTTGAACTTGAAATAACAAATTTGAAACATTTTCGGTAGATAATGTCGCTATAATCGTCATTCCATATTGGTTTGGTATTTCACGTGAAATTATATGAAGATATGTATGGGCCCTTTATTCAAATCTGAACCGGGATGAAGATAGAATATTCACAAATTTTTATAAGATTGCTTTTATACTCAAATTGGTCGCATGTGCCAAATTCTGCTTCATTTGTACTATCGGACGAAGTTATGTATGGGAGCTATACTTAAATTTAGACCAATTCTCCCCAATTTTAATAGGGTTCGTCCTTCGGCTAAACAAATGATTTGTGGAAAATTTGGTCTCAATCAGACAATAAATGTGACCTATACTTTGTTTACGAAAATACATGGACAGATACATGTAAACGTCCTTCCATAAACTGACTTAGAATGTAATTCTATGAATAACATTAAAAGGAACAATCGGTATATCTCATTTCCTTCCGCATCTTACAAATAAATGATAGACCCATCGTTCCTTTTGGTGATTAGCATCGAATCATATTTTTAGTCGATTTATGCATGTCCGTCCGTCCGTCTGTCTGTCTGTCCATCTGTCCATGTATTTTTGTAAACAAAATGCAGGTCGCATTTATTATTCGATTGAGATGAAATTTTCTTAAAAACATTTGTTTGCATCAGGGACGAACCCTATTGAAATTGGTGAAAATCGGTCCACATTTAGATATAGCTCCCATATATACCTTCATCCGAGTTTAGTTTTCTTGTGCACCAAATGGCTAATATCAGTCTAAATTGAGTGATTTTTGCTACATCCGACCGAATTAAGCCTACAAGCATGTGCTTCAAATTTGGTGAAAATCGGTTCAGATATAGCTATAGGTCCCATATATATGTTTCATCCTATTTGGGGTTTAAGTCCCCCACATTCGTAATATACACCCCACAAAAATAATATTTAGTACCAGATATTAGATTCATCCCAGCAATACATGATTCAAATTTTATCAAGATCGGTTCAGATCGATTTTAGGTTTCTTGTGCACCAAATGGCAAATATCAGTCCAAATGGTGTGAATTTTGGCACTTCCGAACAAATTTAGTGAAAAAATAAGTACTTAAAATTTGGTGGAAATCGGTTGAAATATAGCTCTAGCTGCATATATATGTTTCATCCGATTTGGTGTTTAAATCTCCATGTTTCGGAATATGCACTCTACCATAATCATATTTTGTACCAGATATCTCATAGAGCTCAGAAATGCCCAATATAAACCTTTCTTTCACGAGAGCTCTTCAAAATATGCATAGTGGTGTAGGGTACCATATAGTTGGCCCCGCCCGACTTTTGAGCTTTCCTTACTGGTTTTTATGCTGTTTTATAAGGAAAAAACTTAATTTATCATTCATCCTACAATAGAAAAAATTGAGAAAACTGTCAACATGCTCCCTGCAAAGAATAAGCAAAATTCCACCAACTTCAGTTTCAAGATTTCTCATTTCTTTAATTTTCAAAATTACCCCTCGTACAAAAGTGAGTTGATGAAAGACGAGAAAAAACAACAGCAACAAAAGAATATAACAAGAGAAGAATCAAAGCATCGGTATACCATAGCAAATGGTCGAATACTTTTGTGATTTTGATTTGATTTTCTGCGATTATAATCAGATACATAGAAAAACAGAGCCAAGCAAACAATCTAAACAGTAGACACACACACACACTCACACACTTGATTCCATACCCACTGCTCAAGTGAATGAGTAAACATATCGTCCAAAGGGCGGAGACGGAGGTGTGAGTTTTAGTTCCTCAGTTTCTATTGCAGCATACACCAGCAGAAGACGAAGACGCCAGGCAAACATTGAAAATCCCCAAAATTCACACCATTCACCAAAAGTGTTTAAGTGGATTAGTTGATTATATCCCTTTGGTAAATTTGTTGTTGTTAGGACTTATTGTTGTTATTAGGTCTTATTTTCTTTCCTTTTTTCGGGGGGATATAATTTTGCTACAAATTTGTAGCTACTTTAACCGGTCGACTCCGGCTATAGTGTGTCTATTGTGTTGCGGTCGTTTTTGCTAGTATCAGTGTCAAAGTATCCTCCCCTCCCCCATCCAACCTCTAAGATACGCAACCGAAATGTGACAAAACCAACAAGCATTTAAAACACATCTCATTTCTGTGGAAACTTTGCCGAGCTGGGCCTTCAATTGAGCCACTTTAGACACCACTTTTCACCAGCAGTTATTCCATCCGTTTTATTGCCAATAGCTGGGACAGCTGTGGCTAGGCGCAGCAGCTCCACCAGCAGGCAAAGGCCTATGGTTTTCCCGGTTTTCACATTAACAAATTTTAATGAAAAGTCATTATCGTAAGTTTGTTAACCATTGGCAGTATGTGTTCCATGAAATTGAGTTTTTGTTATTGAATTTATGGACAGCAGAGTTGTTAAATTGTTAATTTGTGAAAACGTTTTAACGCCGCTGAGCTGAGTACTGAGATTTGCCTTCGGCCTCCCATTACGAACACCAACACCACCACCTCCACCAACAACAACTACAACAGCAGCAGCAAGACAAGTGACGTTGGGATGATAGCCTAATTATGCTTCAAATGATTATGGTGGGAATTGTTTACATGTATTGTGTATGTATGTCGTTGTGAGTGTGTGTGTCTCTGTGTAGATTGTAGCATTTTGATGTGATTTTTCTGTATTGCCATGGGAGGGATATGGGTGACATTTGAATTGGATTTCTAGTTTGGATTTTTTTTTGCTGCTCTCCCCTCCATTCATGGTTCGACTCGTTTATTATGTGGTTAATGAGGAACGGATGGGAATTAAAGTGGATATGTTGGAATTAAAAACAGAACAGAAAAAACTTATTTGGTGTCAAGGAGGCAGGATTTGATGTGAAAATGTGGGTGATGTTCAATTTATTGGCGAATTACATTATGCAAGGGACAGATTTGTTTTTTTTTTTTTTTTTCAAGGTGTTTGTTAGTATTTTTTTTCCAAAATCATATAACAGAATCAATGTTTAAATAATGTGAGGGAAGTTTCCTCTAATCAGTATTAATACAGAATAAGTAAAATCTTTATAATATAAATATACATTTTACATTTTTGGATGAATAATATTATGAAGAACAATTAAATACTAATATTATATGCCACAATACTTTTGTATAGATGGCTCTCAAATTATGTGTAACACGCCTAACCCTCACATTCTTCACGATGCGTTTTCAATAATTACAAAAAAAAATCCAACAGATTGTGAATGTAAAGCTAAAAATGGAAGCCACGTGTACTGGTTATTTGAAAGTTTACATCAGAAAGAGACCTTAATTGAGGGGGCAAGCCCATGTTATGAAAAAAGCCCAAAGTCCTCTTTGGTTCCTTTCTTGGGGAAATTAAATCATTCTCGTATTGTTGTAAGTTGCATTGCCCAAAACACTTTGTACCTAAAATGCACAAAGGAATCTTAATCCACTAGTTTACAAAAAATTGAAAGAGGCGGGACTTTTCCCTCTCTTTAGGTTATTGAGCAATGTAAACTTTTAATTTTTAGTTCAATTTTTATTATTCCGGCAATTATTGAAGAAATTTGAATTTTGTCGTATAGTGTAATTTGCTATGTTGGCTCGATATTTTATGCTGTTTTATTATTTTATACGAATTTTTAAGGAAATAGCTGACTATTTTCACATTTGAGTTTGTTAGAGAAGTACTGGCTATTGATATTGCCCACCTCCGAAATCAATCTAGAATTGGTAAAAAAGAATACTGTAAAGTTTGCACTAAATCTGTTACTATCTTCGAGAGTTATCGTGCGCACAGATATATAGACATGTTTGATGTACTATACCTTTTGTTGTCAAAAGCTGAAGTTTTAGCCAGTAAGGATATCTGGTACCAAAGATGATTGTTGTAAAGTGTGTATTACGCTTTGAGGAAATTAAAACCCCAAATCGGATGAAACATATATATGGGAGCTACAGCTATATCTGAACCGATTTTCACCAAATTTGATTTTCACCAATCGGAATTGCTGAGATTTAATTTATTTGGGCTAATATTAGCCATTTGGTGCACAATAAACATAATATCGGATAAATATATGTATGGAAGCTATATCCAAATCTGATCCGATCTCTATGAAATTCGACAGAGGTATTTATCGGCTGTATCTGTTATCTGGTACCAAATATTATTCTTTGTAAAGGTCAAAACTATCAATGCTTATGTGAAGGATTTAGTTTATAGCTACAATGGGCTAATGTGGGAGGGAGGGGCCCCCAGCACCCAGGACTAGAATTTTTAAAGATCTCCGCCTAAATGTATTAGATAACCAAAATTAATTTTCCATTTCTACTTCTCATCTTTATTATACCCTTCACTATTGTATGGAGAGTATATTAAATTTGTCATTTCGTTTATACCACCTCGAAATATACATTTTAGACCCACAAAATATATATATTTTTTTTAGGATAAAATTATATGTCCGTCCGCCTATCTGTGGAAATCACTCTAGCTTCCGAACAAAACTAAATAAGCTGATAAAAATTTTCTGCATGACTTTTGGTATTGATAATGGGCTATATAGATCTACATTTTGGTGTAGCCCCCAATATAACTCTTTCGGCAGATTTAAGGTTTTTGTGTGTTTTAGTCACAATTTCAACAGTAATTGGCTGTAAATTGGGGTAAAATGGGAGTGTGTTGGCAGCATATAAGAACCATCATTGAATATAATTGCCCATATAGGTTCAATTGGAATAGTCGCCATATAACTATACCTCCAGATATTGAGTATGTTAACGATATGAATCACACTCTTCACCAAAATTGTTTCAAATTTGGTATTTGGAGTTCGAGATCGGTACTACTTACTCTCTTAAACAGGTCAACGTGTTCGTATAACCCTTATAGTTCCAGGATTTTAGCCACATTTTCACCGGAATTGTTTCAAATCTAGAATTAGGGATTCGCAAGGGGAATTTTTTAAAGCAAAAAATGTCTATTCGGCTTTTTGAACAGAAAATACTCATACTTGGATTTCGTAAACGACACCACTTTCTCAGGCAGATAATTGACTGTAAAGACCCTGGAATTTTTTTTTTTACATTTTGCATATTGGAGTAAATGAATAGTTTTACAGGGCCAGATAGGGTATATATCATTTGATACGGCCATAACGTGCGTTGTCGAAATAAAGGTTTTAGAGCCTAGGTCTCTTCGGACCGAATCCATTTCAGGATATTTGGCGTCGATCTAGCGATGTCCGTCCGTCCATGTTGGCTGGTGCGCACCATAACTCTTAAATGGAGTATCCGATTTGATCCAAACTTGGTACAACGCAATATTATTATCAAACTTAGATGGGAGATGGACAATTTCGCTGTTCTCCTTCTGATACTTCCGCCACAAAAGGTCGAAATTTTCAAAAAATATGATCCGATATTGCTCCAACTTTGGAAAGCCATCAAGTACCTCCGCAACCTTCCCTCCACAAATTATTAATTTTTTATACCCTCCACCATACTATGGAGGGTATATTCATTTTGTCATTCCGTTTGTAACTCATCGAAATAATGAACTTAGATCCAACAAAGTACATATATTCTTGATTGGCGTAAAATTCTAAGACGATTTAGCCATGTCCGTCTGTCTGTCTGTTGTAATCACGCTATCTTTCGAACGAATTGAGATAGAAGTCTAAAATATTGCACACATGTTTATTTTGCCAGTAGGTAGGTTAAGTTCGTAAATGGGCCATGCAGGTCCACGTTTTCATATAGCCCCCATATAACGGCACCTCCCGATATTCGGTATTTTGATGATTTTAGCGACATTGATCACCGGAATTGTTTCAAATTTTGTATTTAAAGTACGAAATGGATACTATAGGCTGAGACAGAAAATTGTCTGTACAAGTCCTGGTCTTCGTATAGCCCCCATGTAATGGCACCTCCGGATATTCGGTATTTTGATGATTTCAGCGACATTATTTACCTGAATTGTTTCAAATTTGGTGTTTGAAGTTCGAAATGGATAATACAGTCTAAGACAGAAAATTGTCTTCGTACAGCCCACATATAATGTTACCTTCCAATATTTTTTGATGATGATAATTTTGATGATTTTAGCGTCATTATTAACCGTAGTAGTTTAAAATTACGTATTCATATTTCGTATTGGGAACTACAGTCTGTGACAGAAAATTGCCTATGCAGGTCCAGGTCTTCATATAGGCTCCATATATCAGTACCTCCTTATATTCGGTATTTTGACGATTTTAGGTACAATACTCACCGAAATTGTTTGAGATGTCGTATGTGAAGTTCGTAATGGAAGCTACATCCTGTGACAGAAAATAGTCTACGCAGGTCCAGGTCTTCGTATAGCCCCTATATAACGGTACCTCCCTATGTACGGTATTTTAATGATTTTGGCTACATTATTCACCGTTTATTTCAAGTTTCGAATTTGAATATGGTAATGGCTTGTGACAAACAATGCCTATGTAGGTGCACGTCGTACAGGCTCTAATATTACGGCTATATTCGGTATCTTTAAAATATTAAAAGAATTTGTGGCGAAAGTTATCTTTTTCGGAAATTTTCAAATTCGTTCTAAATGGTGGAGGGTATTCAAAGCTCGGTCCGGCCGAACTTACTTACTTACTTACACAAACCATTCGGGGAAAAGTTTTTTAATATAGGCCCATTATTTGGTACAAACCCTATACTGTGCCTCTTGATATTTGGAATAATAATCCACAATTTTCATCCAAATTGGGTTGAAATGTTGAATTTTCAATTTAGGTAAATTTGGTGCCTCTGAATATGGGTATCAGTAACGCTTTTTCTTCATTTTTTAATGCATGGTAGTATTATGAATTGTAACGAAGGGTATGATATTTCACAAAAGTATTATACATTTTTACAGCTTCTGTCAAGCCAATTGAGGACAGTCGATTTTACCATAATTTAAAAAGGTTATTTTTGTATTATTTTCACTTCTTCTAATTTAATAATACTTTAAGCAGATTTAATATATACCACCACCAAATTAAATTATGACCATATTAAGTCATAAACTCAACGAAATTTGTAAAATGGCTAATCTGTCAATTCCATGAACAGCATCTGAAACTACTACAAATGATTTACTACCCGACATCATACAAATCACATGCATGGCACACTCCACCACCACTACACTAATAATTTGATCCCAACAATTCTCTACGGAGTCCTGAGCCCATTAAAATTGCTCGTATACTAATTAAACAACAAGGAAATATTTTATGATAACAACAGGGACAACAACAGCAGCATGAACACTGCCAACAAAATGAACAACAGAGATACCAGCAGCCAACATAAATAGTACCACTCCAAAACCGGTGAGGTCTTAATGAATTAAAACCTCTGCCTTTTATTGATGACATATTGTTGGTGTTGTCTTCTCCGATAACAATTCGTTCAGCCATTCATTCACTCGGTTGTACGGCCAGTCTATGGGAACACCTTAAGTTTATCTGATGTTTAAAGTTGTCTGGCTATGGGTATAGCATCCAACTTCATCTCGGAGAAAAATGGAAGAAATGTGCTCACACCTGTTCTTTGACCCTAAAGTTCATTTACCAAAGCAAAAGGTACTTAATAATACAAGCATACAAAGTTGTATATATGTATGCATTGTTCGCACACACATATCTACTTAATGGTATGAGAACATGTTGATCATTACCAAAGTCTGGCAATTACTTCACCTTTTGTTTTACATTATCCCTTCATTTCATTTTGAGTGTTCGGAATATGGGGAATGGGAAAATCCCCCTCTTTGGTATGATGTATGAGTGTGTGTGTTGACTGGGTTCCTTCAAATGAATCGTTCATGAACACATCTCAAATCAAGTGTAAATGCGCCAGGCATTCAGGTGTGCAGTGTGTTGGTGGGTGGGTCGGTGAATGAGAGAGTGAGTGAGTTGAGATGGGTGTAAGTGTTGTATCTTTCTCTGTTCGGTTAATTTATTGTATTTTAAGGGTATGCAGAGTCTGGCATGTGAGTGTTAGACCCCACATCAGAAATGAAACGCACACACAGACACACACAATCCGGCGTGAGAATGTATCTGTTTATACATAATAAACTATTGTTTATTTAAAGCCGGAAGTGTTTGTAGGCTGTTGTGTTTTGCTGTGTTGATGCTGATGTTGTTGTTCTTGTATTTTAAATTGGATGTTTTTCAGAGGTTGTTTCCCCCACGACTTTGGTGTTGTACCACCCCTCCCCCCTCTCCCATCATCTGCTATTAACATATGTTTTCCTCACATGTGTGTGTGTGTAAAGCATCGGAATGCTTCATTAAATTATGCTTTATTAGTCATTTGGGTGTCCTTTGTTTACGAAGGGCGGCCGTATAAAATTTAAACATTTTCATTTATATAAGGTATGTTCGAACATAAATAATACACCCACTCGAAGGCAGATACACATGCCGACATAGGCAAAAAATACAACACAGCCACAAAACAAAAGTGCCTACAATAAGCCTTAAATGATTCGTGCCAACCATAGATAATCAAGGACCGACAATATAATACGCTACATTTGACTTTTTGATCTCTACGAAATCGGTGTTAAGAATTAAAAGGCTAAAAGTTTACAAACCACTTGTTTATTTATTATGGTCAGGTAAAGGGGTTAGCAAAAAAAGGTTGTGGGTTAAAAAAAAAGTGCGCATAAAAAGGTCTTCGTTGAGGTGGGCCATATCATATGTCATCCAAAAATTTGTACCTTTTTTGGTGGAGGAAGCTCCTTTTCATCGAAAACTTATGGAGTCAAATAAATATTACATCTAAGTATCTGCAATAAATTAGATTTAAAAGTCGTCAGGTCCCCAGAAATTGATTTTTTTTTCGTTTGAAAAGTATGGGTGTGAAAGGCATGACCTTTAAAGAATGAATATGAAATATATACTTCCAAGAAAAGGACGAATATTTCATATTTATTGTGAGCTCAAACATTAGCATTTTAATGTGATATGGTTGTATATGTAGTTGTTCCTTTGAAAAAAACTACAAAGTACACTGTGCGACAAAATTAATTTTTTTCAAGAAATACAGGAAAATTCCAGCTGAAGACACAACTTTTGGGGGTAATTTCCAGTGTTTTTGTGAATAAAGTACAGGTCGCATTTATTGGCCCACCTCGATAAAGTATTGCACACATTATTTGTTAGGTTCAAAGACGAACCCTATATTGGTCATCATTTAGAAATAGCTGACATATATATTTTTGTCCGATTTGTATTTTATTGTGCACCAAGTATGCAATATAGTCCAAATAGGATAAAATTTGGCACATATGACTAACCTCAGCCTAGAAATATATATATATATATATATCAAATTTAGTGGAATCGGTTCAGATATAGCTATAGCCGCCATATATATTGTTCATTAATTGGCACCAGATATCTTATAGAGCTCGGAAATACCTCTGCCAAATTGTATCAAGATCGGTCAGATTTGGATGCAGGTCCCATATATATCTTCAACCGATTTCGGGTTAATTGTGCACCAAATGACCAATATCTATCCAAACGTCTAGAATTTTGGTACATCCGACCGATTTCAGTCTAGAAGCAAGTATATCCACTTTGAAGAAAATCGTTTCAGATATAGCTCCCATATATTTTTTTAACCGATTTTGTGTTAGTCCATCGCATTCGTCATATGCATTCGACAACAATGATATTTGTCTTATAGAGCTCGGAAATACCTTTGCCAAATTTTATCGAGATCAGTTAAGTTTTGGATAAAGCTCCCATATCATCCTTAAACCGATTTATTGTGCAAATAATAGCTAATATCAACCCAAATGTATTGAATTTCGGGACGTACGTTTCCTTTTTGTGGAACTCCGATACATATTTTTTTACTATAATCCTTCTCGTCCTTTAAATAAATTATTTTGTTTCGGCAGCTCTACTAAATATGCGTAGTGGTGTATGGTATCATATAGTCGGCTCCGCCTGACTTTTGACTTTTCCTTACTGGTTATACTTAATCTAATGTTAATACAGATGTCGAAATGAGCATACTTTGAAAAGAACTGGAAAATATATGAGTAGACCGAACGGTTCTATACTCACACTAAATCTAATGTGGGCTGAAGTGTATAAATGTAGATTTTTAATTATTCAAAATTTTGACCCTGTGGAAAGTGTCACTCTCAGAAGGGTGCACCGATATACCCATTCACATTATATCAATTGTTGGTAAATATATTGAGATTGAGAATAAATGTTTAACTCGGTTCGCATATTATGAGAGTTTTAAATATTCAAAATTTTGACGCTTTGTGAGGTGGTACCAGAAGGAGTGGTAAGTTCTATCCTATATCTTCTTGTGCGAATTGGAAAATAATTTGAACCTTATTTCACATTTTTCAAAATATACAATATTCAACATTTGAACCCTCTGTGTGGGAGGTACTAGAAAAGTGAGTCGATGTTGTCCATTTCATAGAACTCTGATGCAAAGATTATACGCAATTGGAAGGAGCAGATCGATATTGCCAATCTCCGAACCCGTTTTAGTTTAATAATAATAGTAAGTAAATAGGATATAATATAGGACCAATATAATATAGGACCAAGTGTCACCATTTGTTATTTAAACTTCGTGTATTCCCATTATTATATCAATGTCAGGTATTTTTAACGCGATTTGGCCACGCTATATAAAATTGTAGGTGTCAAACAAAAAAATAATAATAATAATAAAAATAATAATATAATAATAATAATAATATAATAATAATAATAATAATAATAATAATAATAATAATAGTATAATAATAATATAATAATAATAATAGTAATAATAATAATAATAATAATAATAATAATAATATAATATAATATAATAATAATAATAATAATAATAATAATAATAATAATAATAATAATAATAATATAATAATAATAATAATAATAATAATAATAATAATAATAATAATAATAATAATAATAATAATAATATAATAATATAATAATAATAATAATAATAATAATAATAATAATAATAATATATAATAATAATAATAATAATATAATAATAATAATAATAATAATAATAATAATAATATAATAATAATAATATAATAATAATAATAATAATAATATAATAATAATAATAATATAATAATAATAATAATAATAATAATAATAATAATATAATAATAATAATAATAATAATAATAATAATATAATAATAATAATAATAATAATAATAATAATAATAATAATAATAAATAATAATATATAATAATAATAATAATAATAATAATAATAATAATAATAATAATAATAATAATATAATAATAATAATGATAATAATAATAATAATTATAATAATAATAATAATGAAAGAAGCGACATCCTTTTTAAACCTTTGTTTAAGGTTTTCCTGGAAAATTCAAGGATTTTGGGTATTGTTGCAAGAAAATGTTTAAGGATTTTCTGTGAAAAAGCCAAATAAAAAGGTAAGTTAGAGCTCCCAGCTGATAACAAATTTTTTCTAAGTGTGCCCAACTTCTGCAAATTTTGTGTATGTATTTGTTGTTTTGAAAAATAAAAACAAAACATTTTCAAAATCAATGTTTTGAAGAAACTTAAATTGCGGGGCGTCCATTAATAATATTAACCAGATTTGCCATGGAATTAAAAGATTGAACACTTAGTATCATAGATAGAACGTCCAGGCATTCAATCCATCTTTCGCGCTATCTGACGCATTTTAGAAATGAACAAAAAATACCAAATAAGTGAGAACCACTTTTTGTCTATAATTTTGATTAATCCTGACAGTTAGCGGGCATAGCCTCAGGGCTATATTTCTGTAGTTCTACGAAGCTGTTCTACCTCCTTATTGTACCATGCGTACAACCTTTTTAACACATGAGTATGAAGGACAATTTAATACCCTATGTGCCACTCAAAATCACCAGCAATCTCCTTTTGAAATTTTTTAAGTAGTTAAAAAAATGTCCAACTTCCCTAACCTGGCGTAGATGGCTGTTTATGACAAGCCGTGCCTTTACTACCTTTCCTATTTTCAGTATTCGTCAACATAATTCAAACCTATATAAAATAAATTCCAAATTTTTTAGTTTATGTACGCAAAGGAGGATTGTGTCCTCTCTATAAAATTTTAAGTCATAAAATGATAAGGAAATGCAAGGAAAGTTTTTATAACCAGTAACAACATATTTCTTGATTACTTTTTGCGCTGTATGCATGTGTGTGTAATTCTAAGCACATTGAGGCTTTAAACCTGTAAAACTATTTACTACTAACAAAATAATATTTTCTCTACAACACATGATATTTTAAAATTTGATAATTTCTTTAGATTTTAATATGATTATAAAGTCTAGTTTCAATTCAATTACAATTGAATTGTATTTACTTAAAACAATGATATCAGGCCCGTAGAGAAAACATTGCATAAATGTTGCAATGGACTACCATTCTGTATGAGTGTGTTTCAGGATGTTTTTTTTTTCTTTACATTTGAATTTTCAAAGGGAATACGTTATATGGCATATTTTTTATTGATTTATAAATACATATAAATTTATATTGATTACGTTTGGTTTACATAAAAAAGATTTTATATGATAATGTTTTTCAATCGTCCGAACGTGTTTGTTTGCAAATTTGTTGTAAATTTGAAAAAAAAAATATTTTTAAATTTTGTTAGAAAAGATGAGTGCTTACACATCTCCTATAATGTCGTTATAGAGTTTTCATCCAATATTTTACTGAACACATACAGGGTGAGATGAAAAAACTGCAACCAACTTCAGACTGCTGTCATTTCTAAGCCACTCGTCCGACAGCTGTTAAAATTATTCCAGTGACAGCTCATTATATTTTTAACAAGCGTACAAATGCATTTTGGTAAAAATTTTCCGGAAAAAAAGGTAATTCGTGATGGAATTTAAGAATTTATGTGATTTCTTTATATTTGGCTGGAAAACCACAAGTGGCTATCGTTAGAGCACTCCAGCGTTTAAATGTGAATAACTCTTTTGTGTATCATACCTCGTTGCCGTAATACTGGTAGTAGTCCGACGTCAAGGAAGTGAACAAAAACAAACAGCAACATCAAAAGTAAAAAAGCGACCCGCGTCGCAGTGACCGAAAAATGGCTCGTGAGCTGAACATATCGCAATATTCCATTCGGCAAATATTAAAAAATGAGCTCGAGATAAAGTCAATGAAATTCCAAAAAGTACAAGAACTTACACCGAACAGAAAGAAAATAAACTCAAAAGAGCTAAAGAGTAGCTTTGCTTGGCCGAAAATGGTGAACTGCCGAATTTGGTTTTCTCCGATGAGAAAACAATCGTTGTCCAGCAGTTTGTAAACAAACTAAATGATAGTGTTTACGTACCAAAGAGGTCAGCTGAAAATGTGAACATTCGGTTGGCCACCGGAACTCAAGCGCCGGCCATGGTGATGGTTTGGGCCGCCATCTATCTCGGAAAATAACAGACTTAGGACTCTGGAAATGACTCCATTGTGTCGAGGAACATTTTTTACACTAAAAACAGTTCTAATATTAGATGTATTTATTTTAAACAAAGAGATAACAGACTTCTTTTCAAGAAGTGGGAAACTTCCTGAAAATTGACTAGTGTCCTTCAGCTTCAAACTATCGCAAATATCACGGAAACTGACAGACTTAGGACTCTGAGAATGGTTCCATTGTGTCGAGAAACATTTTTATACACTAAAAACAGTTCTAATATTAGTTATATTTATTTTAAACAAGGAGATAACAGTGTCGATTACCACAAGCTAGCGGGTCAAAATACCGCAAAGCAACATTCGGACAGGCTATGACGGTTTCATTGGCCGTTTGAAGGTCATAACTCGTGCCAAAGATGACCAATTCCAACAAATCTAAACTTATTCTAAAATTTGATGCTATTTCCGAAATTTTTTGTTTGCATTCAATAACATTTAAAAACAAGTAACCAAAGGGTATAGTCGTGCTGGGCTGACCATGTGATATCCTCAACACTGCAATACGTTAGAAGCTCCTTTATGTCCAAATCCATTTTGGAAGATTTCGCTTTTGACATTATGTCACGGAGCACTGTCCAGATATTACCTTTAGCATTTTGACCAGGGACATTTGCCCAATATTTACCCACTCCGTCTTATTTTGCGATCATCTCCAAAAGCAAGAGGCAATTCTGTATCTCCAAATTTAGACTCATCTATGTGATCTTCTTGTCTACGATATTTGGCTTTATTCGTCAATGAAGTCATCATAAAAAAGCCGGGAGTTCGTCTTTTGTGTATTTCGGATATCGTCTGTAAGTAATGTTGGTATTTTGTCACACAAAAGTAGTGGTCCATTTTACCCGCTGTCCTAAACTCTAACTTCATGCGAGATTTCGTGTCCTTTGGTGTCTATTTGTGACCTTTGTAACGGCTGCAAAATCAGAAACAATTTTAGTTGTTGGTCAATTTCAACCCTTAAATATATTGCGGACATCTTTGAAAACAATAGGCCTAGCCCTTCAAAGCCTAACCCTACCCTTTTCGTGAGGATCGGACGATAATTGCAATATGTATATAATATCCCAAACCTGTGTTGTAAGGCGAATAAATATTACAAAATTTACACTTCAATATTATAAGTCAAATTGGAAACATAGCATGCGATAGAAAATATGAAAAAATAAAAAAAATTCACAAAATCTATATTAACATCATTATTGGAATCTTTTTATGCGATTTTTTTAGATTTTATCCCTTTATGCCAAGAGGGCATTCTGAATTGACAAAATTTGTCAAAATTGGTCCAGGAATTCTTGAGATATAAGCATTCTAGCTAACATCCCCCTCCTTTGTATATATACATTGTATATATTTCCCTATATATATCCGATATTTGTACTATCGACATCTACGTTACGGTCTGAATTGACCTGTTCGTCTATTTGTGATTTCGCCGGGAAATGGAAAATTTGACTTTTATTTAACACAAATGTTATGGTCCATTTCAACCACTTAATATTACCCGATGACCATCCAAATTGGAAGGCTTCTGCCCAGATCTAAGCTCTAGCCCAATGTTTACTTCCTCCGTTAACTCCACATCCATTTTTTTGAGGATTGGACCATAATTGCGACCTGTAGAGTGATTACAAATTAACATGGACAGACGGACGAACGGACATACACAGCTAGATCGACTCAGCTCGGCGAGATAGGAAGATCTATATATACTTTCCTATGTGGGAAACCAATATTTCGAGGTGTTACATAATTTTTTGGCCCAATCAAACTTATAATACCCCCAACACAAAGTGTTGTAGTGTATAAATATTAAAAGATATGGTGTTTGGCTTTGTTGCAGTTTTTTATCTCACCCTGTATAATGTAGTCCCAAAAAATCTATCTTAATACCGACAAACTCGCGTACTGTGTCGCATTATATATTTATGTAGTTTATATGACTAAACATCATTCACACATACATATTGATCAACATAACAAGTATAGACAGTCATTGGAACATTATGCACCTGTTCCTCTCAGAACAACAACAAAATGTAATGTCACATAAAAAATGAAAATGTATGCTCACTCATACACCTGCCTAGGTACTGGCGAATGCTCAGACATCGAAACACAAAAAGCTTGTTTGCAGGTATCTGCTCATGATTGCATAAATAATGTTATTATAATGTATGAGACTAGGATCTGTACCAACTTCTGTGTACGTATGTGTACTATGAACAGATTTTAAAAGCATTGCAATTCATTTTTTTTTAAAAGAATATTTTCTGTCGCTTGTTTTTTTTTTTTCTTTTTTTTTGGTTTGGTCTTTCTTGTGTAATAAAAAATATGGGCTCAAATATGAGACAGGTCTAGGGTATAATAATAAAAATAATATTTTCTATATGGAAATTTATGCATTCATGCACGACAGGTTGACAGTGTGGCAATAGTTATTTCTGTTTTATTGACGATATCAGTTGGCATAAGTAACGCCGAGTTGAGGAATATTTTTAATTGTATTTAGGATTTTGAGATATATTTTAAAGACGTGGTGAATAACGTTTAAAGTTTACCGAGTTTAATAAATCGAGGGTATTAAAATTCCCTATTCCATTGCATTTATCCAATAATTATATAATATGTAATGTTCTTTAACGAATAGTAAAAAAATAAAAAGAATTAAAAAAGTCTATAAAACTGAGTCATCTTAAATACCTTAAGAACAAATGCTGTATTCACGAGACGATATTTACCTAAAAAGAAAAGAAATATATATTTAAGTATATAAACAACTATTCAAATGTAATAAATTATTTAATTTTTAAGATTTATTTCAACAATTATTAGTTTTATATCCTTCATCTCGTGTAAGTAAGAGTGTATAGTGATTGTCATTCAGTTTCTAACACCTCGAAAGATGTCTTTTAGACCCCACAAAATTAATATATTCTTGATCACCATAAAAACTCTACGTCGTTTATATATAGAACTATCACCATAAGTTTTGGAATAGTCACCATATAACTGTATACCTTATGGGTATCCTATGATAAAAATTTGCTCATACGTCTTCATATAGACCCCAATATTCGATACCTTGATCATTTTTGCGACATTTTCCACAGGAATTGTTTCAAATTTCGCATTTCAAATTCCTAACGGGTACTTCAGCTATGACAGAAAATTGCACACGAAGGTTTAGGTCTTCGTATAGCCCTCATATAACCGTACCTCCCTATATACAGTATTTTGTTGATTTTAGAGATTTGGAGATATTCGAGGTTCCGGCAGACGTACTGTTTTTTTACTTGCTTTTATTTTTTTTTCTCTCAATTTCAGGATAACCTTCACAGTGAGAAAGGATCATTCGATTTTTTGTACAGTTGGCAAATCCCAATATTTATGCCAGGTGCGAAAATATACATCCCACACAAAGGGTAAAAATTTTGAATAATATGCCTCATAAATTTCACAAAGCTCAATATTTTTATCAACATAAGATCTGTTATTAAATAGGGATATACTGATCCACTCCTTTTTGTACCTTCTCTACGTTTGATTAACCATGAAGCTCATAAAACGCGAAATAACCACCCGTTTAATTTTAATCATAAAATGGAAAATAAGCATTTGATTCTCTTTAAATTTCACACATCTCAATATTTATACAAACACAAGATCTGATGTGAATATGGGATATATTAATCCACACCTCCTGATACTCCTTCTGGTACCTCTACCATAACGGGTCACAATTTTGTCCACACCTTCTGATTTTTACATAAAAGTTATAATATATTTTACCCGTCAATATTATCTGAAACCAAACAAAATAGTACATAAAAAACTGCAACAATGTCAAACGCCATAATTTTTAATTTTTTTTAAGTTTAGAATAAGTTTAGATTTTTTCGGTTTGGTCACCTTTGGCACGAATTATGACCTTCAAACGGACAATGAAACCGTCACACGAATGTTGCTCTGCGGTATTTTGGACCATTCCGAACGAAGCGCTTGCTTGAGGTGATCGACACTTTGGTATTTTTTAGTGCCAACCTAGCTTTCCAAAATACTCCATACACAATAGTCAAACGGATTGGTATCCGGAGTTTTTGGTGGCCATTGTGCATTGGAATTTCAATGGCTTTACTCTGAGCTCATCATTTGCCGAATGGAATATTGCGCTCACGAGCCATTTTTCGGCCACTGTGACGAGAGTTTCGATCAAGACGCTTCTTCTTTACTTTTCAAACCATTTTTGCTGATGTTGTTGTTTTATTCCGTCCACTTTCTTGACGTCGGGAACGAGCGATGGTACGAGACACAAAAGATTTATTCACATTTAAATGCAGGAGTGCTCTGACCATAGCCACTTGTGGGTTTGCAGCCAAATATAAAGAAATCACACTATAACGCTTGAATTCCATCGCGAATAACTTTTTCTGGAAAATTATTCTTTGGTACGCTTGTAAGCAATGTAATAAGCAGTCACAGCAGTCTGACTAAGATTACAGTTTATTTTCATCTCACCCTATATAGATGGTGGACCTAAGATCAATATTTCGAGGTGTTATCAACTTATCACCAAACCAAATGTATAATACAATCAATACATAGTGTTGTACTGTATAAAAATTGGATTTCTTAACAAATTTCGTAACTACCTAAAATTACCCTCCTACCCAATTAATTAAGTCATGTTTAAAGTCAACATATAAGTTGAAAATATGTTTTCCATTCTGGGAAGCGTTAAGCTCAAATTATGTCAAATTCAACAACATCAACAACTCGGAAATAAATAAGAAAATATTGTTTCACATCATCCATAAACACAATGAGCGCTCCCATAAAAAGCAAAGCAACCAACTGACAAGGAACAGATTTAATACATAAATGTTCCTTTATTCATTGTCAAATTAATTGGCCTGCCTTCATCTGCCATTTAGCAAATTTCGGCTAATTAATGAAGAAACGTGTATATAAAGAACATTTTGTGAATATTAGGTTGTATTGAAAATTCTGTTTTTTTTAGCGTTATTAAAAAAAAATTACACAAGGCATTGCTTCAAAAAAATAATGGCATCTCGGCGTGAATCACAATACTCCCAGAAAAAAATTTAAAATTGGGAACTTAAGAAAATATATTTATTTTACAAAATTTCGATACACCCTAATATCATTTTTCTACATCTATCCTTGTTTAATGAACGAAATCAGTAGACCATTACACAATCTTGTTCACCCACAGTGAGTGATAGACTCAGAGCAGTGAAATTGACAAGGAAATTTAATCTTAATGTTGTCCTCACCTCAGCAGATCCGAGAATTGCCTATTTCTAATGCGGTTAATGAATTGAGATTAGGTCTTATTAAAATAAGATTTTAGCGAAAAAACGGTTTTTCTAAGAAAAACATTAAGATAATATGAGATAATAATGGAAAAATTGGATCTTCAAGTCTAGTAACTTTAAAAACTCTTTTTTTTTTGGAATCTTGGAGTAGTTTCCCGATCTAAAAGCTTTCTAACCCCCTTAAAAACTTAAATAACTTCGAAATTTCTGAAATGGTTTTAATATATTAAATTCATGTATACGAGGAGTACATACCTCGGATTATCCCCAATAATTTATTTTATAAACAAAATTCATTCCTTACAATGACGATGCCGTCGTTTTTTATTAAATTACAAACTTAAACATCCACAATGACCAGTCAGTCTCAAGCCAACATCCCAGGGGCTGTTTATATGTTTGTATTGTCACCTTATTGCGGTTAATGCTGGCGGTAACAATACCATGATGTTCCTCATCACCGTTATTGCTGTTGGTTCATTGATTCAGTTGTTTTCTTTTCGGTTTCGGCCAAGACGGGTATTTACTTAAGTTTGGTGAGAAGTTTTCTGTTTAAAGGCCATGTCCACAGATTGTATGAAATGTGTGTGTGTGTGTGTGCTTGGGTTTTTGTTGATTGGGCAATTTCTTGATTGTTTGCCTACCTTTAAGGATTCTTGTGGGCATATGTATTTCCAACCACAAGGGTCATGTGAGCATGTTTTGTGTGTGTAAGTTGAAATGGTGTAAATATGTGTGTAGGCTGGACAGTACTTGAGTTTTTAAAGAAACTTTTGTGTATTCCTGTGGGTTGAGATTATATTGACTTTAAACATATTCTTATGAATTTACTGAAAATATTTAGCAATCTGAGATATTGCTGTGGAGGGCTGAGGAAATAAGAAGATCGGCCTAATTTTGGTTTTTGTTGTGGATTAAAAATGGTAAGAGTTGAAATCTATAGAAAATTTCGGGAAAAATTTCTTTCGCAGAAATGGATGGAGATTTTTAAGAATATCTTTTGAAGTTATTTTTTTAAATGAATAATTTGAAATGTTTAAACTGTGATTGTTTAGATATATAAATGGAACATTTTTAAATTTTTTTTATTTAATTGAAAAATTTGGTTCATAGTGTTTTTAAGATTTACACCTCCGATATACAATTAACATAATTTTATGATTTAAGAAAAATGAGGATTTAAGTAATTTTTGGTGAACATAAATATTTTCAGAAGATAATCCGAGATATAAAGGCAAGGATAACAAATTTATATTTAAATAAAAACTATTGAAATTTTTCGAAGGACATGGATTCTTGTATATTTTTATTAGAAGTAATTGCACATTTTGTATGGATTTCTGAAAGATTTTTTCATGGACTAAATGACAGTCAAATGCAGGTCACATTTATTATACGATTGATATGAAATTTTCCAAACAATATTTGTTTGGCCCAAGGACGTACTCTATTAATTTTGGTGAGAATCGGTTCAAATTTAGATATAGATTCCATATATATCTTCAACCAATTTCGTGTAAATTGTGCACCAAATGGCCAACATTAGTCCAATTTACCTGAATTTCGGCACATCAGACAAAATTCAGTCTAGAAGCAAGAACATAAAATTTGGAGAAAATCGGTTTAGATTTAGCTATGTACTCTACAAGAATGATATTTGGTAGCAGATAAACTATGTAGCTCAAAAATAACTCCGTCAAATTTTATTGAGATCGGTTTAGATTAGGATATAACTACCATAAATATTTATCCGATATCAGGTTTATTGTGCACCAAATGGCTGATATCAGCACAATTGGACTGAATTTTGGCAATTCCGACTGAATTAATACTAGAAACTAGTACTTCAAAGTTGGTGAGAATCAGTTTAGATATAGCTATAGTTTGGCTCAGAAAAAAAGGGTTTAGAATGTTGCCAAGATCGGTTCATATTTGGATATAGTTCCCATATCGAGATCGATTTAGATTTTTATACGCTGAGGTATTTTGGTCCATTCCCGGCGAAGCGCTTGCTTGAGGTGATCGATACTTTGGTATTTTTTAGTGCCAATGTTGCTTTCGAAAATACTCCCGACACAATAGTCCAACGGATTGGTATCCGGAGATTTTGGTGCCCCTTGTGTGCTGGAAATGAAGCGAGAAACCTCATTGTGTAACCATTCTCGGATGGTGCGAGCTGAGTGCGATGGTGCTGAGTCCTGTCGGAATGTCCAAGGTCTGCGGCCAAAATGCTTGCGTACCCAAGGCTTTAATACGCCCTTCAGAATACATTTGCGATAATATTCGGCATTTATTCTGATGCCACGATTGACACGAGAGGAGTGCAACCATCGGCTGTTATGGCGGCCCACATCATCACCATGGCCGGCGCTTGAGTTCTGGTAGCGGTCCGAAGGTGCCATGTTTAGCTGACCTCTTTGGCAAGTAAACACGATCATTTTGTTTGTTTACAAAGTGCTGGACAACGAATGTTTTCACATCGGAGAAAGCCAAATTCGGCAGTTCACCCATTTCGGCCAAGCGAAGCAACTATTTAGCTCTTTTGAGTCTATTTTCTTTCTGGAGTGCTCTAATGATAGCCACATGTGGTTTTCCAGCTAAATATAAAGAAATCA
Organism: Musca domestica; assembly: GCF_030504385.1. Classification (NCBI taxonomy): domain Eukaryota; kingdom Metazoa; phylum Arthropoda; class Insecta; order Diptera; family Muscidae; genus Musca; species Musca domestica. Next base: position 3,397,874 of record NW_026712238.1, on the reverse strand, counting down.
GACTATCACGCTTGAATTCCATCACGAATAACTTTTTTTCTGGAATAATCTCACCAAAATGCTTTTCTACGCTTGTAAACAATATAATGAGCTGTCACTGGAATAATTTTAACAGCTGTCGGACTATCAACTACTCTGGAACTTAAATTTAAATAATTTAAATGAAATAAAGTTTTGTTTAGAAATTAACTATTAAAAATTAAAAGAATTCTCGAAGAATGTTAAGGTTATTATTTATGGAGAAATAGCAATGCATTACTTCTATTGAATATGTAGGTACAATATCAACCTGGAGAAGGAGATATATATTAATTTTTTAATTTAAAAAAAAAAATAAAACAAGAAAAAAGCTGCAATTTCGGCCGGTCAAACTTTGAATACCCTCCACCGTTTTGAACGTATGTGGCAATTTTCCAAATAAAAAAAAATCCCTTAAAAATTCTGTAAAAATCTTAAAATTACCGAATGTAGGGTCTATACACAAGGTGGACCTACATAGGCAACTTTTGTAATAAGCCATTACAATATTCAAATGCGAAACTTAAAAAACCTGCACAATCACTTTTCTGTCTTAAGCTGTAGAATCCATTATGAATTTCAAATACCATATTTGAAACAATTTCGGTGAGTAATGTCGCTAAAATCATCAAAGTACCGTTATATGGGGGTTATACCAAAATGTAGCCCTACATGGCCCATTTTCAATACCAAAAGTCCTACAGACATAATATACATTTGAGTATAAAAATTTTCATTTCGTTCGGAAGCTAGAGTGATTTCCACATAGGGACGGACATCGCTAAATCGGCATATGTTTACTTAATATACCCTCCATACTATGGTGGAAGGTATAAAAATTAAATATGTAGTTCCCTTTTACCTTCTTTATTGAAGAACACATTTTCGAATCAATATCTAAAAATATCTCGTGTATCCCCTTCCAATGGTCTAGAAATTTGTGTGGCTAATTGTAATTTAATAACCACAAAATATGTTGTCCCACTAATTGGCTTGAATTTTTTATTTTTTTTCGGGTCTATATATTTTTATTTAAATTTTATTGGAGAAAATCCCTTTTTAAATTGTCAATTTAACAGCGTTCACAACAATATGTTGGTTTGTCGCCGAAAACATAAAATGGAATTTTTATTAAGCTTCTTGTGCTATTTTCACCGTTAAAGGCATTTGCCTGGAATCCCCTTTAAATTCTGGGATTTATTTTAACCCTTTTTTATCTTAAATCTAAAGAGAGAAGATGTTGTGAACAAGAACAGCTCTCTTAAATTGTTTTCTTTTTTTTTGGGATTGTTTTTCCAACCCACAGCCGCCTGCTGCATCTACATCATCCCGGACACTTGTTCTGATTTCCCTACTTGATGTTTGTCGAGTGGACATAAAATTAAATTTCAAATATTTTTACAACCTTTCAAGTATTTTCCAAGATTCTGTGTGTTTTTTTTTATTTATTTTGCTTTGTTTTGTTTTTCTTTCCCAGCCATAACACAGATTCTTCTGTGTATCCCTTTTTTCCATACCGTCATCAAAGTCGGCGTCGTCCTCTTCGTCGTCGATTTTTCTTTCTGAGGTTTAGAAATGACTGTTCATCCCATTTGGAAGGGATTTCGAGTGAAGTGAAGTGGTATTCAATGCTGAGACCCAGAATGGGGATAAATTAAAGTGGAGTGGAGTGGAGTGGAGAGTGAAGTGTCGTCTTTATTCACATTTCTTTGGTCCGTTAAGATTTGTTTTGACAAAATAGCTTTTGATACGTTTTTTATGAATATAATCCTTTTTCATTCCGTTTTCCTCTTCTTCTGCTGCTGCTTCGCCTTCGTTAGAATTTTCTCGGGCCTTTTTATTTACTGGCTTGAATTTTTTTTTGTTTTTCAGGGATTCCTGCTGTTGCTTTACCGCCATCTCGTCAATCCATGTTTGTTGTTTCCACATTAAGTGTCTGATGCCTTACCGCCGTTGTGTAAATCCTTTTTACGAAGTGAGGGAGAAGGGAGTGGTGGTTGCAAGCATCGATGGAATATCTAAGATTTTAAGCTACATTTACAGCATTTCTGTGGTTTGCTCATATCTAAGGCACAAAATCTCAAACAGGGTGTAGAAAGGTGATACTTTTCATTTAATGTTATCAATATTTTTCAATAGAAAATAATCTAAAGAGATAAAAATGTGCTGAATTTGCTGTTGCTAAAATCAAAGTATGAAAAAATAGCAGGATATCTTTTTGCTCTTTTTTTTGGTCTCGGAAGACAATTTAAATGAATTTATCTCTAGATTTTCCCTCAAAATCCACCTTTATCGATGGTAATTTATATTCATTGCAAAAAGTGTGAGTGTGTGAGGTCGTATGTGAGGTAGGCAGTTATGATCTCTCGGCGAAGCTGGAATTATTAATTTGTTGTCTTAAGTGGAAAGGTAGGAGAATTTATGTGGGATTAAAAGGAACACATTTTGGGATAAAAACAGGCAGATGTGGTTGAATGTTTTGTATCCTAAAAGAATTTGAGACAATTTTTCAATAAATCAGGTGCAAAGTATAGGAAAAATATATTTTTGACATTTCCGAATAAAAAATCCTACTTAAGCGGTTTTCTTAAAATATTAACAAAAGACTTTTAATAAAAAAACGATTTCGATGTTCTTGAATAACTTTAGACTCATTGTCAAACTGCCTGAAAGTAGTTGTACAAACTCTGAAAGTCCCGGAAAATCCGCGAATGTGTTCAGGAACTCTACAAATTATTGTTGCTAAATCCACAATATTTTGGTCAAGAATAAACGTGTCACGGAGAGGATGTATTAAATATCTTTCATCAGTTCATGACTTTTTTTAGGCAAATTTTGTTATTTTTTATTAAAAATCCATGACTCTTTTCTTAAAGCATTTTTATTTTTTTTAATCCAAGAATTTTTAGAAAATATTCCAAAAGAGCCTAAACAATTAAGCATCTTTTGGGTCAGGAATGTCGCGAAATTAATTAAGAAGTTTTTGACAATTTTTGAATACATCCACAACTTCCTCGAAAAGCGTTTAAAAATCAAATCATCTATGGATCAGAAAGACCTTCACCAGGAAGCTCTTGAACAATAACCGGGAGTTTTTGGCACTTTTTAAAAAATCACCAACTTTTTTAAAAGAATCTAAAAAAATGGAAAAAAATCCGAGATACTTGGCCGGTTATCCCCAAAAATAATTTAGAAATAAGATCATAAAAATTTAAACAAAAATTTACGAAACTTCGACCAGGAATGTCTTGAATAATAACAGGAAGTTTTTGGCATTTTTTTCATAAATGCACAAAATTTTCAACTTTTTTCAATCTAAAACAAATCAATGATTCATGGACGGTTCTCCTCGAAAATTATTTAATAATAAGATCATCTATGGGTCAGAAAGAGTCAGAAAGCTTAAGACATGTATTTCTGCAAATTAAAAAAACTGTAAAAGAAACCAAAAAATTTTATATATAGCCTGTTAGACAATTTTCAAAATAAGCAAGTAAAATGGCAGGGAATACCTAGGTTTCGGAAAGAGCAAACGTTGTTTTTATAAAAACAACAATAAAGGGATATAGCCTGACAATTTTGCAACAACAAAAAAAATAAATAAATAAAATCCGTTAACAATTCTGTTAAAATCTTAAAAATACCAAATGTATCTGTTATATTAGGGTCTATAAGGCGACGTGAACCTGCATAGGCAACTTTTATCATAAGCCTTTACAATATTTAAATGGAAAATTTGAAAAAAAAATTCGGTGAATAATATTGCTATTTCATCAAAATATCGAATATCGGGGACCCGCACAGACAATTTTCTGTCATAGGCTGTAGTATCCATTACGAACTTCAAATACCAAATTTGAAACAATTCCGGTGAATAATGTCGCTTAAATCATCAAAATACCGAATATCGGGAGGTGTCGTTATATAGGGGCTATACCAAACCGCTTACCTACATGGCCCATTTTCAATACCAAAAGTCCTGCAGACATTTTATACATTTGAGTAGCATTTTATCAACCTACTTCATTTCATTGGGAAGCTTGAGTGATTTCCACAGACGGACATGCAGACAGACGGCAAGATAGATGGACAAACGGTCAGACGGACAGACATCGATATAGAATTTTATGCTGATCAAGAATATATATAATTTTTGGGGTATGCTTCGATGTGATACAAACGGAATGGCAAACTTAATGTACCCTCCAAACTATGCTTGAGGGTCAGAAAGATCTTGAAAAAAATGATTTAAATATTAAAATTGACGAATTTTTGACCAGGAAGCCTTTGAATAATAAGAGGACGTATTTGGCATTTAAAAAAAAAAAATCCACAACTTTTGCAAAAGATTCTGAAATAATAAAATATCCAGGATTCTTGTGCAGAAATTATTGAAAAATAAGATCATCTATGGGTCAGAAAGACCTTGAAAAATGTTTTAAATAAAAATGGACGTATAACAAGAAGTTTTTGGCTAACAAAGAGTCCTTGAAATAATACTTTTAAAAATCCTCACTTCTTTGTCAAGAGCTCCTATAAGTTCTTGAGAAATATTAATTAACGATTTTTCATTCCTTAAAATTCTAGTACCCAATATTGGGAAAATATCACCATTTTTATAGCCTTTTCGTAATAAACGCTAGTCTTTCCACCAAATGTGTTTTTTTTTTTTTAATTCCAGTTCTGGAAAAGTGTGTTTTTGTAATATTATTTTGGAACAAATCCATGATACCGGGCCAAAAAGTCTTTGAAATAACATTTTTTTTTAAATTACGAAAAAGAGCAATTTGAACAGTAACAGAGTAGCTAAAATCGGTCGGGCCGAACTTTTTATACTATTCATTATTTTGAAGTAACTTTAAAAATGTCACCAAAAAATCCGTAGACAAATACCGCTCAAATAAATAAGGGCTGTACGAAGACGTGATCCTGCATAATCTATTTTTTTTTGTCATAGACTGTATATGTGGGCTATACAAAGACAATTTTTCGCCATTGGATGCAGTATCCATTACGAACTTAAAATACGAAATTTGAAACAATGTCGATAAAATCACCAAAATACCGAATATCGGAAGGAATCGTTATATGGAGGCTATGCTAAAGCGTGGACCAATGTAGACAATTCTTTTTCAGTGGGTAAAGTATTCACAAACAACTCCTTGTGTAGAATTTCAGACAATTCCATTGTAAAATGTGGCTAAAATCTTCAGTGAACCGAATATCGAGGAATACCGTTATATGGAGGCTATACGATATCGTGGACCCATATAACTGAAGATTGATCTGTGCAAAATTTTAGCTTCATATCTTAATTCTTTTTTACCCTAGCATAATTACAACAGGCGAAAGGACGGATATGACTAAATCGTCTTAGAATTTTACGCTGATCAAGAATATATATACTTTGTTGGGTCTAAAATTATTTCTTCGGCGAGTTACAAATGGAATTATATCCACCATATTATCTTTGGTTGGGGGCATAATAATGCTCGACTCTTATCTGGGAGGCCTCAAATGTTTAAATAATATACAATTTTTAACAAACACGTCCTGAAAAAATGTATTCTTTAAATATTCACGATTTGTGGCAAGGATTCTTGAACAACTATTTTGCTGAATCCCCGATTTTGACGGGGGAGTCCTCAAAAATATATTTTTGAAAAACCTATTTTTTTTTGGCTTGGGAGTGCTATTAGCACCTGGTAAAAATTTAAGAAAGAAAAATTTAATAATACAGTATTCCATGTTATCGTCGCGTTGAAAAAGTATAAAAATTATAATAACATGCGTTTTTTTAAAACTGTACAATTTTTGCAAATAGTTTTTATTCGATTGAATTAGAACAGAAATCATTCGTAAAGTTAAACATAACATTTCAAAATATTTCTACACACTTTTCCCCAAAATTAAATCGTTAAATATGCATACAATTGGAACAAGAACTTTTCCGATCCCATGCTGGGCTCCATGGATTTCATTTCTTAAACAGTAACTGTCCAGATGGGCTCAAATTTAATAGAACATTGAAAATTGTCAACACTAACTGAACGAATAAATGACAGAAAACTTTTGTGTCCCAAAACAAAAAAAAAGAACGACTACTAAAGAAAGAATGGAAATAAAACGTCTTAGCCTGATACAACCATTTCACTCCCTTTTCTTGCAGAAAAAAAACTTTCTCAAATTGCTAAGGAGAAAAAAAAAAAAAAAAACAGAAAATTTGTTACGATAAAATGTAGGTCTTCCTCTGTGCTTTATAGGACTCTCTCCTGAGTTCTCTTTGAGTCGTGATTGTTAAGTGAAGTTTGTACGCCAGCTATCGAATATGCATTGGAGCACAGCAACAACTTTTGCAAAGGCAGCAACAACTAAAACAACGATGAGAATGATATAGCAAAGAACTACAAACAAATATTGAAACTGCACAAAAGAATTATGGTTGTGTCTTCTTATAATTTTCATTCGTTTTGTTTAGCTCATTGCCGGAATGTTGGAATGTTGAAGTTTGTTTCAATATCGCTGAGTTGCCAGTGTTACCTTAGTTCTGATAAATATTTCATGAAATTTCTAGTTTAAAATATACTGTTTTTAGATTATTTGTCCATTAGTTACTATTTTTATGCCCTACTCCATATGAGGTATATAACGATTTTGTAATACTTGATCACCATACAATTAGCAGAATTTATATAAAGGCAGACTTTTTTACGATATAAAATTAAAATATGTTAAAAGGTTATTCAAATACAATTCCAATATAAAGGACTGCAATTTGACATTCTTCTTCTTCCGTCCACTTCCTTGACATCGGGCTACGCTATCTGAAAAATTCCCACCAAAATGTTTTTGTACGCTTGTAAACAATATAATGAGCTGTCACTGGAATAATTTTAAAAGCTGTCGGGCGAGTGGCTTATAAATGACAGCAGTCTGAAGTTGATTGCATTTTTTTCATCTCACTCTGTATATCTGAACTGATTTTCACCAAATTTAATGTGCTTGCTTCTAGACTGAATTCGGTCGGATGTTCCAAAATTCATGACTTTCGGACTGATATTGATAATTTGGGGCACAAATAACCCAAAATCGACTGAAGATATATATGGGAGCTATATCTAAATCTGAACCGATCTTGATAAAATTTGACAGAGATATTTCTGTGTGGTAGCTAATATCTGGTACCAAATATCATTGTCGTCGAATGCATGTCACGAATGTGAGGGATACCATAATCGGATGAAATATATAATTGAAAGCTATAGCTATATCTGAACCGATTTCCACCGAATTTGATGTACTTACTTCTAGACTGAATTCGGTCAGACGTACCAAAATTCAGGTGATTCAGGTGACAGATATTGGCTATTATGTCCACAATTAACCCTAAATCGATTGAAGATATATGGGAGCTATATCTAAATCTGATCCGACTATCACCAATTTCAATAGGGTTCGTCCTTGGGCCAAACAAATATTGTTTGGAAAAATTCATCTCAATCTGAAAATAAATGTGACCTGCATGCTCTCATGGAGTTGAATACATGGATCGACGGACGGACTAACATGGATAAATGGACTATGAAAGTGATTCTAGAAGGAAGAAAAGGAAAACCGGTCAACATCATCGTATAGGCTTCGTATAAATAGAAAATTCTGTAAGTAGGTTCACGTTCAGGTTTAGTTTAATTTGATACACAACCCACATAATTTACCTCATGCTGTAGGGTATTAAAATTTCTGCACCATTTGGTAGGCATTTGCCTCATGCAAAATTCAGAGTCATTTGGTCCCTTATTGTGACCGCTAACCAACTACAAAATCAAGATTTTTTTCAACAAAATGTCAACCACAAAATATTTTGCGATCAACAGGACTCAGCACCATCGCACTCAGCACGCGCCACCCAAGAATGGCTACAAAATGAGGTTCTTTGCTTCATTTGTAGCGTACAATGGCCATCCGTTGAATTATTGTGTCTGGAGTATTTTGGAAAGCAAGGTTGGCACTAAAAATACCAAAGTGCCCAACACCACAAGCAAGCGCTTTGCCGGAAATGGGCCAAAGGAGTCAGCTGAAAATGTACACTTTCGGTTGGCCACCAGAACTCAAGCGCCGGCCATGATGATGGTGTGGGCCGCCATAACAACCGATGGTCGCTCTCCGCTCATATTAATCGACTGTGGCATCAGAATAAATGCCGAATATTATCGCGAAAATATTCTGGAGGGTGTGTTAAAGCCTTGGGAACGCAAATATTTCGGCTACAGACCATAGACATCGCAACAGGACTCAGCACGCGCCAACCAGGAGTGTTTACCAAATGAGGTTCCTCGCCGGTTTCAAGGCCATAAATCGTGCCAAAGGTGACCAATTCGAACAAATCTAAACTAATTCTAAAATTTGATGATATTTCCGACATTTTTTGCTTTCATTCAATAAAATTTAAAAAAAATGTAAAAGTTATAGCTTCTGACTTTGTTGCAGTTTTTTTATCTCATCCTCTATAGTTTCCTATGTCTTGACCCATAATTTCAAGTTGTTACATAATTCAATTCCAATCACACTTATATCACTAGTATCCGAAATGATATACGGCAATGATATACGCACTTATAGATATACCCTCCAAAGGAGCTACTATTACCTTCAGAATTTGATGCTTTAATACTGAGCTATATTGAAAGCCTTTTTAGCTAGCATATCTTCTTGGAACTACTGAAGAGCTCAGGAATTTTTACTTCGGTTCATACGATCAAATTCATAGAGGGACCTAAAATGGTAAAGACTAGGCAATATGCATTCTGAACAAATGATTTGTGGCAATACTTTCTAGAAGAACAGCTCAGCACAGAGGAATGTTAATATAAACAAGTATAAAACATTAAGTTCGGCTAGGCCGAACTTTAAATGCGCTCAACAATTTGGAACAAAATTTTTCAAAAAATAAAATCCATTAAAAATTCTGTTAAAATCTTAAAAACACCGAATATAGCCATTATATTGGGGTATAAACGATGTGGACCTTCATAGGAATTGTTTGCTATAAGCTATACCATATTCAAATTCGACATTTGAAATAAACTGTGAATAATGTAGCCAAAATCATGAAAATACGGTTTATAGGGAGGTACCGTTCTATCGGAGCTATGGGAAGACCTGGACCTACATAGACAATTTTCTGTCACAGGCTGTAGCATCCATTACGAACTTCAAATACGACATCTCAAACAATTTCTGTGAGTATTGTACCTAAAATCTTCAGAATACCGAATATAGGGAGGTACTGGTTCGAAAAATAGCGTGATTACAACAGACAGTCGGACATTGCTAGATCGTCTTAGAATTTTACGCTAATCCAGAATATATTTTGTTGAGTATATTCTAAATATTTCGAGGAGTTACAAACGGAATGACAAAGCTAATATACCCTTTATAGAATGGTGAAGGGTATAACAATATTTTTTTTACAAATATTCAATCGATAAAAGTTAGTTATTCAATCGATAAAGTGCCGTAATAGCAAGAAATTCCAAGCCCCCACCTTAAAATACCCCTTCGTACCTACAATGTTTCTCAAGCTAAATGTAACAATTTCAGATGAACACTAACGCTCAATATGAAATCAGTTACTTTTGTTATGCTTCATACCTTCAAACGACGAATTCCAAGAAAATCTCACCTTATATCATCCATTCTCACGAGGATGGTTTCTGATATTAAATTTCAAGGATCTATGATTTATCGCTAGCTTAATAACATTACCGTACCATTTTCTGGCGTTACATGCACTTAAAGTGAGAGTTTACAAAGTACCAGTAATGACTGAACCGATCAGTAGCCCCATATTCTCACCAGTGTTAATGTTCATAGTAGAATAGAATTGTTCCAAGTTTACAGAAAATTTTCCCTGTCCGAATCATATACACTCTGCTGTCTCATCAGAGAAAGTCCAAAAATCAAGGGTAAATCAAAAGATAAATTGGAGAGGAGTTATTTTTGCCAAACTTTGTCTTCTTCCCCATTTTTTTTTTTTTTCAATGAAAAACTTTCTTGCTGTAGAGACACATAGTGGCAGCCGTACTCCATCTTATAGCTCCACTTAAAAACATGCAAAAGAAACAAGAACAAGTAAAAGACATAAGTTCGGCCGGGCCAAACTTTTAATACCCTCCACCTTTGGGTAAAGGAAACATTAGAACCCATTGTGTCCCACAAATACCAATTTTTAGACATATTCGTGGGAAATCATCAAAATATTGAATATCGGGAGGTACCGCTATATGGGGTTATACAAAAACGTGAACCTATACATTAGGACAAACAAAAATGTGGCAAAAATCATCAAAATACCGAATATCGGGAGGTACTGTTATATGGGGACTATACCAAAATGTGGACCTATACATACAATGTTTCGCCACACGAATTAGGACCCACTATGACCTACAAATACCAATTTTCAGACAAATCCGTGAAAAATATGACATAAATCATCAAAATACCTTATATCGGGAGGTACCGTTATATGGGAACTATACCAAAACGTGGCCTTATATATCTCATTTTCAATACCAACCATCGTAGACACAATACAAATTATTCGGCCAAATTTTAAAGGTCTACATCAAATAGTGTGGGTTGTATCGTGATTTCAACAGACATAGGGACGGACAGACGGACATCGTTAAATCGACTTAGAATTTTATGCTCATTATGAATTTACATACTTTATGGGGTCTACGACGAATATTTAGGAAAGTTAATATTCCCTCCTTTTTAAGGTGGAGGAAATAAAAACACAAATAAAAGTTTGAAAAGTCCAAAATTTTGACCTTGTGGTTTGAACCACTTAACAATGTTGTTAAGGTATTTGCACCTGGTGACAGAATTTGTCTTGTCCCAACTGTATGCTTCTATGTCTATGTCAAATACACTCTGATGTCTCATCAGGCAAAGTCCAAAAATCAAGGTTAATCAAAGGATAAATTGCGGACGATTTTTTGCCAAACTTTGTCTTCTTCACCAATTTTGAAAAAAATAAAAACTTCCTTGCTCCAAAGTCACATAGTGGCAGCTCTACCCCATCTTATAGCTCCACTTAAACGCATACAAAGGAAACAAGAAAAATTAACTAAATTGCAGTAGTCGTTTGCTGTTGTAAAACAGAGACACAAAAAAAAAAGATAAAATTACTTTTAGCCTAGTTCTACAAAAGTTCCACTTCATTGACTGTTACAATAATGATAAATTATCCCCGTTTCTTGCAAATAAGAGAAGCGCATCGCAAACAACAACTGCAAAAAAATGAAAAAAAAAAAAAAAAAAAAAAAACAATCTAGGTAATTCCAACATGACATAAACGAATGGGAAGGGGGTGGAGACAAAAGTGAAACTTTGCCAAAGAGTTATATTAATTTTAACATCAAGATTCTTGAAAAGCGATAGTTGATTTCTCAAGGTCCATTACCATGGCAGGATGGAATAGGCTCATTCCCGTCGTTCTTAATTTGGTGGTTGCATGTTGACATTTATGTTTGTTTTTTGTTGTCTTTTGATTATATAAATGAAACTGAAAGGAAAACTAATCACCAGCCACTGAGTGAATAGATTTTTTTAATTGTTTTCTCCACTTGTGCAGTGGGTGAACGAAAAAAAACGGGGATGGTAGAAGGCTTTCTAATTTTAGTTTTCAAAATTATCATTATTATGATTATTATTATTATTATTATTATTCTTACACAGTCATCTGAAAATAGACTCGGTGACATTTGCCTATATTTAACGAAAAATGTAGAACGGAACGTCATTTTCATGCTTTCGCTTGCCTTGTAGTAGTTTTCCCTTTTTCTTTTTTTTTTTCTGTAGCATATTTTGATGGGCATTTTTCTATTGTTTCAATTGCAATTCGACGTTGAGCATTAATCGTTCATTGTTGGTGGCCGTTTTTTTTTCTGTATTCTTGAAAGAATAAATTCATGTGATGATGATGACAATGGTGTACCCATTCTTTTTTTTGTGGATCTTGTCCTTGTTGCTGCAGTCAAATTGGCTTACTTTAGCAGCGGCTTTTCATTGTCACTCACTCAGTCAGTCACTCATTGTAGAGGGATTTTTTTCTCTTCTCTCACTCTCAGTTGTTGTGCTTCTTATTGTTAGTCATAAATATCATATCATACTTATATTCAAATGAGCTTAATAACAAAAAAGAAAAGAAAAAACATTGCAGAATAAAATAGTTGTGTCTCTTCTTATTCTGTTTTATAGCCCGTTTTTGTTCTTGTTCTTGTGTGAGTGTGAATATGTGTCTATGACTTTTTCAAATTCAGTTTCAATTTTCTAGACAGCCATTTATGTCTTGTCGTACTTTTTGTTTCAGGGGCTGTTGCTGCTGTTCTGCTGCTTCTGCAATCGCATTGAATGACATTTCTAATAATGTAACTCGCTTTCAAATACAATCTGAATGAAAGAGGAATCCTTGAAATTTTAATAATGACAGAAGAAACCCGCAACTATGGCAAGCGAAATCACAAGAAAATGTTATAAAATATTACTCGCACGTCATGTGGTATCTTCTAAAGCAATATGAAAAAATGCTGTAAATTTTTTTCATGTACAAGACAGTTTTGTGTCATTCGTGAACATTTAACAAAAACTTGAGTCTGATAGATAAAATTAGGCTAAATCGAATTTTAAATATATATTCTGATATATAAGTTTTATAACGTGATTTTTTCGCCCTTTGGCAGGGAAATTACTTTATTGCCCGGTGCAACACCAGAAATAAATACAGGAAAAATCCAGCTGATAAAGCAAGTATATCAAAAAACCCGTATTGGAAATTTTAAAGTTTACATCGCAAAGTAACCTAATCTAAGGTGGGAAATTCACTCTCATTCTTATTTAAATGCAAGGAACTGAAATATATCAAAAATACAGGAATTAGGATTAAAGTCGTAGTTTATGTGAGTTCATAAAAAAATTCCCCTACAAAACATTTTTTAAAGGATGAAATTATTTCCATCCAAATTTCGGTATGAGTCACATAGAAGTTTCTATTTTCATTAATCAGTTTTCTTATTTCCATAATTTAGTTTCAATTTTTATACCCTCCATCATTCTATGGAGGGTATTTTAACTTTGTCATTCCGTTTGTAACTCCTCGAAATATTCATAATAGACCCTACAAAGTATATATATTCTAGATCAGCGTAAAATTCTAAGACAGCGTAAAATTCTAAAACAATCTGTCTGTCCGTCTGTCCTTCTACCCGTCTGTCTGTTGTAATCACGCTAGCTTTCAAACGAATTGAGATAGAAGGCTAAAATTTTGCATGCATGCATGCATAGTTTACCAGTAGGCAGGTTAAGTTCGTAAATGGGCCGTAAATGCCGGTCCTCGTTTTCGTATAGCCCCCATATTCGGTATTTTCATGATTTCAGCGACATTGTTTTGCCGGAATTACTTAAAATTTGGTATTTGAAGTTCGTTATGGATACTAAAGTCTATGACAAAAAAATTTATATGTAGGTCCACGTCTTCGTATAGCCCCCAATATGCGGTATTTTGATGATTTCAGCCACGTTTTTCAATGGAATTGAACAAGGAGTTCTTTGTGAGTACTTTATCCCATAGAAGGGTCTGCATAGGTCCACGAGATCGTATAGCCTCCTGATATTCGGTATTTTGATGATTTTAGCAACATTTTTTCGATGGAATTGTCTGAAAATCCATTGCCTGAAAATCCTTGTGAGTACTTTATTCCCTAAAACAGAATTCGTTATAGAGGTCCAAGATATCGTATAGTATCCATATAACGATAACCCCCGATATTTGGTATTTTGATGATTTCAGGCAAGACATTTAATGGAATTGTCTTTAATTGTCACACAAGGGGTTCCTTCTGAGTACTTTATTTCCTAGAAGAGAATTGTCTACAGAGGTCCACGTTTTAGTGTAGCGACCATATAACAGTACCCCAGTTATTCGGTATTTCCATAATTTATGCGACACTGTTCACCGGAAACTGTTACTACAGCCTATGACAAAAATTACTTATGCAGGACCACGTCTTCGTATATCCCCCATATAGCGGTTTTCATTTAGGACGTATTTTGAAACTGAATTCTTTTGAAAATTTTCAAGCTTCTTCCAAATGTTGGAGGGTATAAAAGTTCGGCTCGGGCGAACTTAGTTGCTTTTTTTAAATTGTTTTCAAGGAGTCATTAGAATTTAAAAATCAAAGCTATTAACGTGATTTTTATATACAACACCACATAGTGGTAAAGGTATTCTGTCTTTGTGCATTTGTTTGTAACATGGAGAAGGAAGTGAGATAGACTCATAGTTACTTGTGAGGCTCTTCATAAAATCACTTTCTGAGTAGATTTATTCATGTCAGTCCGTCTGTCCATGTATTCTAATGAACAGAATGCAGGTCGAATTTATTATCCAATTGAGATGACATTTTCTAAACAATATTTGTTTGGCCCAAGGAGGAACCCTATTGAAATTGGTGAGAATCGGTTAAAAAGTAGATATAGTTCTCTTATATATCTTCAACCGATTTTGGTTTAATTGTGCACCAAATGGCCAATATAAGTCCAAAAGACCTGAATTTTGGTACACCCGACCGAATTCAGTCAAGAAGCAATTACATCAAATTTAAAAATCGGGTCAGATATAGCTATAGCTCCGATTTGGAGTTTTAAGTCCCACACATGCTTAATATGCACTCCACGATAATGACCTTTTATACCTTATATCAGATACAGCTCAGAAATAAGTGCTGTAAAGTTTTGTCAAGATCGGTTCGGATATAGCTTCCATACATATCTTTATCCGATTTCAGGTTTTTTGTGCACAAAATGGTTAATATCATCCCGAATGGAGTGAATTTTGGCAGTTCCGACGGAATTCATCCTGAAAACCAGTATTTCAAATTTGGTGTAAATCGGTTCAGATAGAGCTTTAGCTCCCGCATATATGTTCTATCCGAGTTTAAAATCCCTAACAAGCGTAATATGTATTCCACAACAATGTCCTTTGGTACCGAATATCAGATACAGCTCCGAAATATATATATTTGAATACTGCTCCCATATATATCCTCAACCGATATCGGGTTAATTATGCATCAAATGGCCAATATCAGTCCAAATTTGGCATATCGGACCGAATTAAGTCTAGAAGCAAGTGCATCGAATTTGGAGAAAATCGGTTCAGATATAGCTATAGCTCCTATATATATATTATTTATATTATATTTATATTATATTATTATATATATATTATTTATATATATTTCATCTGATTTGGTATTAAAGTCCCTCACATTCGTAATATTCCTTCGATAATAATTATATTTGGTAACAGATATATTATACAGCTCGGAAATACCTTTGCCAAATTTTATTTATGTCTCCCATACATGTCCTTAATGCGATTTCCGGTTTATTGTGCAAATAATGGCTAATATCAGCCCAAATGGAGTGAATTTCGGGACGTACGCTTCTATTATGTGCAACTCGGCTCCGATGTATATTTTTTTTTTCATTTAATCCTCCTCCAAGTGATATCATGCACTCTATAGCAAACTATAAGTGCTGTAAATCCAAATGTTGATAGATGGTATAATCAACTTGAAATAAATTCGTTTGTTACTGGAGCTCTACTAAATATGCATATATATATGTGTAGGGTATCATATAGTCGGCCTCGCTCGACTTTTGTCTTTTCCTTACTGGTTTTTATACAAGAGTATTTGAAAATTTTTTTAGAAGTGCCAACACTATTACAACATATTGGTCTGCCCACGGCTGCATTTACTTGATTGTTTTGATAATATTTTAAAATTCCTTGAATATTTAATAAAGTTATAAACCTTATTTCTGAACCTAGTCTTCATACGGCATACACATTGATATTAAAATTATGCTTTACAAACTCAAAGATCTCAATGTTATCATCAAGATACCTTAAAAGTTATCTTGTCTGACTTTGATGTGACTGCTTTGACAAATTACTCATGTAAATGTTAATTGTCATACGATTTGCTCCTATGATTGATGTGATATGTGTGTATAAATAGGTACGTGTTTAGGTAATCAAGGCAATGAAATTGAGAATTTTCAATTTACTTGATAAATTTGTGAGAAAGAAGTTGATTACTTGCTGAGGATTCTAAATGCCAAGTAGCGCATTCCAAGTTCTTCGATAAGAATATTTGATTGGAGTTAAGAGTACTATATTTTTTTTTACTTCTATTGCATTTCAAAGCAGAGCATAAGGCTTTAACCCTTTATTAAACAATTTTACATGGATTTGATTAAATAAAATTGAACTTAACAAACACGATACACGTACAATGACAATGAGAAGATAAGCATTCCACTCGTGGAATATGTATATGCCGTGAACAACTCTCTTATTAATTGTGTAAGTAATTTTGTATTCAATGTGCCACACATTCATAATGCACTTAACTAATTACGAACGCAATAGAAAACCAAATAATTGCAAATTTACAAACATATGTATTTACTTAACAATGTGTAAGTAAGTGAATAAATATTATCATTTGTATAATACTAGTTTCAAAGAATTTCGCAAGAAATGTATTTTCCACAAGCCCTAAACTAATATCAATTTCTCAAGCCAGTGAAGAAAATCCAAAGCCGATAAACAGGCAACTAACTGTGAATTCAGAAGGAGGCAGATGTGAAGGACGGAAAATATTCGTTTAGTAATAAATTTTCAAACTTTAGAAAAGAAAAAAAAGAACTTTTTTTCTTATGTTTTTCAGTATGTGAATCCACCACTAGTATTCAGGGAAACAGATGTTGAAGGTAGAGAGAGAGAGAGAGCGTTAGAATATAAAACAGATAACACTAAAACAGATAAGATGAACTGCCTACTAAGGAATCCCATATGTTGGTGTTGGGAGGAAATCTTTATACTAGGTAAAGTGAGCATATGTATGACCGCCTACATACATAGGCAAAATGTTAAACAACAAGTTTTAACTATTTACCTAAAAACTATTTTCATGATACCTGCAGCTTAGAAGGAATTCGTTTCGTAGTTTTATGTCCACATGATGGTGTAAAGTGTACCAGATCACATTTAACAATTTTAAGTAATTTCACACATTATTTGTTATTACAACTTATTTCGGGTCTACTGTAGAGATGGGGTGTAGAGGCCCAATCTTTCTGTCCGATTGAAACTTTCCAGTTTGACAAAAATTATTTAAAAAAGGCACAAGTCGGACAGGGCCGATTATATGATACCCTACACCACTTTGCTGTTTTAATGGCGCTCCCATACGAAAAAAGTTTATATTGGGAATTTATGTGAAGTAGATCACACAAACTATGAACCTTATTTGAATGCGTATCATGGCTTTAGAGAAGTCACAATTTGGAAACTATATCCAACTCTCAATCTATTTTCAACAAATTTGACTGAGGCTTTTGTACCTCTAGTACCAAATAACATTGCTGTGGGTGCATGATTTGGTTTCGATTAGAATTATATTAAATAATATGAATTGGTGCAATAGATATACCGGACTGAGTCTCGCCGAATGTAAAAATTCGGATGAATATGTAAAAATCTATCTAATTTGGACAATAATAGTAAAATTGAATGAAGATGTATATCGAAGCTATAAAAAATCTGAGCCGATAAAATTTGGAAAATGTTTTCTCAAGCTGTATCGGATGTCCTACATCAATCCAATTTCACGTCCAATTCGGATGAAACATATATATGGGACCTATAGCTGAACCGATTTTCACCAAAATTATAAGTACCTGCTTCTGGGCTTAATTCCATCGGAAGTGCCAAAATTCAGGCCATTTCGGCTGATATGGCCCATTTCGTGGACAATAAACCCTATATCGGATAAAGATATATATGGGAGCTATATCCAAATCTGAACCGATCTTGACAACATTTTAGGTACATATTTCTAATATGTATCTGATATCTGGTACCAAAGATCATTGTTGTGGAGTGCATATTACGCGTGTAAGGGACTTACACGCCAAATCGGATGAAATATATATATAGCTATATCTGAACCGATTTCCATCAAATTAGAATTACTTGTTTCTGGGATAAATTTAGTCGAAAATGCCAAGATTCAGTTCATTTGAACTGATATTAGCCATTTGGTGCAAAATAATAATAAATGTCGGATAAGGATATATATGGGAGCTATATACTTATCTGATCCGATCTGGATAAAATTTGACAGAGGTATTTCTGGGTTGTATCTGATACTTGGTACCAAAGATAATTTTTTTGGAGTGCATATTACGCATGTGAGGGGCTTTAACTCCAAATCGGATGAAACATAAATATGGGAGCTAAAGCTATATCTGAACCGACTTTCAGCAAATTTGAAGTACTTACTTCTAATGAAACATAAATATGGGAGCTAAAGCTATATCTAAACCGATTTTCAGCAAATTTGAAGTTCTTACTTCTAAACTTAATTCGGTCGGATGTGGCAAACATCAGGTCAATTGAACTGATATTGGTCATTTGATGCACAGTTAACCCGAAATCGGGGCTCTAGTGTAAATGCGGCCTGTATTTTGTTCTCAAAAATACATGGACAGACGGACGGACGATTGGACGGACTGATATGCATAAATGGACTCAGAAAGTGGTTCTATGAAGATCTTCAAAAGTAACTATGGGTCTATCTCGCTTCCTTCTCCATCTAATCCACAAATGCACAAAGACATAATACCCTTTCCACTATGTGGTGTAGGAGATAACAACAAAATTAAGATTTCTGCTGACCCTATTAAATTGTGAGGCTTACATTTTTGATACTCAGTGGCGACTTCATCGCTCAAAAAAGACAATGCAAGTTTTTTTTTTTTTAAATTTTCGGAACCCATAAAAATATCTCTTTAAATTGGTATTTTTCTCTCACAATACTTCCCATTTATGATATTATATATATATGTGTTTCATTTTCTTTATATAAGTTATATATTATAATCTATTCTATTAAATACATAAAGTTACATAAATACATACGTATATCTATTCAAGTATTTAACCATGTATGGATTTATGTACAAAGTAACACATAAGGATGTAATTTAAACAAGAATATTTCATATCCCTTTATTCGCACACATCATTCTCATTACATTTTTGGCATATTTGCCCAACTGAAGGATGTAATCTTCAATATTCTTATGCATGTTCGAAAGATATGTTAAAAGTTGTTTCTCGATGTTTTAGCTTTCGTTCTTTTATGCTTTGGCCTAAAATAGATTTATATTGATTTTTGTGGAAAGTTTTGCGAAAATTGAAATACTTTCAATTTTGCGATTAATGAAAATTCCATAGATGACATGGATGCGTGCATAAAAGATGTCAGTGCAAATTATTGGTATGCTTTCGCCGAGTTTGGTGTTATGTGATGGGGGAGAATTTATGATCGAAATGATGTGCAATGAAGCTTAAATGGAGGATGGATTAGGGGGATTGGCAAGGATGTAAATTGGCATAGAGTAATATATATGACACCAACCAGATCCAAATTCGAAAATAGATAGGAGGCAGCCCATCCAAGATTGTCTAAAATTTGAAAATAGTATGAATACCTTTCTGCAATGGAATTGGCAAGATTAAGTGGAAGATATAAGTTCAGGATAATAAATACTTAAAACAGGGATTTGTCTTACATAGGGATTCAAATCAAAATGGACCGACATGACCCATTTTTAAATAAATATATTAAATGTTGCGAAATGTAAACATTTGGCCTTTAAAACCCGATTTTTTTTAATTTTGATCTACAATTTATAAAATCCACTTGAATTATCCATAACCTAGACTGGGTATTGGACAAACCTAAATATATGTTTTAATCTGATATATCTGAATATTTCTTCTTTCACTATCGTCCCAAAACGAAATTTTATGATACTTTCATGCATCAATCTGAAAAAGACTAAGGAAAAGTTGTTCACCCCACAAAGGGTCAAAATTTCGAAAAAAATAAATTTCACACATCGCAAAATTTTCAATAATGATCTGGTAAGGAGATTATAGATATCGGTCCAACCATTTGGGTACCTCACACACAAAGATTCGCAACTTTCAATACTTATATCCCTTAGAACTTGCGAAACAAGTCAGCGATTCTTTTCAACTGATGTGAATATGGAATTTATTTGCTTACTACTTCTCGTACCTCCCCGACCCCTACACAATTCCCATATAATTGGTATTATATGTCTGATTTTCATAAAATTTTACACATCCCAATTATTTTATCAGTTTCATATGTAGTGGAACACTTCGGCCCACTATATCGACAACTCAGGCATATTTCAATATTTTCAAAAAATAATCATGTACCTCTTATAGAGTGAAGGAGGTGGCCGATGTGGACTAAATTGAACATAGTAATATCGATCCACTCTTTAATATTTCCTCCAGTCAACGTTTTGAATAATCATAATGTAAGTCAAAATATATTTTGTAGGCAAATCGACGGACATATTTTGACTTGTTTTTAGCTTCACTTTCATTATCTGCTGAATTTTTCCTGTAATTATTTTTTATATTGTACGGTATTATTAACATACCGAATATCTGGGAATAACATTAAATAAAACTAACAGAAAGTACTTATGGGGGAGGGGGGATTGCATTTTATCGAGACAGTTAAATGGGGGTTTTAATCAAGAGTGTACAATTTAAAAAGACTCCAAAGCAAGTTTTCAGATGACCAAGCTAATGTATCCTTAAGAGTGCGTAGGGTCGCACTCTTATTACTTTTTTTACAATTGTTCATTTGCCTGGACTTGCTTTAAAGTAATGTAAATATTAATTGCCTTCATAAGTTTTTTTCGTGCCATTATCTAAAAATAAATTCTATTCTGTTCTGCCTCAGAACATAAGTTTCAATAGACAAAATCACGGTCATACTACACACACATATTTATCCCATTCCATAGAGTAAGCCTGTCTATAGAGAAATCTTTGGAAAAATCTTTTGTCATTTTTAATGGGAATGCAAGTCGGATTTTATTGTATGTTTTCTTTTTTCGTGTTTCAATATCCTTGGTAACATTGAAAGCAAATACAAAACAATTGATTCTTGTCTTATTACAGGTACACTCACATAAGTGATATTGCACAGATATTACATGAAATAAACATAAATACTAGTATAAAAAACACATTCTATGAACATGTGCGTGTGTGTGAGCGCCACACATTTCCTATTATTCTATATGAAAATTTCATATTCTTCTAGGTTATGCTGTAGACAGAGCCTCAGGGATATATGATCGACTGAAATGTGAACGGTTTGGAGTGCAACATATGTATTAAGGGGGGGTCCATGAATACTACATGAAACAATACAGAGCCATTACACACATACGCACATGAAAACTGAGTATAGTATAAAATACGCTATCTAGCAATAGTAACAATACCAATGACAATAACCATCCGTTCGGTGTTTTGTTAAAGCGTTTTTGTTCGTTTCCTCTGCAAAACACGTATAGCACTAACGATAGAGAGATAAAGAAACATATGTGAATGGAGTGCGTATGTACACCCATACCACCACACCACATCACATTGTTTAGACAATATTGTATGGATGCTGCGGTAAATGTCTGACGTCGTCTATCAGTGGTGCATATGAGATGATTTGTTTCGATATGAACTTGAATTTGAAGTTAAAGAAATCTTGAATCATTTAATCGACAATATAAAGCAAGCAATTATAAACATTCAATAATGACAATTGACCCTTGGACATGAGGGATAAACCAGAAGAGAAGGTATCAATTACGAATATAAAATTCCGATGAAAAATTTAGAGTGTATATGGAGGATATATGAAAATGTGAATTAAATTGAATTTCTATTACGGACTTCAAATGTCAAATTGTGAAAAAACCCATTAAAAATGTGTCGGAAAGTATCGTCATATAGTTGATATGCAAAAATGTGGACCTGTATACAGCTTTCTGGCAGAAAAACTAAATTTATAACATTTCAGTTAAGAAATGAGACTAAAATCATCAAAGATCAGAATATAGGACAGTTCTGTCGAAAAACAACTTGGGCAGTAATACGACGTTAAACGATAGGCGCATATTCGAATTCACAAATTGTAAATAAAACCATATCGGACATTGGAAAGTACTGATATAGTGGGTCTCTTCACTACTTATACAGTAAAATCACAAGTCCATATTCGAGGCTACAAATTCCAGAAATGCAGTAAATCCTTATCAAAGTGTTATAAACAAGTAAGAAAATCGCAGGAAGTTTTCTGACATATGTGTCCTTGAAAAAATAATCGAAAAAATCCACATTTAATTTTCTGTTGGCCCTCAAAGAAAATAATTTGATATAAATCCCTCTTCTAGGGGGTAAAGTACTCTGATTTGAAGACAATTCCATTGAAAATTTTGCCTGAAATACCGAATATCGGGAATTACCGTTATACGGGGGCTATACGGTATCGTGGACCTACATATACAATTCTCTTCTAGGAAATCAATTACTCACAAGAATACCCTTGTGTGTACTTTCATTAAAGTACCGAATAGCGGAAGGAACCGATATAAAAGATATATTATATCGTGGATTTATATAGACAATTCTCTTCCAGGGGTTAATCCTTTTGGGGGAACTCTTTTTGTGGATTTTAAGGCATTTAAATTGAAAACTTTGGCTGAAATCGTCAAAACACCGGGAGGTACCGTTATATGGGGATATACGATATCGTCGACTTATAAATACCATTCTCTCTCAGGGGTAAAGTACTCATAAAGAACTCCTTGTATAGAATTTCAGGCAATTCCATTGAAAAGAATTTTAGAATTTCACGCTGATCATACTTTTGTTGGGTCTAAAATTATTATTTCGATGAGTAACAAACGGAATGTCGAACTTAATATACCCTCCATACTATGTATGGTGGAAGGCATAAAAATTAACATTAAACATTCCGGTGTTCATTGAAGGATAATATTTTATTTTTAAATAATCGTAAAACACACAATTAACTTCGTTTGAATTCTTGAATAAAATAATCACAAATATCCAAATAATCTTAAATAATGAACATTAAGCATTCTGGTAGTCCTTGAAAGAGTATTATTTTAAAAATATATGGAAAACATTCTTTTTATCCTTGAAAAAATCGTAAAAAAAATCAAAATGTAAAGTTCTATTGGTCGTTTAAACGAAATGCTCTTAAATTTGTTTTACAAGCCAAGGAGTAACATTCAGTGGTTCTTAAAAAAATAATTTCCAAAAACTCACGTTTTACATTCTGCTGGTTCATGAAAAATAATCATAAAAATCGTTAGAAAAAAAAAAATTGAAAATGACCTCAAAAATTCACACTTTACAAGGTTGTGGTTGTGGAAAAATAATCCTAAGAATCTCTCGATTTTAATAGTTTAAAAATCCACTGTAACGCTATTTAGTCCTTCAAAATTTTTCTCCATGAATTTAAGACAAATGTTCTTTTGGGTTTAAAAAAAAATAAAATCACTTGTTACTTTATGCCGTTTCTTGAAAAAATGGTCTTCAAAAATCCACCTTCAACCATATGATGGATTTTGTAAAAATAAAAAAAACAAGTTAGGATTTTTTAAAAATAATCTTAAAAAAAAAAACAAATTAACATTCTGTTGGTCGTTGAAAAAGTAATATTAAACATGTCCAAGGTATAAACTGGGGACTAGGACCAATCACACAATTTCAGAATCACTGAAATTTATATAACAAAAAGAAATGAGGGTCCATTTATTCCTTGGCTGGTCTGAAATTGAAATTAGTTTATCAAGGTCAGAGTATATAGTCTCGATCTTATCGTCAGATATTTATGCAACTTGAATAAAGCGTTTTCCATTTTCAGATAGTTACCAAATTGAGTGGCAATAATTCAAAATAAAGTGAGTTTAGGTTAATTTGCATTATTTTCCAAATAATTCGAATCGACTCATATGCCAACGTTTGCAATGGATATTACACAATAAATCGGCACACAAAAATGGTCTGTTAACATTCCATCAATTGAACTCGTCTTCTTCTTCTTTTTCTAACGTACGCAAACGTAATTCACGTTCCATAAATAAGGTCATGCACGGCAATGCGTTGTTATTTACTGGGAAAATGTTATGAGGTGCGGTATGTTCGCCATTTATCCTGCACTCATATGGTGATGTTGGTACCATATGGAATTAAGATTACGCTTCCAGTGAAGGATATGAAGCTGTTACATTTATCCAACAACTAACGTTGTCGTTGTCGTCCTCATCCTTCTCTATGAAGTTCCAATCTTATTGTCATTCAATGCGTGTTGCATTTTATTTTTATTTGTTCTATTGCTTGTTGTACGCAGTTTATGGTGTTGCCTCTGTTGCCGCCGTATAGTAATGCCGCCTTCGGTTGTCTTCAATTGATTTTGAATCTGTTCTTGAAGACAACATCCTCGTCGTCATAGCAAGCATCGTACATGACGGCACGCGAATCATGTTGTATGTTACCAATAAATTGCCAATAAAACTCAACCATACGTAAATGTAAACGCACCAAGAATAATATTAGTAATTTGTGTGATTTGTTTTAGCTTTGAGCCGGAAGTTACTACCGGAATTTGTAACGAAGAAACAAGATAGAGTTGTTCCGAATAACAAAGGATGGCATAGTCTATCTCTATGTCTCTCTCTCCTGTAGCTCAGTGATACATGTTCAACATATAAAAGGTGTGCTATAAGATTTGTATCAATTCCTGTGGGATATACATATGTATGCATGTATGTGTCCCATAAGGATAATGGGCTTTGTTCGCCGTACGATGAAGTAAACATAACATAAAGAATTGGCATCGAATGCCTATGGGGCTAAGACATAAAATTATTGGAAAATAAATGAAAATGTTGATATTGATATAAAGGATAGTGTATTTTATTACTACTATGATAAGGAATAGGAACATAGTTTTCCTTCAAAATAAGTTCTAACGGGAAAAAAGTTCAGACATTAAAGAATTCTAAAATCAGAAAAAATTACATAGAGATATTTTCAATACACTTCGACTTTAACTTGCGAAATCGGAAACGATCCCCATAGAAACCCCTCCTTAATCGATTCATAAATATCCGTCTGATAATCCGTCCATGATTTTTTGTAATCAAAGTACAATATTTATTTCTCGATTTGAATGGAATTTTGCACAGTTCTCTTGTTTGGCTCAAGGACGAACTCTACTGAAATTGGGCATAATCGATAAAGCTCCCATGTACCAAATCCTTAATATATGTCCAACGAAATTAAACGCATATTCATTATTCAACTAAGAAGTAAGTCTGATAAATATGAAAAAAGAAACAGTAAGGAAAGGTCAAAAGCCGGACGGGGCCGACTATATGATACCCTACACCACTATGTGTATTTAGTACAGCTCCTGTAACAAAAAAATTTACATTGGGATCTTATGTAAAGTAGATCATACTAACTATGAACCATATTTGAATTCGTATCATGGCTTTATAGTCGTCACAATTTGGGAACTATATACAACTCTGAATTGATTTTCAACAGTTTTGACGAAGGATTTTGTACCTCTCGTACCGAATAACATAGCTGTGTAGTGCATGTTATGGATTTGATAAAATATTGATTTGATTGGAATAATTCGGTTGAATATAAAAAGCCTCTATCAAATATGGGCAGATATGGTGGAAAATAACCGTAAAATCGGATCGGATCGAAAATATATAAAAATCTGAACCGATCTCGATAAAATTTGGAAAAGGTAATTTCGAGCTGTATCTGATGTCCGGTATCAAATGTTATTATTGTGGGGTGCATATGACGCATGTTACTTTAACATCAAATCGGATGGAAGTTATACAGGGTGTGATAAAAAAAACTGTAATAAAGTTAAAAGCCATAATTTTTAATTTTTTTTTTTAATTTTATTGGATAAAAACAAAAAATGTCATCAAATTTAAGAATAAGTTTAGATTTGATCGAATTGGTCACCTTTGGCACGAATTATGGCCTTCAAACGGCCAATGAAACCGCCACACGCTGCCCGAATGTTGCTCTGCGGTATTTTGGCCCATTCCCGGCGAAGCGCTTGCTTGAGGTGATCGACACTTTGGTATTTTTTAGTGTCAACCTTGCTTTCCGAAATACTCCAGGCACAATGGTCCAACGAAGTGGTATTCCGAGATTTTGGTGGTCATTGTGCACTGGAAATGAAGGGAGGAACCTCGTTTTGTAACCATTTTTGGGTGGCGTGTGCTGAGTGCGATGGTACTGAGTCCTGTTGGAATATTCAAGGTCTGCGGCCATAATGTTTGCGTGCCCAAGGCTTTAATACACCCTCCAGTATATTTTCGCGATAATATTCGGCATTTATTCTGATTCCATGGCCCACACCATCACCATGGCCGGCGCTTGAGTTCTGGAAGCCAACCGAAGGTGCACATTTTCAACTGACCTCTTTGACAATTAAACACGATCATTTTCTTTGTTTCTGCTGGACAACGAATTTCTCTCATCAGAGAAACCCAAATTCGGCAGTTCACCACTTTCGGCCAAGCGAAGCAACTCTTTAGCCCTTTTAAGTCTATTTTCTTTACTTCGCGTTGTAAGTTCTTGCACTTTTTTGAATTTCAATGGCTTTACCCCGAGCTCATTTTCCAATATTTGCCGAATGGAATATTTCGATATGTTCAGCCATTTTTCGGCCACTGCGATCAAGTCGCTTCTTAACTTGTCGAATCATTTATGCTGATATTGCTGTATTTTCTTCCGTCCACTGCCTTGACGTAGGTCTACGCTACCAGTATCACGGAAACGAACGATGATGCGAGACGCAAAAAATTTATTCACATTTAAATGCTGGAGTGCTCTAACGATAGCCACTTGTGGTTTTCCAGCCAAAATAAAGAAATCACACTATCACGCTTGAATTCCATCACGAATAACTTTTTTTCTGGAAAATTCTCACCAAAATGCTTCGGTGCGCTTGTAAACAGTAGAAATGACAGTAGTCTGAAGTTGGTTGCAGTTTTTTCATCTCACCCTAATTTCTATAGAGTTCGTCCTTATATCTGAACCGATTTTCACAAAATTGGAAGTACTTGTTTCTAGGATGAATTCAGTCGGAATACCCAAGATTCAGTTCATTTGGGCTTATATTAGTAATTTGGTGCACAATAAACCAGGTATCGGCTAAAGATATATATATGGGAGCTATATCCAAATTCGATCAAATCTCGATAAAATTTGACAGATGTATTTCTGGCTTGTATCTGATATCTGGTGCCGAATATCAGTTTTGTGCAGTGTATATTGGGAATGTGAGGTACTTAAACACCAAATCGAATGAAACATATTTATGGAAACTATAGCTTTATCTGTACCCATTTTCAACAAATTTAATTCACTATTTGGTGAACACTTTAACAGAGATCGGTTGAATATATATATGGGAGTTATATCTAAGTTATAACCGATTCCCACCAATTTCAATAGAGGTTGTCCTTGGGCCAAACAAATATTGTAAGGAAATTTTCATCTTAATCCGATAATAAATGCTACCTGCAATTTGTTCAGATGAATACATGGACAGACGGACGGCATACATCGACTGAGAAAGTGAGTATTTGAAGATGCTGAAATATAACTATGGGTCTATCTGGCTTCCTATGTAGTATAGGGTATAAAAATATCAAGATTCCAGCCTTAGCTGTTTTGAAATCTTTTTAGGTCTTCTATACTCTTTTATGTTTCTATTAGTCTCCGGAATAAATTAAATTTTAATAAGATTTCTATAGCATACCATAGGATATTTTTTTTTTTAATTTAGGTCTTCTGAAGAATTTCCATAGATAGGACAAAGCTTTATTTTTTATCTAGCACCTGCTAATGATATTAATGAGTTCCTGGTGTTTTTGTTGGGAGGTGGGATCACCTTGCATTATAATTTGTTGTCATAATAAATGCAAAAAATAATAATAATTGTCAGATATTGTATCAAGCTTACAAATCATCCAATATCTCTTTGCACTAGCATGTGTAATGACAATTGCATTAAACCACAAAACAAATAACCTACAATTGTATTTGAACACTTACTTATTATTTTATTTAATTACTTTGAAATTCGTGTCCACACAAAAATATTTGACATCCTATGTTCCGAATTTATCTCAAAATCAAAAGTGTTGCGAAATAATTTATTTTAATTAGCCAATTGCACCTTAACATTGACGAGCACGACGACGACGAAGAAGAAGAATGTGCATGCCATGGTGATATATCTGTCATATTCATGTTATTGCAGTTAATTGGAAAAATGCAATTAGTGCAATTTTTGTGTGAGCACGTGTGTGTGTCTTGGCCATTTTCAAGAGCAACACAAATTAACCTTTGCCTTGAGCAATGATTTACCTGATAGAATGCATTTCAAGGATGCATGTGATGTTGATAGGACAGCAATTGCCATTGAACGTACCTGTAATGAAACAAGGAAATAAACAATCAATAAATATTTGCATTGACAGGAAAACACACGAGTAGCGATATTATCATGGATTGTGATGAATTGTGTGTCATATATGTGTGTGTGGCAATTAAGATGGAAAATACAAGAAAAAAGATATGTGCAGGATAAAAAATTAGTCAGAAAAAATAAAGCACATTTTCAAAAGAAGTACATTTTCAAAAATAATAAATTATTGAAGAACTAATTTGACAATATTCGCTCAAACATGTTTATTCATAAATTTCGACAGAAATAAACGAGGTTAAAATTAAGAGTAAAATAACCAAAGACATATTTATAATTTCTATTATGTAATTTTTATAAAAAAATATATGCGATATAATATTGCCTAATTCTGCCATTTACAGTGAAATTTTGTATGGATTATTTCCCCTTTGGACACCATCCGTCTTAAGCGAAATTTTATGTTACTTTCAAGTGTCAAAAAATAAAAAAACAGGAAAAATTTATGACATTTAAAGAAAAAATATTTTTAAAAAAGCGCAAAAAATCAACCAAATTGTTCTTTATATTTACAGCCTATACCACACTGTGATGAGGGTATTATACCTCTGTTCATTTGTTTGTAAAATAGAAAAGGAAGCGATCGAGACTCATAGTTCCTTTTGATGAACTGCACAGAATCACATTCTGAGTCGATTTAAGCATGTCCATTCGTCTGTCCATCCTTTCGCCCGTCTGTCCATGTATTTTTGTAAACATTGTACAGGTCGCATTTATTGCCTAATTTTGCATAATTCATTTTGTTTGGCCCAAAGACGAACCCTATTCAAATTGGAAATAATTAGTTCCCATATATATCTTCGAATATGTAAAATTAGTCATAATAGGATGGAATTTGGCACATATAACTAAATTAAGACTAGAAGTAAGTGCATCAAATTTGGTGGAAATTGGTTCATATATAGCTATAGCTCCCATACACATTGTTCATCAGATTTCTTATTTTTGTCCCTCACAACCGTAATATACACTTCTCAACGAAGATATTCGGGAAAATAACTCAAAAACAGCTTAGAAGTACCTTTGCCAAATTTTATTGGGATATGTTCAGATTTGGATATAGCTCCCATATGTATATATCTTTACCCAGTTTCTAATTCAGTCTCGAAGAAAGTGTAATGGTGATATTCGGTTAAGATGTAGCTTTAGGTCCCATGTATATGTTTCATCCGATTTTGTATTATAGTCCCTCACACACGTGAAATGCTCCATACAACAACTATGTTTGGTTCCAGCTATCAGATACAGAATAGAAATATCTCAGCTTTATTTCACTGAGATCGGTTCAGATTTATATATAGGTCCCATACATATCTTCATCCAATTTAATGTTTATTGTGCCTAAAAAGTGCAATACCAGCTCAAATAAAATTGGTTTTGATGAGTTTCGGTCCAGTCCGTCAAATTTAGTAGAATTCGATTTAGAGAAGGATATATTTTCATATATTGGTTCCTTTTGGCTTTAAATTACATCTGCTTTAAAGCTATTTTGTAAATTGGTGAAGGGTATCATAAAGTCGGCTCGCCCGACTTTGGTCATTTCTTTACTGGTTCTACTTTCATATTCTGCTGAATTTTTCTAGTTATTATTTTTTGTGTTGCAGTGTAATAATGTTGAACCATTATCTAACTAACATGGACCTGCATAGGCAAATTTCTGTCAAGGCTGTAGTGTCTATTAGGAACTTCCAATACGGAATTTCAAACAATTTCGGTGAATATTGTTCCTAAAAGCGTAAAAATACCGAATATAAGGAGGTACTGATGTATGATGCCTATACGAAGACCTGAACCTGCATAGACAATTTTTTGTCATAGGCTGTAGTACTCATTACGAATTCTAAATACGAAATTTTAAACAACTCCGGTTAATAATGTCCCTAAATCCGTCGAAATATCGAATATCAGGGGGTTACCGTTATATGGCGGTCGTGGACCTATATGGATAATTCTCTTCTAGGGAGTAAAGTAGAATTTCAGATAATTCCATTGATATTGTTTACCTGACATCATACAAATACCGAATAACGGGGGAACCGTTATATGGAGGTTATACGATATCGTGAACTTATATATACATTTCTCTTCTAGGGCATAAAGTACTAACAAGAAAATCCGCATGTGGATTTTCAGACAGTTTTATTGAAAAGTTTGGCTACAATCATCAAAATACCGAATATCGGAAGGTACCGTTATATGGGGGTCCGTGACCCTATAAAGATAATTCTCCTTAAAGGTAAAATACTCATAAGGAACTCATTGTGTGGATGTTTAGACAATTCCATTGAAAAATGTGGTTAAAATCATCAATATCGGGGGGTACCGTTATATGGGGGCTATACGATATCGTGGATTGATATAGACCAGCTTCGGATTGTCTTAGTAAAATTTTACGCTGATCAAGAATATATATACTTTGTTGGGTCTAAAATTATTATTTCGATGAGTTACAAAGGGAATGACGAACTTTATATACCACTTCCATACTATGTATGGTTGTGCCTTCTCATCTAGAGGGAACCTCATGCAAAATTTCCAAATTTTTCTATAGGCTCAGTAAAAATATTGTACCTTTTATTATTCTTGATGTGCGGTTTTATTACCCTTTCTACGCGGATGTTGATTCTCAGACAAAATTTCAAGGACCTAGCATTTACAGATCTTTTTATAACAATGTTGTACCTTTTAGTGTATTTTCAGCCCATGAAGTGTAAGTTCCAAAAATCCAATCGTATTATACCACTTTGCAGCAAGAATCCAATTTTTACCGCTGGTTGAATTCTAATGTTGTACTTTTCAGTACTTTCAGTACCTTTAAAATGAGAATTTCAAAAAATCCCTCCTTATCTCCCGCCAGTTCACCAATAATTACCGTTATGAAAGATTTCAAAGCTTTAGATCTTCTCAGTGGCTTTATAAATTTGTTGTGCATTTCAGTACTTTTCGTACCTTTGGGAAAATAATTTCCTAAATCTTACTTAGATCATATGGAGGGCATATTTAGTTTGTCATTTCGTTTGTAACACCTCGAAATATACATTCTAGACCCCACAAATTGTATCTATTTTTGATCAGCGTAAAATTCTATGTCGATTAAGCTATGACCGTCCGTCTGTGGAAATCACTCTAGCTTCCCAACGAATTGAAGTAGATTGGTAAAATTTTACTCAGATGTGTGTTTTGTACGCAGGACTTTTGTTATTGAAAATAACCTAAATAGGCCCACGGAATAGCGCTTATATGACTGTATCTCCCTTTATTAGGCATTTTGATGATTTTAGCCACATTATTTACCGGAATCGTTTCAAATTTCATATTTGAAGTTCCTAATGGATACTACAGCCTGTGACAGTGAAAATTGCAGGAATTGTTAACGGATTTCGTTTTTTTTTTTTTTTTTTGAACATTTCCGTTTTTATTCTATTTGATGGAGGGTATTGTTCGGCCCGGCCGAACTTTCGGCTTTTTTACTAGACCCCCAGGTAATTGTTAATATCCCAATTACCTATTTTGATACCATTCTAGAATTAGAATTCCAAGATTAATTTCTTCGCTTTTGAACATTTTTGATACAACTATAAAATTATGTATGCACGAAGATTTTTCTTAACCCAACAGTACGAATTTCTACCTACATGAGAATGATAAAGACTTTGGCCCCGAAAGTACATATATTAGCACAAATATCATTTTTTAGTAATTTTAGTTCCAGACAAGTTTTGTTTTCAAATTTAGTTCAAGTGAAAATCATTAAAAGACCTAATTGAATCAAAAACTCCATTCCTACTTCTTTCAAAATAACTACACATATACGTGAGTATCCATATATCTGTATTTGTACGAAAACAGTATCACAAGAAAGAGACTATAAAACCTTAAACAATGCCCCACACACACACAAGTACTTTCAATCAATTTTACCAAAAACCCCAAAAAGTTCCAATTTGTTTTTCGATGGATTGGATTCTCGCTACAATGGATACCTTGGCAACCAAAAAAAGGAACGAAGACAAAAAGTGAAGGAGGACAAACTAAAAAAACAAACAACAAAAAAAATGTGTCACAAAAAAGACTTATGGACAATTATCTGAATGGACGTTGGCTTTATATGTATGCATGTGTCAGTGTGTGTATCTGTGTTGACATTTATTGAAGTGCATTTCATTTATGGTCCAACAATAAAAGACGACAGTTCGCCATCACATTGAAGTAATCATAAAAATACGAAATACCTGAAGAGACGAGGAAGTATTTATCTGTTATTGATGAAATAGCTTGTACGAGATATTCTCAATAATAAACAGAAAAAAATTACATACGATGCTCCGTTTACTTGGGTCATAAAAGAAGCATGGAAGCACTTGTTTTTACTCAATTCCACAGCTATTAGGACAATGATATAAATATTTTTAATAATAAAAGGAATCTTTTATTGTTCAGACATGTGGTGAGGTGGATGTGGAGAAAACGTAAAGAATGGTGATGTTTTCCTGTTTGGATATAAAGTACAATTAAAAATTAAAAAAAGGCTAAGTATATAACTTTAAAGAAACTTTAAAATAAATCTTTAAAAAATCCTTGTTAATAACTCTATTGATTCCATAAAAAATTAAAATTTGAAAATATAGGTTATTATCTGTTGTGACCTGTTGCAAAAAAATCTTTTCTTACCAAACTTAAAATTTAACTCCTTGAAATAAATCGCTTCTTGAAAAAAATATTTCAAAATCCAAATCAAATTTTGATCAATTTTTTTAAATAAATCTTTATGAAATCTATGTATATTCCAGTTATGACCTATTGAAAGAAATCTTTAAAAATCCGCGTTCAAATTCTATTGATTCTTTTAAATAAATCCTTTAAAATGAAGGGGTTATAACTAACTGTGGCGCCATCTAAACCATGATATGATTGCGATAGGGATTATTTAAAACAAGTTAAAAAGCAATAAGTTCGGCCGGGCCGAACTTTGAATACCCTCCACAGTTTGGAACGAATTTGGAAATTTTCAAAAAATAAGGTCCTTAAAAAATTCTGTTAAAATTTTAAAAATACCGAATATAGCCGTTATATTGGGGTCTATACGACGCGGACCTACATAGACCTTGTTTGTCATAAGCCATTACCATATTCAAATTCGAAACAATTTTCTGTCTCAAGCTATAGCATCCATTACGAACGTCAAATACGACATCTCAAAAAATTTCGGTGGGTATTTTACCTACCGAATATAGGGAGGTACTGATATATGGGGCCTATACGAAGACCTGTACCTGCATAGACAATTTTATGTCACAGACGGTAGTTTCCATTACGAACCCTAAATTCCAAATTTTAAAAAATTTCGATTAATAATGTCGTTAAAATCATCAAAGAACCAGATATCCGGAGGTACCGTTATATGGGGGCTATACGAAGACGTGGACCTGCACAGACAATTTTCTGTCTTAGGCTGTAGTATCCATTTCGAACTTCAAATACCAAATAATGTCTCTACAATCATCCAAATACCGAATATCGGGAGGTACTTATATGTGGGGGATATATGAAAACGTGGACCTACATGGCTCATTTACGCACTTAATCTGCCTACTGGAAAAATAAACACGTGTGGGTCTGACATGAGTAGTTCGAGGATGAAACATATACATGGGAGCTACAGCTATTTCTGAACCGATTTTCACCAAATTTGAAGTATTGTTTCTAGTATGAATTCAGTCAGAAAAGACTCCGTTCATTTGGACTGATCTTAGCCATTTGGTGCATAATAAACCTGACATCGGATAAAGATATATATTAACATATATGTGGGAGCTACAGCTATATCTGAACAGATTTTCACCAAATTTTATGAACTTGCTTCTTAACTAAATTCAGTCAGATGTGCCAAAATTCAGGTATTTTGGACTGATAATGGCACTTAAGTGCACAATTTATTCGAAATCGGTTGAAGATATAGATGAAAGCTATATCCAATTCTTACCCATTTCAATAGGGTTCGTCCCGGGCCAAACAAATATTGTTTGGACAATTTCATCTCAATCGGATAATAAATGCAACCTGCATTTTGTTCACAAAAACACGTGGACAGACGGATATGCATAAATCGACTCAGAAAGTGATTCTATGAAGATTCTCAAAAGTAA
Organism: Musca domestica; assembly: GCF_030504385.1. Taxonomy (NCBI): domain Eukaryota; kingdom Metazoa; phylum Arthropoda; class Insecta; order Diptera; family Muscidae; genus Musca; species Musca domestica. Next base: position 3,363,106 of record NW_026712238.1, on the reverse strand, counting down.
CTATGGGTCTATCTCGCTTCTGTCTCCATGTTACAAACAAATGCACAAAAACACAACACCCTTACCACCATGTGGTTTAGGGTATAAAAATCGCGTTTATAGCTTTGATAGTTCCTGATTCCTTAAAGAAAAACTTTAAACTAATCAATGATTAAATTCTAAAAAAATCTAAAAAAATAGCAAGTTAAAAAGCAGCTAAGTTCGGCCGAGCCAAACTTTTTATACCCTCCACCATTTGGGAGAAACTTGAAAATTTCCAAAAAAAAAAAAAAAAAATAATAATAATACCGTCGAAAAATACCGCTCAAATGAAAACCGCTATATGGGGGCTACACGAAGACGTGGTCCTGCGTAAGTAATGTGTGCCATAGGCTCTAGCAACTGTTCCGAACTTTATATACGAAATTTTAAACAATTCCAGTGAATAATGTCTCAAAAATCATGAAAATACCGAATATCTGGGGGTATCGTTATATGGGCGCTATACTGAAAGGGGTAAAGTACTCAGAAGGAACCCCTTGTCTAGATTTTAAGACAATTCTATTGAAAATGTTGGCTGAAATCATAAAAATACAGAATATCGGGAGTGTACGGTTGTATGAGGGCCTTACGATATCGCGGACCTATATAGGTAATTCTGTCGCAGGGTATAAATTGCTTCGTAAGGAACTCCTTATGTGGATTTTCAGACAATTCGATTAGAATATGTGGCTAAAATCATCAAAATACAAAATATCGGGGCTACCGTTATATGGGGGCTATACGATATCGTAGACCTATGCATACAATTCTCTACCAAGGGATAAAGTACTCACAAGGAACTCCCTTTGTGTATTTTCAGACAATTCCATTGAAAAATGTTGCTAAAAGCGAATATGGGAATGTGCCTTTACATGGGGGATATACGATATTGTGGACTTATATAGACAATTCTCTTTTAGGGGGTAAAGTACTCGCAAAGAATTCCATGCTTAGAATTTCAGATAATTCCATTAAAAAATGTGGCTAAAATCATCAAAATACCCAATATCCTGGGGTACCGTACGATATCGTGGATCGATAGCCCATCTTCCACCTGTAGACAAAAAACAAATCTTTGCAAAATTTTGTCTTCCTATCTTAATTCGTTTTGTCTGAAGCGTGGTTACAACAGACGGACGGACCGGGCTAAATCGTCTTAGAATTTTTCGTTGATCAAGAATACTTTGTTGGGTCTAAAACTATTATTTCGATGAGTTATAAACGGAGTTACGAACTTATTATACCCTTCATACTATGTATGTTGGAGGTTATAAAAATCCACCGCATAACTTTTATTTAATTTTAATAAATATTTCTTAAATTCAACCTGCAATAAGAGCTGTATGACAGAACTTTGAATACCCTCTGTTAAAATTTTAAAAATACCAAAGGTAGCCGCCATATTAGGGTCTCACATGTAATATGTATATTTCGAGGTGTTACAATCGAAATGACAAACTTAATATACCCCCATAGTACGTGAAGGCTATAAAAAGGAGTATTCCAAGTCGCTTTGGCTAGATAATCTCTGAGTGTCCCCAAACTGATTTCATGCAAAGAAACTAGCTGCATCAAACGATATATATCCTCTATAGCAAAATATGTGCAGATGATCGAAAATCGAAAAAATCATTGCAAATATTTTTACTCAATTTGATTTAAAAATTAATTCTATTAAAGGAACTACTCTTGCAACATTGTGAAATTATTCCCCCACAACAAAAGGGGAACTCCAATATCCACTCTGTAGTTTCTGGCAGCACACCATTACGTGATTGAAAAGTGTCATCACGTCCTCGCGTTCCATGCAGCAGTACACACATACAGTGATTATAGCTTAATAGATATTCATGATATGTACTACTCCGGACATCTGGAGCTTTGTCAGCAGTACGAGAGTGTTGTACATATCTACATTAAAGTAATATAATTAAGCGAACACACACATACACACTCACACACAGAGAGCGACACAATATTGTACACACACACATACATTATTAAACAATTCTGCATAATGTATATTGGGTCGAAGTAAAAACGTTAAATGAATATCAATTAACTTTGAGTTAATTCAACACATATGTATGTATGTGCACATATGTTCAATCTCTCTCTTTGTTCGATTGTGAATGGATTTTGGCAATTTTCATCGGACAGAGCACAATAAAAACATGCCGACAATTATCTCTTTGTGATGCTTGCATTTGTGTGTGTGTGTGTGCATGTGTGAGTGAGAAATTATTTTGTTTATTATTTGTTTCTACACTGCAAAATGATTTATATCATTACACTTTAATATTTCATCTCAATCAATGTCGTACATGCAGGGCAGTAGTAATCGAATTCATTTGCCAACGTTGTAACGACTAGAGTTCATTATCTATTTAATTCTCCTCTAAATGCCTTGATAATGACTTAAAATGTAATGAAGCTTTGTGTTGTGTGTGTTTCTCGGTAATAAACCAATTACAAACTATAATTGCTTTGGGTTAGTGCGCGTAGTGGGAGAGAGAGATATAGTTTACAGTATGAGAAAATTATGTCAGGGACATATGTTTGGGAATGTTAGTAAAAGGATTGTTAAGAAGGTGGAATTTTAAAATTAAAAAAAAAATGAAAAAAAAAATTAAGTATATAAAAGATCTTATAGGGCGTTAGCAAAAAACAAAAAGACCGCTTTGGTGAGGTCTTTTTAGTTTTATTTACCTTAAGATTCTACAAAAATATTTGTCAAAAAATACTAAAAATACTATAGGTCGCAGAGTACAAAGTCGTATCTAGACGTCAGAGATTCAAAATATTAAAAGCACACTTCATGTGCATAAGAAAAACTCATTGAAATAGTCCTTAGAAAAATCCGCGTTTATAACATTAGTGGTCCCTTTAATAAATATTTGAAAAATCAACGCGTTTAGCTTTGAAGCCCACTAGAAGAAATTATTAAAAAAACCAAAGTAATAGGTCTGTCTGAGTTCCCATAGAAAAATCATTAAAAATTCCATGTCTACTGTTCTGAAGCTCGGTTGAAAAAATCATTTAATATTCCACATCAATAGCTGTGAAGGTTCGTAAAAAATATTTTTAGTCAAATCGTCCCTTCAAACAAAAATCTAACACTATAGTCGTGGGGGGCCGAAAATTTAAAAACCTACAATGCTGTAATATTATGAATGCGCCCTTAGGCATAATTCCATTTTGAACGATTTAATTTTTGAAATAATGCGATACAGCCCTGCACAAATGTTAGTTTTGTTTTTTTTTTTTTTACCGGGCTCATTTGTTCATATTTGTGTTCTCCTTCGTGTTGATAGAAACGACGGACCACTTTATTAACTCAATATATAATCCAGTGGTTGCCCAAAATACTAGATTTATACCCGGTCCTAAATTCAAACCTAATTCCCGTGACCATTAGAGCGACTCCAAGATCAGAAAAATTTTAATTCTTTGGCCCATTTGTACATCTACAAAAACAATAAGCTTCAATTCTGATCTTGACATGCTAATTTCGTGGAAATCGGGCCATAATTACAACCTGTACAGTTTAAGATAAAAAAACTGCAACAAAGTCAAACGCCATAATTTTTATTTTTTTTTTTTTTAATTTTTTTAAATGAAAGCCAAAAATGTCGGAAATAGCATCAAATTGTAAATAAGTTTCTATTTGTTCAAATTGGTCACCTTTGGCATGAACTTGGCCTTCAAACGACCAATGAAAATGTCCCAACTGCCCGAATGTTGCTCTGCAGTATTTTGGCCCATTCCCAGCGAAGCGCTCGCTTGAGGTGATCGAGACTTTGGTATTTTTTAGTGCCAACCTTGCTTTCCAAAATACTCCAGACACTATAGTCCAACGGATTGGTATCCAGAGATTTTGGTGGCCATTATGCGCCGGAAATAAAGCGAGGAACTTAATCTTGTAACCATTTTTGGGTGGCGCGTGCTAAGTGCGATGGTGCTGAGTCCTATTGGAATGTCAAATGCCAAAATGTTTGCGTGCCCAAGGCTTTAATACACCCTCCGGAATATTTTCGCAATAATATTCGGCATTTATTCTGATGCTGATTAATACTAGCGGAGAGCGACCATCGGCTGTAATGGCGGTCCACACCATCACCATGGCCGGTGCTTGAGTTCTGGTGGCCAACCGAAGGTGCACATTTTCAGTTGACCTCTTTGGCAAGAAAACACGAATGTTTTCGCATCCGAGAAAACCAAATTCGGCAGTTCACCACTTTTGGTCAAGCGAAGCAACTTATTAGCTCTTTTGAGTCTATTTTCTTTCTGTTGCGGTGTAAGTTCTCTCGCTTTTTGGAATTTCAAGGGCTTTACCTCGAGCTAATTTTTCATTATTTGCCGAATGGAATATTGCGATATGTTCAGCTCACGAATCATTTTTGGGCCGATGCGATCAAGTCGCATCTTTACTTTTCGCTTATTTACATTTCTGCTGGTGTTGCTATTTTCTTCCGTCCATTTCCTTGACGTCGGGCGACGCTACCAGTTTCACGGTAACGAGCGACGGTACACTATCACGCTTCAATTCCATCACGAATAACTTTTTTTTTTTTTAAATTCCCACCAAAACGCTTATGTCACTGATGCTCTGTTGAAAAAAATATTAACTTGTCCCTTGAAAAATTTCACATTTGTTGAACTGAAGATCGCTTGAAATATTTTTTTTACAAATTCCATTTTAATAGCTATAAAGATCGCAAAAACTACCTTTGTGAATTTCGCTTATATAGGTTTGAAGGTTATAATGAGTTTGTCGCTGGCAAAAATCACTAAAATTTTCTAAGGCATTTGATAAAATATTCACGCTTTTAGCTATTATGGTCCTATAAAAAATTGTTTCGTAACATATCAACGCCTATCGCTTGATGATCCCGTAAACATTTCTTACTTCTTTTCTTATTTTGATTTCCAAATATCCCCGCCTATAGCTCTCTCTTGTAAATTATTAAACAAAAAATCCTCGGCTATAAATGTGATTTCTGAAAATATCTTCAGAAATTCTACGCCTATAACAAAGATTAATTTCTTTTTAAGAAATTCAACACCCTAGTGTTGAAGATTCCTTCGAAAATATTACCCATTTAACATTGATGATCCCTTGGAAATTTCTTCCAAAATAATCCCATGGAAATTTGTTTCATGTATTACTCTGATGATTATTGAATTTTCTTTTTTTTTTAAATTCCAACCCAATAACATTTATGGTCCTTAAATTTATTTAAAACAAATCCACCTCTATCGGACGATTCCATGCAAATTTTCTAAAAATAGCCACGCCTATAGCTCTTTTTATGACCTCTATAAACACCACTATCACTTAGACATTTTATTTCCAATAATGTATTTTAACAAAATTACCTTCCATAATTTATTGACTAAAGTCTGTTGATATCTATCAATATCCATTCACGTACATAATGGAATGTTTATGCACACATTTAAGCTCGTACGCACGTATTACACAGTAAGTGAAATTTAATCACTTTTCTCACTCTTCTTCGCAAAAGAAAGTTCTTTCTTCTTCGTTCGTTGTCTGAGAGAATTTATTATCGTGGAAAAATGTTTTGAAGCTGACTTAAATTTATTGCAAGCAAGAAAGTCAGAAACAACAAAAAAAATTGCCACAAATAAACGAGTTTCCATCCATAATGGTGGTGATGGTCGTCATGGCAGTGGTGTGGAGGAAATAACGCCATGGTCATATAAATGTATACATTATTATATAATATCCATAATATATATGTGTATGTGTACCTATACGAAACTTGATGCAAATTCAATGAAGCTGAGAAAGACGAAGCGGTAATAATTTGGTTAGAGTAAATTATGAGACGACTTAATGACCGCAACGAATTTGCATTGCTAATTATCTGAATATTCATTTACAAATTTAATTGCAGTTTTGTAAAAGTAATTGTCGAATGATTATCGATTGAATGTATATAAGCTTGCGAATAGTAATCCTTTGGTAATTAGATTAAGTAATTTGTGCATAATAATATAATGAGTAAGAGTGCCATTGCCATTGGCGAGTTTAATTTGGGAGATTTTTAAAAGTGGGTCAAAATTTATTAGTTCTAATTATATTAGAAAAGTGATATGTCCTTTTCAATATTCAAAAGTATCAAGTATATGTATATCGGGTATATGTGTATACCCTCATATACCATATTCTGCTAGAAAATCCCTGATGGAATTTTTGCAGCACATTTTAACCATTGGTATAAATTCTATTGACAAAACATTAAAAAAAATTAATTTTGTGGTAGGAAGTCTATATCAAAATATTTTTAAAAATCGATCAATTTTCACCAGGATGTCCTTAAAGATTTTTTTTAATAATTTTAAGTATTTCGTAGTCAATTGATAAAATTCTTCAAATATTCTGCAATTTTAAGATAAGAGGTCTTAAGTAAACTATTCTTAAAAATCGTAACCTTTTCCTGGTGTTCCCACATTTTGCTTTTTAATCTATTACTTTTTGTTCCTACCAAAAAAGTTACGAATTTATATCCACTGGGAATACATATTTATAAAAATCAACCATTTTTTCACGAGGCCCTCGGTTGAAGTTTTTTTTAAAAATTCTACGATTATAGCTATGAGGGTCGCTTGACAGAAATCGTTATTTTAATGTATGATTTTCGCATAGAAAATAAGAGTTCAGAGGGTTCAGAATCTCACTAGCGATGTCCGTTCATCTGTCTATCAATAATCCTTCCGATTGTGACGGGATAATCCTTCCAGTCATTTTTGTTTACGCATGGTAATTTTCTTGCCATAACTTAAGAAAATAATATTTGAAAGTAATATGAACCGGTCTCCCGCAGATGTAGCCTCCAATATCCTTGTAGATCTTTCTTGAGTACTTATTGAAGTATCCCGCAAACGTAGCCTCATATATATTTGAAGATCTTGCATGAATACTTATCAAGGTCTCTCGCAGACGTAGCCTTGTATATCCTGGCTCATTCTTGTGGATCATGTTTGAATTCGTATAGTTCTTTACAGATATACCTAAGTATATCCTTATAGACTCCTCTTTGGTACTCATTAAGTTGTCTCGCAGAACTAGCCTCCCATATCCTGGTAGATCCTCGTATCCCTTAGAAATAAGCTCCCATATCTAGCGTGAATATGTAAAGAGGTCTCTCGCAGTAGTAGCCTCACATATAATTGTAGATCCTGCTTAAATACTCATTAAGGTCTCTAGCAGTTGTACCCTTGCACATTATTGTAGATCATGTTTGACTTCTTATAGTTCGCTCGCAGATATAGTTAGGTATACCCTTGAAGACACTGCTTGAAAACTTATTAAGGTTTCTCGTAAAAGTAACCTCCCATATCCTTTTTGATAACTTGCTAAGGTCTCCCGCAGACGTAGCTTCGCATGTCCGTGTAGACCTAGCTTCAGTACTTAGTAAGGTCTATCGCAGAAATAGCCTCCCATATCCTTCCAGATCCTGCTTGAGTATTTATTAGGGCGTACCGCAGACGAAACTTCGCATATTATTGTAGATCCAGCTTCAGCACTTATTAAGGTATCTCGCAGACGGACCCTAGCACATCCTTGAAGATTCTCTTTGAGTACATATATCTCTCGCAGACATAGCTAAGAATATGCTTGTATATCAGTGCTCATATCGCAGATGCAGTCTCGTATATCCGTATAGACCCTGCTTTAATACTTACAAAGGTTTCTTGCTATGCCTGTAGATCTAGTTGGAGTACTTTTTGAGATCATCTGCAGCCGTAGCTTCCCTCTCCCTTGTAGTAATACGTTTTAAGTTTATTTTAAACGTAACCTTGACCTTTCACGCAGGTCCTGCTTGAAAACTCATCAATGTCTCTCGCATAAAAAAAAATCCATCCTGTAGTCTTTTTTGGCACAGTCTGCAGTACCTTTAAGAGACAGCAAATGCGAGATTTCAAACAAATTTGGTGAATATTGAACCTAAAATCAAAATACCGAATATAAGGAGGTACTCATCTTTGAGGCCCATACGAAGACCTGTACCTGCATAGACAATTCTCTGTCATAGACTGAAACAACTCCGGTGAATACAGTCGCTAAATTCATCAAATACGGAATATTGGGAGGTACCGTTATATGGAAGCTATACGAAGAAGTGGGTGTGCATACGCAATATTTTGCCATTGGCTGTAGTATCCATCACGAAATTTGAAACAACAAAAAAAAAAAAGTTAAATATAAAATCGTCAAAAAATCGAATATCGTGGACCTATATAGACATTTCTTTTCCAGCGGATAAAATGCTAGGAAAGAACTTCTACAATGGATTTCTGGACAATTTATTGAAAATGTATCTAAAACCATCAAAATACCGAATATAGGGGTGTACCGTCATATGGTACCGACATATACGATATCGTAAAGTACCATTATTTGGGGGCTATGACCTGCCTGCAGACAAAAAACTGATCAGTGCAAAATTTTAGCTTCCTATTTTATTCGTTTCGACTCTAGTGTGATTACAACTGGCGGACAGACGGACGTATGGACAGGGCTAAATCGTCTTAAAATTTAACGCTGATGAAGAATATATGTACTTTGTTAGGCCTAGAATTATTATTTCGATGACTTACAAACGGAATGACGAACTGAATATACCCTCAATATTATATATGGTGGAGGTGTGAAAATGATTTTGTGGAAGGAAGTCTACATCAAAATATCTTTAAAAATCGATCAATTTTAATTGTTTTAATAATTCTTAGTAATAAATAAAATTCAAGCACATCCTTATAGAACCTGTGTAAATACTATAGAGGTCTATCGCAGATGTAGCTTAGAACGTCCTTGTAGATCCTATTTGAATTCTTCTAGGGGTCTCTCGCAGATATAGCTTAGCATATTCTTTTAGATCCTGCTTGAGCTCTTATTAAGGTTTCTTGCTATCCTTTTAGATCTTGCTGGAGTACTTTCTGAGGTCTCCTGCAGCCGGCCCTGACCCTGACATTGCACTTCCTCGTAGGTCCTGCTTGAGTTCTTATTGAGGTCTTTAACTTATAATCCATACGTTAGTTTCGCATGAATTATCCCGTATCCTGAGGACTAGAGTATATAGCCAGATCTCTGGAATACAAAACCCATGCTTCGCTGTCCATGCCCATACTATATCAGCAATTAAACGCTCTTCTTTCTATAACCTTCAGTTTGGTAAGGAGGGTATATTAACTTTGTCATTCCGTTTATAACATTCTTAAATATTCGTCGTAGACCACAAAGTCGATTTAACGAAGTCCATTCTTCTGTCTGACTGTGGAAATCGCGATATCAGCCCACATAATTTGATGTAGAGCTTCAAAATTTAGCAGAACAATTTGTACACAGTAGGATGGTTGGCATTTAAAATGAGATATATTGGTTCACGTTTTGGTATCTGCCATATAGAGGTAACCCCGGATATTCGGTATTTGGATGATTTTTGCCGGACTTAATCAGATCTAATCATTCTGGTTCCAAAAAAGATCAACATTTTAGTTTCCACAAAAAAAAAAAAAAAAAAAAAAAAACGTATATCAAATCATATGGATTGGGTAAATACCTGTCGACAGACCCACTGATACTCTCTAAATCGTGTGTCTATGGAATCGGTATTAGCCATAAAATGTAATCCACAGTTTAAAAATAATAAAATAAAATCTTCCAAGAACGACTCTTCAAGACACACAAACAATTTAATAGCATTACCTTATAAAATGCTTTATTCAAACACCGAGCGATAATGGCAAATATTTATATAAGAAAACTATGTCTGTATGTGTGCTAAGCGTTAGAATTTAATGTAATATACAAGGTTTAATGGAATTATTACACAATAAGAATAAGACGTCAGCGACTATGTATTTTTAGACAAAAACAAACACACACACTCACTCACACCCATACAGCAAAGTGAAATGACCCAATTTTAATGTTGGCTTTTACTATTATTTGTATGCGAGTATGGGTGTGTGTGTGTGTGAGTGAGTTTTTAACATTGTTTGGTATAGTTTCAAAAGATTAAAAATATTTTCTATGCAAAAATAATTTCGAAGGAAACCAACGTTGAATGCGAAGACGATGAAGAAGACGAAGAACACATTTAAGAAAGAAAGTCTTTGTCATTCTTGCGAACACACACACACACACCGACATTCACTGCAAACATAAACTATCGTATCTAATATGCGAATATGTCTAAGGAAAACCATTACGACCAAAAAGGAGGAGGAGAGAAAAAATGAAAAAGAGGAAAGAAATGTTTTTGTGTTTAGCGACGACGAGATTGAGGTCAAGGGCAATAAGAGACATAACAAACGAAATGTTAAATCGACAATAGCTATGTAGTTATACCGGGCATACAAAATTTTCACCCCACAATGTGTCCACAAGTTTAACCTATTCACTATTCACTTGAAAGAGGAAACCTACACAGATACGTACATACATGGTTTCAGAATGCTATATGCAATGCAAAATTCTCCATGCATATGACCATAATAATTTCACTTCAGTTTTATGGTGTTGTTTTTTTTTTTCTGTGTTCGCCTTCTTTTTGTCGTTATTTTCTGCGGCTCGGCTTGTAAGGACACCAATAGAAACAATTTCTCATGCTATGGTTTAGTGTTTGATAATACATTGCGCTAACTTGGGTGTATATATGTACGAAAGAAAGTAATGCCGCTGGTCAATTCATAAGGATGGTAATTTTTAATAATCTACTAAGCCAATATTTTATAATTTATGACAGGTCAAAATTAGTTAAACGACATTAATATTCATTTGATATAGGAGAAAAGTTCCAAATGTTTTTAATACAAGAAAATATACCAGTTCAAAGTATCCATTAGTTTGGTGGATTATTTCTACCCGTAACAAATATATGTTGATATTGGAAATTTCTTCGAAGTAGATCCTGCTTGAGTACTTATTATGGCCTCTCGCATACGTAGCCTAGCACATCCTTGTAGATCATACCACCATACCAAATAATAGCTAAAAACGCCGAAATGTCGTTATTTACGGAGTTATGGCCATTTTAAAATTTTCACTAATTCATGCCTAAACCAGTAAGGAAAGCTCAAAAGTCGGGCGGGGCCGACTATATGATACCCTACACCACTATGCATATTTAGTAGAGCTCTCGTAAAAAGGTTTATACAGGGCATTTCAGAGCTCTATGAGATATTTGGTACAAAATCAAAATCTATCTAATTCTATCGTGCATTCTACGAACTATAGCTATCTCTGAACCGGGTTTCTCCAAATTTGACGTATAAGCTTCTAGACTGAATTCGGTCATATGTACGAAAATTCAGGTGATTTGGGCTGATATTGACCATTTAGTGCACATTTAACCCGAAATCGGATGAAGATATATATGGGAGCTATATCCAAATCTGAACCGATTTCGATAAAATTTAAAACAGCTATTCCTGTGCTCCATCTAATACCTGGTACTAAATATCACGGTTTTGGAGTGAATATTACGAATGTAAGGGACTAAAACACTAAATCGGATGAAACATATATATGGTTGCTATATCTATATCTGGACCGATTTTCACTAAATTTGATATACTTGTTTCTAAGCTGAATTTGGTCTGATGTACTAAAATTCAGTCCATTTGGACTTATATCGGCCATTTGGTGCACAATTAACCCGAAATCGGATGAAGATATATATGGGAGCTATATCCAAATCTGAACCGATTTCGATAAAATTACAAACAGCTATTTCTGGGCTGTATCTTATATCTGGTACCAATTATCATTCTTGAGGAGTGCATATTACGAATGTGAGAGGCTTAAACACCAAATCGGATAAAACATATATATTGGAGCTATAGCTGTTTCTGAACCGATTTTCTCCAAATTTGTTGTATTTGCTTTAAGGCTAATCTCGGTCACATGTGCCAAAATTCGGGCCATTTGGGCTGATATTGGCCATTTGGTGGTCAATTAACCCAAAATCGGATGAAGATATATATGGGAGCTATATCCAAATCTGAACCGATTTCGATAAAATTTAAAACAGCTATTTCTGTGCTCCATCTAATACCTGGTACCAAATATAACGGTTGTGGAGTGCATAGTAGGAATGTGAGGGACTTAAAGATCAAATCGGATGAAAGATATATGGGAGCTATAGCTATATCTGAACCGATTTTCTCCAAATTTGATATACTTGCTTCTAGGCCGAACTCGGTTGGGTGTGCCAAAATTCAGGTAATTTGGACTGATAGTGGACATTTGGTGCACATTTAACCAGAAATCGGATGAAGATATATATGGGAGCTATATCTAAATTTGATCCGATTCTCACCAATTTCAATAGGGTTCGTCCTTGGGCCAAAAAAATATAGTTTGGAAAATTTCATCTCAATCGGATAATAAATGCGACCTGCATTTTGTTCACAAGAATACATGGACAGACGGACGGACGGACGGACAGACGGACGGACATGCATAAATCGACTCAGAAAGTGATTCTATGAAGGTTCTCAAAAGTAACTATGGGTCTATCTCGTTTCCTTCTCCATGTTACAAACAAATGCACAAAGACATAATACCCTTACCACTATGTGGTGTAGGGTATAAAAAGTGACCACAAATAATAGTTAAAAACGCTGAAATGTCATTATTTACGGAGTTATGGCCATTTTAAAGTTTTCAGTAATTCATGCCTAAAAAGTGATCACAAATAATAGCTAAAAACGCCGAAATGTTATTGTTTACGGAGTTATGGCCATTTTAAAGTTTTCAGTAATTCATGCCAAAAAAAGTGATCACAAATAATAGCTAAAAACGCCGAAATGTCATTATTTACGGAGTTATGGCCATTTTAAAGTTTTCAGTAATTCATGCCTAAAAAAGTGACCACAAATAATAGCTAAAAACGCTGAAATGTCATTATTTACGGAGTTATGGCCATTTTAAAGTTTTCATTAATTCGTGCCCAAAAAAGTGATCACAAATAATAGCTAAAAACGCTGAAATGTCATTATTTACGGAGTTATGGCCATTTTAAAGTTTTCATTAATTCGTGCCCAAAAAAGTGATCACAAATAATAGTTAAAAACGCTGAAATGTCATTATTTACGGAGTTATGGCCATTTTAAAGTTTTCATTAATTCGTGCCCAAAACAGTGATCACAAATAATAACTAGAAAAGCCGAATTGTCAATATTAATGGAGTTATGGCCATTTTAAAGTTTTCATTAATCCATGCCCCAAAAAGTGATCACAAATAATAGCTAACAAAATTTACTATACAGACAAATAATGTGTTTCCTTACCACTAAACAGACGCTGCGTAGTCAGAGTCAAAAGCGGAACCGATTGGTCTAAATCGGACAATTTTCTCCTCGAGGAATTAATCCAATCGACGGGTGATAATATTACTTTTTGTTTAAATTTCCTATTGTTGATGGAGATATAGCAGAAGGAGAAACTATTCGCAAATTAATTTATTATGGGAAAATCAAAACAATCCGAAAATTACAATGCCTCAAAGTTTGTTTGTTTGTTTTAAATGAGTTGAAAATACGAGGGAATTATTAAATATAAAAATATATAAAAAAAATTTACTTCTGGGCAACGTATTTGAATTGTCTGTCTTCCTAGTCAAAAAATATATCGGAACCTCCACAAATATGTAATTATGTATATTCGTGACCAGCATAAATTTCTATGTCGATTTAACGATACCTGGTCCGTTTAAATTTAGATAGAGTCTACAATAAGGAACTCAGCAGATTGGCTATGAAGTTTGTACTTAAGTTTGTGATCATTGTTGAATATAAACTAAATCGGTCCACACATAACCCCTATACATTCTTGACATTTGTTTCCCAGAATCTTGAATGTTTCGATGAATTACATAGATTTCCCGCTATCTCATACAAATTAATCAACATTGGTCCACTAGTTGCTATATAATCTATTTGTCTGATTCCAAGCATGTTTTAGAATTCAGATATGACGAGGGCTTGGAATTAAAATGGGCTCTTAGGAAATATTTAATACTTTCCGCTTAAAAATTGGTTTGAATATCATCATTGTTAATCCTTTGTCACAGGGTTAAAGAACAAACAATCAAATCAATTCCAATATCACAGCACTTTTGAAAACCCCAAAAAGATCTTTTGATATCCAATGTGACTTCACAGATCTATATGTTTGGTAGATGTTAGCATTGTGGACTTACATAGCCGTTTGATTAGATTGTCTATTCAATAAGAGAAAATAATCGATAACAAGTAAAAAGGCAGGTAAGTTCGGGCAGGCTGAAATTTTTATACCCACCACCATTAGAAAGAAACTTGTGAAAAATCCGTGGAAAGCCTTGTGTGGATTTTCAGACAATTCGATTGGAAAGTATGGCTAAAAGCAGAAAATATCGTAAGATGCCGTTATATGGGGGATATGCGATATTGTGGACCTACATACACAATTCTCTTTCAGGGGGTAAAGTACTCGTCAGGAACTTCATGTGTAGAATTTCAGACTATTCCATTGAAAATGTGGCTAAAATCATCAAATACCGAATATCGGGGGTACCGTTATGAGCTATACGATATCGTGGACTAATATAGCCCATCTTCGAACTTGACCCGCCTGCAGACAAAAGACAGACCTGTGCAAAATTTTAGCTTCCTATCTTAATTCCTTTTAACTGTAGAGTAATTACAACAGACGGACGGGCGGAAGGGCCTAAATCATCTTAAAATTTTGCGCTGATGAAGAATATTGGGTTTAACATTATTATTTCGATGAGTTACAAACGGAATGACGAACTTAATATAAATTGGCTGTGAAAGGAAATTCCGCCCAATTGCATTTATTTATTTTTATACCCTCCACCATACTATGGAGGGTATATTAACTTTGTCATTCCAATTGTAACTCCATACTATGGAGGGTATATTAACTTTGTCATTCCAATTGTAACTCCTCGAAATACTCATGTCAGACCCAACAAAGTATATATATTCTTGAACAGCGTAAAATTCTAAGTCGATTTAGCAATGTCCGTCTGTCTGTCTGTCCGCTTGTCTGTTGTAATCGCGCTATTTTTCGAATGAATTCAGATAGAAGGGTAAAATTTAGCACACATGTTTATTTTTGCAGTAGGCAGGATGGGTTCGTAAATAGACCATGTAGGTCGACGTTTTCATGTAGCCCCCATATAGCGGTACCCCCCGATATTCGGTATTCTGATGATTTTAGCGACATTATTCACCGGAATTGTTTCAAGTTTTGTAATTGATTTCCGTAATGGATACTACAGTCTATGACAGAAAACTGTCTGTGCAGGTACACGTCTTCGTATAGCCCCCATATAACGGTACCTCCCAATATTCGGCATTTTGATGATTTTAGCGTCATTATTCAGCGGAATTGTTTCGAATTACGTATTTATTCATAATGGGAACTACAGCCTGTGATAGATAATTGTCTATGCAGGTCCAGGTCTTCGTATAGGCCCCATATATCAGTACCTCCCTATATTCGGTATTTTGACGAGTTTAGGTACAATACCCACCGAAATTGTTTGAGATGTCTTATTTGAAGTTCGTAATGGATGGTATAGCCTGTGACAGAAAATTGTCTGTGCTGCTCCAGGTCTTCGCACAGCTCCGATATAACGGTACCTCCCTATATACGATACTTTGATGATTTTAGCTACATTATTCACCGTCTATTTCAAATTTCGAATTTGAATATGGTAATGGCTTATGACAAACAATGTCTATATAGTTCCAAGTCGTATAGACCCCAATATAACGGTTTTTTTAAGGATTTTATTTTTTGAAAATTTTCAAATTCGTTCCAAATGATGGAGGGTATTCAAACTTCAACCCGGCCGAACTTACTGCTTTTTAACTTGTTTTATCTCTTAAATGTATTTTTCGAGGCTAGAAAAACATATTTAAGCGAAGAGTTGGTATCTTTCTGATCTGAGGTATTTATTGTAGAACCGACTTAAAAAAGTTATTAACCTAAGCTAAACAAAAAATTGTCTTTGTTTTGGAGGGATCGGCATCGATGGTTATAATTTGGTCACGGGGGTTAATCGATCCACGTTTTCGTATTGTCCTTTTATAAAGGTCCTTCCCGATATTCAATATGATAGTAGCCACATGTTCCAAATATGTTATTTAAAATTTGGTATTTAAAACTCGCAATAGACATCAACTCCTGTAGCAAGAAATTACTATGTAGCTTTTTGACATAGTCCCCATATCACTGAAAATCCAGTTTTATGGTATTTGAAAGCTTTCACTGAATTCTCCTATCGATTTCACTGGCATTTATAGTTTTGAAAATAAATAAATGTAAATAGTTGCAGACCTTACAGCTCTTTGGACGAAATCCGTTTTTCGTCGAAATATATTTGTCAAAGTTAGATCGAGATCAAGTCCATGCCTTTCAGTACTTTGCCCATGGAAATTCAAACTTTTCAAAATAAAATGAAATCCCATATAACTCGTAGCTGATATCTTATTTATTTAAAACTTTGGATATGGTAATGTTTATATTGGACTAAGGTCAGGTCTTAACATTGTAGTGTTAGACAGAACCTTTTGAATATCCGATTTTAATTAAAACTTGTAAATTACCACCATTTAATGATGTTTCTCCAGGAAATTTTTAAATCATCACTCGAAAGGTCTAGCAGTTTTTGAAAAATCATAACTTAGCGGAGTCTTCCATTTAGACAAACTTTGCCCATCACAATGCCACCAAACTTATGTCCAACCAAATGCTGAGTGTATTTATAAGTCCGTAAAATGACTGATAATTGCTAGCTTGTATTAATTCGGCCAACATTGACGGCCAATGGCTAAACACAGGCCAGCTGCTGTATGCCGTACAAATTGTCCATGTAATAGAAGACAAAACAACTGCAGCAATAATATTTGAGCGAACAATGACATAAAGTAATGTAACATTAGTTGCAACGCGTAACAATGCCAACAACGACAATAGCAACAAAATAATGACGACGACTACGACAACAACTACGTCTAATTGTTTTATGCC
Source organism: Musca domestica (assembly GCF_030504385.1). Lineage (NCBI taxonomy): Eukaryota > Metazoa > Arthropoda > Insecta > Diptera > Muscidae > Musca > Musca domestica. Next base: position 3,346,008 of record NW_026712238.1, on the reverse strand, counting down.
AGTGTAAATGGATACGTACATACATACACATGGTAGTATATAACACGAACGGATATGTATGCTTGTTGGATGGTGTATGTGTGTGTGTTCTCTATGTGTCAATGAGAAAATGAGTAAGAGTATTTGTTGCTTTTAACATTGATGACTTTATGCATGTCTTGGAACATTTATTTATGAGTGCATGGTCGCATGTATTCTCAAGTGAATTAAGGTCGTTTTTCACATTTGTGGTTTTTTTGAATCAGTTTTTTTGTGAGTGTGTTTGTGTGTTCTAAGTTTTAGCAGAAGGTCTGTGATTGCAGCAAACGATTATTTAAACCATGCAAGCGAAGAATATACAAAGTAAAGGACTATTAAAATTTGGCCTTTGCTTTTACTCAAACGTTAAATATAGACTGAGGGAGAGAGAGAGAGAGAGAGAGAGAGAGAGAGAAAAAAAACCCATGTTTTTCCTTTAATAACACATCACATAGAAAATAATGAAGTAGACTAAGAGAAGCAATAAAGAGAGATGAGGAGAAGCACGAGATGGAACAGCAAGAAGAAACACACGATATGATGAGATATGATTTTAATTGATAATTGTCTTGGCCGTAAGTTGAAGGAAGTGCTCCGAGCATAAAGAGCCACTTGCCACCACTTAGACACTTTAAGATATGCCGACACAGTGTTAGCTACTTGAGCAAAACTTAGAAAGGAATTGTCAAGGATTTTTATTTGCTTAGTTTCGCTTTCTAATAGAGCCTACACTGTTTCTGAAGTGTTGTGAAATATTTCCTGTATTTTATTTGAGTTGTCGAGGAGTTTTGTCTATTTAAACGCATTGGTTTACTTTTGTGTAGCTAGTTTTGTTAATGATTATGTTTGTTTATTTTACCCTTGAAAACACACATTTCAAGGATTTCTTTTGAAGAGATAAATCGGTAGAGTTTATAAAGAGGAAGTGTTTGTTTCGTTGATGTGTTAAAACATGTGCTTATTTTTAAATAATGATATGTGTAAGGTAAATATAATGTTTACTCTTATTATTCTTGCTTATAATATTTTAAGAAATTTTCTTAAAAGTAGACTTCTTGATTTAGGGGAAACTCCAGAAGTTACGAAGGTATAGGTAAAAACAGAATATACGTATATCGGCGTTTTGAACAATTCCCTCTCTCTTCCACATTTTTGAGATTTTCGGATTAATATATTTTGGATATACTCTCCTCGGCAATATTACTGACAACAATACGAGTTACCAAAGGAGCCTCTTTGATCCTTTTTGTCAAAATATGGTTAAAACTCCATAGAAAGGGAATGACACATGGCAAACTATTTTACGTAGTCCAAATTTTACCTAAACGCGAGGAAATTATATATATTAAAACACATTTTAGTGTTAAGCCCTATTTGATGTGAGTTTATGCAAAAATTCCCAACTATGCGTGATTGGAGACGGATGATATCAAAAAAAAAAAAATATTTTACAAATTTTAGAATAAACCATTTATCTGGGTGTTACAGTTTTTAGAAAATTGCATTCGAAGTAAATTGAAAAAATAGGGTTTTACGTTTTTATTGCAAATTTAACACGTCTCGATTCTAAGCCCAAATATTTCGGAAAATATAAAATTTTTCGGAAAATTTAAAAACTTTTCCGAAATTACTCTTATCTATCTTATAATATCACTGTCCAATAGGTTGTGGTAAATTTTAAGAATATTTGATTAGTCAAACCTCGAAAAGGGCTCTAGGATCTTAGCCCAAATTTTTAAAAAATTTATAAGGCCCTGACCGTAAACAAAAGGTCCTTTATAACTAAAAAATTGTATAGAGAGCTTGATTCCAAACTCCACGTCAGTCAATTTTTTGGTACAGTCTTATATAGGCGAAGACCGATTTGGCTTATGATTTCTAATTATGTAGAAACGCTATTAGCAAAAGAATGAAAATGGGTCCACATTTAGGCACAACCTTTATCTAAAATGCTGCCGGCGTTTATTTTTTGCGACGTACTTGACAATATTTTCTTATCGAATGTGGGAAATAGCATCAAATTTTAGAAAAAGTTTAGATTTCTTCTGATTGATCAACTTTGGCACGAATTATGATCTTCAAAAAGCCAATGAAAAGCATCACATGCTGCTCGAATGTTGCTATGCGTTATTTTGGCCAATTCCCGGCGAAGCGCTTGCTTGAAGTGATCGAAACTTTGGTATTTTTTAGTGCCAACCTTGCTTTCCAAAATACTCAACATATATTACAATTTGGTAGCCATTGTGCGCTGGAAATGAAGCGAGGATCCTCATTTTGTAGCCAGTCTAGGGTGGCGCGTGCTGAGTCCTGTTGGAAAGTCCAAGGTCTGCGGCCAAAATGTTTGCGTGCTCAAGGCTTTAATATACCCTTCAGAATATTTTCGCGATAATATTCGGCATTTATTCTGATGCCACGGTCGATTAATACGAGTGGAGAGCGATCATCAGGCGCACACCATCACCATGACCGGCGCTTGAGTTCTGGTGGCCAGCCGAAGGTGCACATTTTCAGCTTACCTCTTTGTTTGTTTACAAACTCTTAGACAACGAATGTTTTCTCATCGGAGAAAACCAAATTCGACAGTTCACCACTTTCGGCCAAGCAAAGTAACTTTTTAGCTCTTTTGAGTCTATTTTGTTTCTGTTGCGGTGTAAGTTCTTGCACTTTTTGGAATTTCAATGGCTTTACTCCTAAATCATTTTTCAATATTTGCATATGGAATATTGCGATATGTTCAGCTCACGAGGTATTTTTCGGCCACAGCGACGCGGGTTTCGATCATGTCGCTTATTTACTTTTCGAATCATTCCTGCTGATGTTGCTGTTTTCTTCACTTTCCACTTCCCTGTCGTCGGGTTACACTACCAGTATCACGGTAACGAGAGCACATTTAAATGCTGGAGTGCTCTAACGATACCCCTTGTGGTTTTCCAGCCAAATATAAAGAAATCACACTATCACGCTTCAATTCCATCACGAATAACTTTTTTTCTTGAAAATTCACACCAAAATGCTCTTGTACGCTTGCAGCTGTCGGACGAGTGGCTTGGAATTGACAGCAGTCTGAAATTGGCTGCAGTTTTTTCATCTCACCCTGTAGGTACATTTGGATAACATATGGTTCGTATGAAAGACTCTAAGGCCCGGGAAAAGTCAAAACCCATTTTAGGATTTCGGGAGATATAACAAATATGATATCACAATTTGCAGAAATTGTGGAATTCCTTATCCAAATAACACAATTTCCATTTGCACTAAAAATGGTGTCGTTTAAGGTTTGATTGTAGAGATATGGACGTTTTTTAAAGAAGTTGTTTAATAAACAAACGTGGTTTTTGTAAAAACAACAATAAAGGGACAAAGCCTGACCATTTTGCAAAAACAAAATACTACGGTATCCCGAACAAACAAGCCACACTGTTCTAAGCAATAGGCAAGTCATGGTCGACGAAGGGGTTTTTGTTGGAACAGACAAAACAAACTTACATGGTTATGCTACTTTGTTCAGGTTCAACGAAAACATAACAAGTGGAGAAAGATGTAAATGTTTATAAGTGCAGTTGTAAGATTTAGAAGACTTTCCAAAAGAATTTTAGTTTTATTAAATTCTTTGGTTCCTCTTCTATTGAGCTTACGATCTCGTAACTTGGGTAAAAAATGTTTTTTGTCATAGAAGTTATTTTTAAAATAACTTCTGGGTAGAATATCCCAGACAAAAAACAAGGGAACTGATGAGGATTGGTGGCTCTTTCCGAAATACCTAGGTTTCGGTATTTCCTTACCCCCTGGTAAACATTACCATCGTTCTCCACTAATAAACAAACGTTGTTTTTATAAAAACAACAATAAAGGGATAAAGCCTGACCACTTTGCAAAAACGAAGTTGTTTTTAAATAATTCCTTGCGCTAATATTTCTATACAAAAAACCAATGAAACTGATGAAGATAGGTGACCCCTTCCGAAACCATGGTCCCCTCTGCCTCGAATATATGTGTATGTTTTTTTTTTTTTTTTAATATATAATAATATATAAATATCACCATATATATTATTGGGCCGAATCGAACTATGACTAGAAGATCCCTTAGGTTAGTGACTGCATTTAGAAAAAAAATGTTTGCATTGTCATTATAAAATATGTGCGGTGTATATGAAGAATTATTAAAAGAATGTCGGATTTTAAACTTGAAATAATATTCAGAAAATATATAACCATGCGGAAAATTTAGATCAAAAAAAATTTTGATCCTCAATATATTTCATATATATTTAAAGAAATTCCGCTCAGCCCGTTTTATATAGCACAACATCTCATACGTTTAAAAATATCCAAAAGATTATAATTATATTTGTAAAAAATAAAACTAATCTACCGACAATACACAGCATATTAAAATGTCTATTAAAATTTAAAATGTTACTCCTTGATATCTGTGACATTCTCAATGTTTAGCCCCAAAGTTTCTAGGTTATTTCAATTTTTTTCTCATCTTCGGCTGTAAAATACCATTTTAAATTAACGACATTGATATTTTTGAAAAGCATTTATCAACCTATCAACAACCTCTAATTGCCATTGTCCTTTGCCTTTATTACACTCAATAAGGTATTAAGCTTGACACTTGCCTCTGACAAAGATGCCGCACACAAACACACACACACACTCTCTTAGAAAAGGACACCTTAAGTTCAATGATGAATATTTCAAACAAAAATAATCTCTCGATTTTACAAAATGTCTGGAAAATTGAACTCATTATGTTAAACTGGATGTCACGGCATCATTCATTTATAACAATTCACGGCTGATTAAGCACCAAAAAATCTTTCCTCATCTAGTCTAGAAATGATTTTTTTCCGATCGCTTAACAAATTGCTTTCTAATTGAATTTGTTGTCGTCAGGGCCCAGACACTTGCCCAACAACATCAACATAAAAAAATGGAATATCAAAACAACAACACCAACAATGGGAGCCAAACAATTTGCCTAATTTCATTCACACAATCAATTAGGCAGCAATAATTAATTTATTTTTCAACAATTGCCTAATAAATTCATAAAATAAGGAAAGATTGGTTTTTTTGTGCTGGTCCAAAATCGTCTGAGTAGCGGGAGTGGGAGTAAATGGCGCCAGTGTGCCTATTGAACATGCTTCATTTGTTTTGTCAGCAGTCTGTGCGAGACGACTCTGTAAATTTTTATGAATGCCACCCGCCTTTTTCCACAAAACGTTTAAAAATTTAGGGTGCTAATTAGTTATTATTGGAAGACAAAGGATTTTTGTGTTTGCACCATTGTCGTTAAATGGAAAAGGGATAATTTTTTGTCAAAGAAGTTTGTTTGTTTGTGTGCCTAAGCATTTTCAAGGCTTTATGGCCTTGAAAGTGTGGAGATTGTGTATGATAAAGGGTTTAAAGGGAATGTAAAATAAAATTTGACATAATTTAAGCTTATAAAGTATTCCAAAGACGTAAGAAAAAATTAAATGTTTTAATTTCTTATAAGAACACTGTCAAGAGACTTCATTGTAAGTAAGAGATCCTTAGAGAACATATAACAATTTAACTTGGCACAATATTGTGCGTCTATATAATAAGTATTCCGAACTAGTCTTTTTTGGCATTTTTTATCTTTATTTCAATATTTTAAGACTTAATCTTGTTGGGTTCTTTGGCCTAGGTTTGATAAAAAAAAACTGTTGGAGGTTTTATCAACACATAGGTTGACATACATACCAAAGGTCGTACATGTATGTTATTCTTCCCAGACCTGCAAAATTAAATTATTTCGCAAATTAGTTAGAAAATATCAATAGTGTTGCCGAGAGATATACAGCTTCCCCCATAGGTCCGTCTAGGACGTTAATACAAAACACCACCAAAAATATTTCAATATCAAGTTTCGAAAACTTTCTATGAAATATAAATGTTTACGAACTTTTGTATTTTAGGCATATATTTTCCGTTTTGATCCTAATATCATTTAGATAAAAATTTTGCTGTTCAAAGTAAGGGTTTTTTCAAAATGTTGACAGTTGACAGGGAAGGTACTAGAAGTTGTAAACCTTTACATATCATTTATATACATCCTATAATTACGGTGAAAGTATTAAAATGTTCAAAGTTTGAGGAAAATCAGAAGATTGTTTGAAGCCAGAAGTTACCATTTAAAATTGTGACCCTACTTATGACTCAATTTTTGTTTAATTTTTTTTCGATGCTCAAAATTTGGACTTGATCTTGGCCTTATGTAGGCTTGAAAACGTAAATTTTTTTTGGGGTAGGTACAATAGATAATATACTGATAACAATATATATCAGTATATTTTCTATTAAACTCCAGCCCTAATATTGCAGAGATATTAAGATTTCCCTTTCGAAAGTATGACAAAGTTGATGCCTGAAAAATATATCTATCTAGGATATTGTATTGAAGACGCACGAAAAGGAGTAGGTTACCCACTCCTATTTGTTGCATTTTCGCTCTTGACGTAAGTCCCAAGTTTGGACTATATCAGGTAACTCAATTAGCTATTTAGTAGACATGTGTGAAATTTTTGTACCCTCCACCGATTTTAACTCTTTCACAATTGAATACCACGCAAAGCATATGATTCTTTGTTGATTTAGCCACGACACATGTAGTCCGTCAAAGGAAATGGCTCTAGCTTCCGAAGGGAATGAAGTAGATAGACAAATTTTCACTTAAATGTATGTTAGGATTAAATTGAGTTTTAGGTGTTGAATTGAAGTTTTTTTTTCAAAATTTGTTATTTGAAATTCGTAATTGGGTATCTCTCCTATGACAGGAAACTATCTATGCAGGTCCACATTTCAAAGGAATTATCACAAAATTGGTTATTTGAAGTTTGCAATATAGGCTCCACCTTCTCTGGTGGGAAATTGACTTTAGAGTTCCATATTTTCGTATAGCCTCCATGTAACTGTATCATAAAATATTCATTATTTTAGTAGCATTTTTTTGGGCAGATCTTTTTCCAAATGTTAGGGCGTATTAAAAATTTAGCCGGACTTTTTTTTAGCAGTTTTTATACTCTCCACTGTACGTTATATGAAGGGTATATTCCGTTTGTCATTGCGGTTGTAACTCATCGAAATAATAATTTAGACCCAACAAAGTATATATTCACAATTCTAATCCGATTTAGCCATGTCCATCTTCCGAAGGAATTGAGGTAGACTACGAGTTTGTCCATCGCCGAACTCTATCAAAGTTAGGCAGTAAAATATGAGTGCAAATTTAATGGATTTTGGCTCATATAAACGAATTTAGCCTGGAAGAAGGTGTATCAAGATGTGTAGAAAATCGGTTAAGATATAGCTATAGGTCCCATATATAAATTTCATCCGGTTTTGTATTTAAGTACCTCATACCCACAAAATGCTATCCACAACAATGATATTTCACTCCAGCTATCACATACAGCATAGATATACCTCTGCTAAATGTTATAAAGATCGGTTCAGAATTTAATATAGCTCCAAAATATATTTTCATCCGATTTCAATTTTGTTGTGCCTAACAGGCGTGCAATTACCGCGAATAATATGTATTTCGATAATTATCGATTTAGACATAAATTCCTCCGTCAAATTTAGCAGAAATTACATGGAGGATATATTATTTGCTATCGGCTTTAGAACCACAGTACGCATTCAAAAACTCTTGTAGTTGGTATGATTTAATTCTCATAAATATCCCATAAAAACGTTTAATTGTTATGGGTAGCTATACTAAATGTACAAAGATGGCCCCGCGCGATTTTGGCCTTCCTTTACTGGTTAAAGTGCATACTGTGTCATCTTAAATACTTAAATAATTCTCCTCAAATTATTGGGAAGCTTTTACCCCGATATTACAAGGAATCGGTAATTAACTTATGATTAACTTTTTCTGGGCTCAGACAAAAAAACAAATTTCAAAAGGGGTTACTCTTAAACTGTGCTAAAAAACTTATCTTCAAGACAATACTTAATGTTATTTTACAGCCAAACTTAATAATAAAATATGATTAATAATAAAAATAAGTTGGATAAACTTTCTAAAGCAATTGAATAATGTGCTGGTATTAAATGATGGTATATTTTTAGACTTTGTCTAAATTAAATCAAATTTAGGAGCCTTTTCACAAATTTTGCACAATTTAGTCTAAAATATTATTAAGATTCCATCCGGAGTTAGTGTTATATCTATAAAATGTCATGTGCAATCAACCCAGTAACAATTTTGTCTCCCGAGGCGAACAATTTTAAAATAAACTCAATTCACGCTTTATGTCATTAAATTATGACCTTATATTCATAATTTATCATTTAATAAAAAAGTGGAAACACAAAAAAAAGAAAATAATGCAACTTAAATTATTGTCAAGCGTTTTTGAAAACAATTTTATTACCGCTGTAGTTATTGTCGGTTTTACTGGTATGCGGTATTGTGCAAGTGAATGCAAGTGACTTTTTGCGGTTTAGCACATAGACATTTTTGGTCGACTATGCATGTGTGTGTATATAATATATGTTGTATATGAATATTATTGTGAATACATATACAAGTTGGTATGGCATATTTTATACATGATAGTTCATTAAAATTGTGACGCTGGAAAGGCTACAATTGTTTACCACGATCAGCTCTTCAATTCAGTCATCCAGTTACTCTGGCATACAGTGATAAAATCTATGTACATAACATGTATATATATATATTTATTCATATGTATATATACATTTATGATTTTGTACTCAAGTGATGTTGGTCTGTTGCTGACTCTATATGTAGCTGTTCCAGGCATATACGCATACAATATGTGTTACTTTTGCATGCATTTGCGACGAAGTGAACGAACTTTTTTGCGGGTTATATACTATGATTTTTTGTTGGTTTGCTTTTACACGTTATTTTTGTGATTTATATAGCTTTTCCCGGAAAATTATGATATCCAATGCGATAGTATTGTAGGCGAAGGACTTATTCTCTTTTCCGTTTGTAATAATTTTACTTTATATTCGTCCATATGTAGGATAAATTATTTCGGAATATATATTAGAAGGATTTATAAGGTCGGTTCTACTCTCTTCGACGACAGTCTTTACTCAATCCATGATTTTAATGTCCTTTCAAAGAGAAAAACTACTCTTTATCTTTTGTGTGAAAACTTCCATGTATTCGGTGAGAGAACTTCAAGATTTCTGTCAGAAATCTCCTAAGAGCTTGTAGACTTTTTAGGTCGTTTCTATGAAAAACCCACGGTTAGTAAAGTTATTAACTTCTATGAGAAAATCATCTCGCCTTCCAAGAGAAGATAGGTAGGTCCTCCCTAAGAAAAACTACAGACTCAATAAAGGTGGATTTCTTAAAGATATTTTTTAAGGACTTCGGTAAACGTCGATTTTTAAAAAATATTTTTTCAAGGACTTCAATAACCGTGAATTTTTTAAAAATGTTCATTTCAAGGACTTCAATAAACATGGATTTAAAAAAAAAATATTCTTTTCAAGGACTTCAACAAACGTGGATTTGTTAAAAAATATTCTTTTCAAGGACTTCAATAAACGTGGATTTTTTTAATATAATCTTTTCAAGGACTTCAATAAACGTGGATTTTTTAAAAATAATCTTTTCAAGGACTTCTATAAACGTGGATTTTTTTAAAATATTTTTTTTAAAGGACTAATAAAAACGTGGATTTTCCAAAAATACTTTTTTAAGGAATAGTAAAAATCGTGGATTTTATTTATATTTTTTTCAAGGACTAATAAAAAACGTGGATTTTATTTATATTTTTTTCAATGACTAAAAAACGTGGATTTTATTTATATTTTTTTCAAGGACTAAAAAAAACGTGGATTTTATTTATATTTTTTTCAAGGACTAATAAAAATCGTGGATTTTTTAAAAATATATTTTTCAAGGACTTCAATAAACGTGGATTTTTTAAAAATATTTTTTTCAAGGACTTTAATAAACGTGGATTTTTTAAAAATATATTCTTCAAGGACTTCAATAAACGTGGATTTTATAAAAATATTTTTTTCAAGGACTTCAATAAACGTGGATTTTTTAAAAATATTTAAAAAAAAAAAATTTTTCATAGACTTCAATAAACGTGGATTTTTTAAAAATATTTTTTTCAAGGACTAATGAAAAACATGGATTTTGTTTATATTTTTTTCAAGGACTAACAAAAAACTTGGATTTTATTTATATTTTTTTCAAGGACTAATAAAAAACGTGGATTTTTTAAAAATATTTTTTTCAAGGACTAATGAAAAACTTGGATTTTGTTTATATTTTTTTCAAGGACAAACAAAAATTGGATTTTATTTATATTTTTCTTCACGTCTTCTGTGAGAAGCCCTTCACGTCTTCTGTGAGAAGACCTTCAGCTCTTCTATGAGAAGCCCTTCACGTCTTCTGTGAGAAGACCTTCAGCTCTTCTATGAGAAGCCCTTCACGTCTTCTGTGAGAAGCCCTTCAGCTCTTCTATGAGAAGCCCTTCACGTCTTCTGTGAGAAGCCCTTCACGTCTTCTATGAGAAGCCCTTCACGTCTTCTATGAGAAGCCCTTCACGTCTTCTATGAGAAGCCCTTCACGTCTTCTGTGAGAAGCCCTTCACGTCTTCTATGAGAAGCCCTTCACGTCTTCTGTGAGAAGACCTTCAGCTCTTCTATGAGAAGCCCTTCACGTCATCAGTGAGAAGACCTTCAGCTCTTCTATGAGAAGACCTTCAGCTCTTCTATGAGAAGACCTTCAGCTCTTCTATGAGAAGACCTTCAGCTCTTCTATGAGAAGACCTTCAGCTCTTCTATGAGAAGACCTTCAGCTCTTCTATGAGAAGACCTTCAGCTCTTCTATGAGAAGACCTTCAGCTCTTCTATGAGAAGACCTTCAGCTCTTCTATGAGAAGACCTTCAGCTCTTCTATGAGAAGACCTTCAGCTCTTCTATGAGAAGACCTTCAGCTCTTCTATGAGAAGACCTTCAGCTCTTCTATGAGAAGACCTTCAGCTCTTCTATGAGAAGACCTTCAGCTCTTCTATGAGAAGACCTTCAGCTCTTCTATGAGAAGACCTTCAGCTCTTCTATGAGAAGACCTTCAGCTCTTCTATGAGAAGACCTTCAGCTCTTCTATGAGAAGACCTTCAGCTCTTCTATGAGAAGACCTTCAGCTCTTCTATGAGAAGCCCTTCACGTCTTCTGTGAGAAGCCCTTCACGTCTTCTGTGAGAAGCCCTTCACGTCTTCTGTGAGAAGCCCTTCACGTCTTCTATAAGAAGCCCTTCACGTCTTCTATGAGAAGCCCTTCACGTCTTCTATGAGAAGCCCTTCACGTCTTCTATGAGAAGCCCTTCACGTCTTCTATGAGAAGCCCTTCACGTCTTCTATGAGAAGCCCTTCAGCTCTTCTATGAGAAGACCTTCAGCTCTTCTATGAGAAGACCTTCATCTCTTCTATGAGATGACCTTCAGCTCTTCTATGAAAAGACCTTCAGCTCTACTATGAGAAGACCTTCAGCTCTTCTATGAGAAGACCTTCAGCTCTTCTATGAGAAGACCTTCAGCTCTTCTATGAGAAGACCTTCAGCTCTTCTATGAGAAGACCTTCAGCTCTTCTATGAGAAGACCTTCAGCTCTTCTATGAGAAGACCTTCAGCTCTTCTATGAGAAGACCTTCAGCTCTTCTATGAGAAGACCTTCAGCTCTTCTATGAGAAGACCTTCAGCTCTTCTATGAGAAGACCTTCAGCTCTTCTATGAGAAGACCTTCAGCTCTTCTATGAGAAGACCTTCAGCTCTTCTATGAGAAGACCTTCAGCTCTTCTATGAGAAGACCTTCAGCTCTTCTATGAGAAGACCTTCAGCTCTTCTATGAGAAGACCTTCAGCTCTTCTATGAGAAGACCTTCAGCTCTTCTATGAAAAGACCTTCACCTCTTCTATGAGAAGACCTTCAGATCTTCTATGAGAAGACCTTCCTGTCATCTAGGAGAAGGCCTATGGTTTCTATACTTTTAAAATTGTGCTGAGTGTTGTGTAATCGAAACCACTGTAACATTTATGTTTTAAAACAATGTGACATAATATTTTGTCTGGATGCTGTCAAAGTAAACCACATGTGTGTATATCATATAATGGCACTTCTATTGTTTATTTTATGTATTGCAGCTATATCGTGCGCCTCATAAATATATTGAAGTTGGTTTTTTGATATATGTACACATCACATGTATTCATATATTCCTCTGTCTGTCTACCGAATAAACGAATTTTTCCAAATACCAAAACAATAGCAGAATGACAACAAGATATATTTATTAGCGATAGATGAATTATGACTATGTATGAAATAGAAATTTCATATCTTTCCAAATAGATATGTCATAAAAATTTGCATACACACAAAATGTTGTCTCTCTCTCCCCCCTCCCTGCGAAATTCATCTAAAGTACACACATGCAGACTCAATGATAAATATTTGTTTCCTCTCATATCAAAGGGAAAAAGGAAATTAAATTGTTATGCTATTGCAGCTGTTTTAAATCTTAACATTTTATTTCCTTTTATTTGGAGATTTTTATTTTTGCAAAGGTCTGGGTTTCTGACAGTGTGTGCGTGTGTGTGTGGATGTGGATTTGTGTGAATGTATTTCCTGTGGCAGGTGCTTGCCTGGTGATTGTGTTTGTGCACCAACCAAAATATTTCATTTACCTTTAAAATTAAGGCCAATTTATCCAGTCATTTAAAACAAGTCGACAATGTAGGTCATCACCACAAAGGTACAATTGACGGTCTTGGTATTGATGTATATCCTCTATGTACACACATGCATATAGTCGATGCCCAGGTATCGTTCCGAACACACATACACACACATAGACATCTCTAGACTTTACTGACTCTCCATATAAAAGTGCCAACTAAAGTCCAATGCGTGGTTGTGTGAATGCCAGTCTATATATATTTTACCTACATATATTGATACCTTGGCTCTATTTTCATATACCAAAATATGTACTATACATATGTATGCCCCAGCCCATACACCTAGCCATCGTGTGTACGAGTGTATATGTAGCCAAAGTATGGCATATAGAATTGAACGAAAAAAGGACTGCATATTTTCGGTGTTACTAGGACACTATGACAGCAGTGTACAGACATAAATTAAAAAAGTACATGGAAATGCAGTACTTTTTGCCATTTTGCTGTGCTCCTTTTTTGAAACAATCATTGTATAATAACGAACTTCAGACCAAAGGAAAAATGAATTATAAAAACAATTCCGTTTGCCACATAATTTCCCATTGATGTGGTGGTGGGGAATGAAAAATGTAGATATGAGTAGAGTTTTTGGAAAGCAAGAATGGAAACTTTTTATGACGGATGTAATATCATATTTTCAAAAACCAAAGCCTGAATCTCTAAGGCGTAAACATGAGTTTTGATATGCGGGGAAAGTTTATAATCGCTCTAAAAGCCGGTTCAAAATATGAATGAAGTGGATGTCCTCTAATATTATTATACCTAAAGAATAATAATATTGGGTATTTTTGCAGAAAAGAATTTTAGATGTTTCAATCCGAAACTGTGAATAATAATTTCAAAATACAGGGTGAGATGAAAAAACTTCGACCCATTTCAGACTGCTGTCATTTCTAAACCACTCATCCGACAGCTGTTAAAATTATTCCAGTGACAGCTCATTATATTGTTTACAAGCGTACTAAAACATTTTGGTGAGAATTTTCCAGAAAAAAAAAGTCATTCGTGATGGAATTCAATCGTGATAGTGTGATTTCTATATATTTGGCTGGAAAACCACAAGTGGCTATCGTTAGGGCACTCCAGCATTTAAATGTGAACAAATCTTTTGTGTCCCGTACCATCGATCGTTACCGTGATACTGGTAGCGTAGCCCGACGTGAAGGAGGTGGACGGAAGAAAACAGCAACATCAGCAGAAAAGGTTCGAAAAGTAAAGAAGCTACTTGTACGAAACCCGCGTCACAGTGGCCGAAAAATGGCTCGTGAGCTGAACATATCGCAATATTCCATTCGGAAAATATTGAAATTGAGCTCGGGGTAAAGCCATTGAAATTCCAAAAAGTGCAAGAACTTACACCGCAACAAAAAGAAAATAGACTCAAAACAGCTAAAGAGTTGTTTCGCTTGGCTGAAAGTGGTGAACTGCCGAATTTGGTTTTGTCCGATGAGAAAACATTCGTTGTTCAGCAGTTTGTAAACAAACAAAATAATCGTGTTTACTTGCCATAGAGGTCAGCTGAATATGTGCAATTTCGGTTGGCCACCAGAACTCAAGCGCCGGCCATGGTGATGGTGTGGGACGCCATAACAGGCGATGTTCGCTTTCCGCTCGCATTAATCGACCGTGGCATTATACTAAATGTCGAATATTATCGCGAAAATATTCTGGAGAGTGTATCAAAGCCTTGGGCACGCAAACATTTTGGCCGCAGACCTTGGACATTCCAACAGGACTCAGCACCAAAGTGTCGATCACCTCAAGCAAGCGCTTCCCCGGGAATGGGCGAAAATACCGCAGAGCAACATTCGGGCAGCATGTGACGGTTTCATTGACCGTTTGAGGGCCATAATTCATGCCAAAGGTGACCAATTCGAACAAATCTAAAATTATTCTAAAATTTGATGCTATATCCTATATTTTTTGCTTACAGTCAATACAATTAAAAAAAAATATATATATGAAAATTATGGCGTTTAACTTTGTTGCTGTTTTTTTATCACCCTGAATTGTAGGTATGAGTAGAAGTCGCGATATTTTAGCAAGGAAATGAAACCCGTTCTCTGAGACTCTTATAAAAAAATTGACCAATTTTTTTTAACTATTTTCATCAATCGAGAATCCACCTACCATCGTAATCAAATTCATATTATAGATAAAATATCGAAATTCAGTTCGCACCCAATATTGGAAATTTTCGTATTTGGAAATTTAGTTTACAACCTCTGAATCAAAAAATTACAAATTATTTTTTTGTAAAGTACCTTTTGAGAACCAAAAATGAAAAAAAAACTCTGCAAATTTTTAAGGTAGAACTAACAATATAAAAAAACGAGTATCGACGATTTAAAAGTGCATATAGCTAAGTAATCTAAATACTTTTTCATATTTTTTGAATATAAGGGCTATATCAAGTAGTTAATTTGTACTCAAAATGCCAAAATTTAATGGAAAATATTGTTACAACGTAAAAAACGCCTTAAAGCAAAGTTGTCGCGTAAATATTGACTATTTGATAAAGTATAGACCTATATGATAATTTTTTTTATAAAAAAATATTTTTCAAGTAATTCCAAATCTCTTTATTGAATGTTAAAAATATATATCAATACATATGTGGAATACATAAACAAAAATATATTAAAAACATACAATTTCGTTATAATTTCTCTAAATGACACCATCGGAGGACGAAATATCACTCATGCCAACACGTCCAATTGTGGTCAACATCTCTATTACACCCCAAAGGGCTGGCCGACTTGTAAAAGTGTTGTTTCAGCCACACTGCCCAACATGTTTGTTGCACACATAGTTGTGGCATAGATTCGGGTATGAGTTCGGGTTTTTATTATTATTGGCTGTAATCCACAAAATTGCATTTGCACTTTGTGGCCGAGTGATGATAGAATGGCATAACCAAATTTCCCCCAAAAGCAAAAATGAACAGGGCAAGCCAGCAACAAATAACCGACAGTGGATATATAAAAATACAATTCTCATGTGAATATTACATGAATGGAGGTATGACGAGAAGGATATTAGATATATGTGGTCAAAAATAAATTTAAAAAAGGAAAAAAAATGTACTTTCAAATATTTTTTCTTTCAGTTTTTATACTATCCACCATACATAGGGGTATATTCTCAGCTCATCATTCCATTTGTAACTCATCGAAATAATTATAATTAGAATGCTGAAATTTCTAAGCCACTCGTCCGACAGCTGCATTTTGTTGAGAATTTTCCAGAAAAAAAGTTATTCGTGATAGAGTTCAAGCGTGATAGTGTGATTTCTTTATATTTGGATGGAAAACCACAAATGCCTATCTCTAGAGTACTCCAGCATTTAAATGCGATTAACTATTTTCTGCCGTATACAATCGCTCGTTACCGTGATACTAGTAGCGTAGCCCAACCTCAAGGAAGTTGACGGAAGAAAAAAGCAACATCAGCAGAAATGGTTCGAAAAAAAAATGAAGCCACTTGATCGAAACCCGCGTCGCAGCGGCCGAAAAATGGCTCGTGAGCTGAACATATCGCAATAACCCATTCGGCAAATTTTGAAAAATCAGCTCGGGGTAAAGCCATTGAAATTCCAAAAAGTGCAAGAACTTACACCGCAACAGAAAGAAAATAGACTCAAAAGAGCTAAAGACTTGCTTCGCTTGGCCGAAAGTGGTGAACTGCCGAATTTGGTGTTCTCCGATGAGAAAACATTCGTTGTTCAACAGTTTGTAAACAAACAAAATGATCGTGTTTACTTGCCAAAGAGGTCAGTTGAAAATGTGCACCTTCGGCTGGCCACCAGAACTCAAGCGCCGGCCATGGAGATGGTGTGGGCCGCCATAACAGACGATGGTCGCTCTCCGCTCGTATTAGTCGACCGTGGCATCAGAATAAATGTCGAATATTATCGCGAAAATATTGTGGAGGGTGTATTAAAGCCTTGGGCACGCAAACATTTTGGCCGCAGACCTTGAACATTCCAACAGGACTCAGCACCATCGAACTCAGTACGCGCCACCCAAGAATGGTTTCGAAATGAGGTTCCTCAAAGAAACCAAAGGACACGAAATACCGCATAAAGTTAGAGTTTAGGACAGCGGGTAGAATGGACCACTACTTTTGTGTGAAAAAATACCAACATTTCCATTCTACCGAAACGCTGAAAATAACTTATAGGCAAAATCCAAAAAATAAAAAAGGCGAACTTCAGTTTTTTTTATGCAGCTTTCGTTGATGGATATAGCCAAATGAGTCTAGATTTGGAGATACAGAGGCGCCTCTTACTTTTAGAGATGAAAGCAAAATATTTAGGTGTTTAAATTAACCAAAAACCGAAAAAACTTCCTGATCACACAATTAAAATCAATCGGCACGCCTGAGAAGAAAGGACAGTGAAGAATTCTAGCATATTTAATGACCATTGACCATTGCCATGACAACAACTAGTAGCACGACGGAGTGGACAGTGCTATGTGACATAATTTCAAAGGCGAAATCTTCTAAAATGGATTTGGACATAAGTGGGCTTCTAAAATATTGTAGTGTTGTATGATATCTCATGGTCGGCCCCGCACGGCTATAGCCTTTGCTTGCTTGTTTCTTTCTTTTTTTATTTTCCAAATTTTCAATTCTTTTAATTTTTAAATTTTTCCTATTTTAGAAATCTTTTTATTCCCTCACTATGTCCAGTGCTTTAATCTCTCCTGAAAAAAAAATAATGGTACATATCTGCACATTTTCCCATTTGATTTCTCGCTCCTCTATTGTTCTATCATCCGCACTGATCAGATTCATGTAAAATAGTTACGATAACAACAAATATCAAAAACAAAACATCTGTTTGTATGTAGATATGTGTGTGTGCGTTAGTGCAAATAATTTGCTAATACTTTCATGCTCGGATGTGTCCATTTTTACGGTGCTAACGTTTAGCTTTTTGTATTCGCTGAAACGGAAGTAAGCCTTTTTTAGCAATGTTCGCCTGTAGCTGTAGTAACTACTTCATCCATTCACCCAATAAATGCCACATTAAAAGGCCCCTATGTTTAGGGGGCACAATGACCTCCTTTCTTTTTTTATTTCTCTGTGTGGCCACCAACAACAATTGTACATTCATACAATAATTGTTGTTGTTTTTTTTTTTTTTTTGCTTTTTTTGTTGGTGCTGCCCTGGCCTGCCAGCTCAATTGGGAGCAAAGGACGATACAAGTGAAAGTTGACTTCAAAGCGGATAAAGAGATACGATAAAATTGTATGTAATGGAAATTTTCATTACTGCATATTATTGAAATCGATCGATCGAATGAGAAAGTACTTAAATCCGTATAAATACAAATAAAGCTACAAAAAGAACAACAACAGCAAAAAGAGAGAGATAACAATAAATACAATATCGTAAAAAGAACTTTTCAAATAAAATGTATATCGGGTTCGGACAGTTGTAAATGTTGTTCTTTTATATATTAAATGTTTTGTGAATATTGTTGGAATTGTTTCTTTTTTCCAATCCATGTTTGTGTGTATGTGTGTAGTTAGAGAACAAATGCTATGAGAATTTAATTTCGAATGAAAGGAATGTGTGAGATATACGTATGTGTATATGGACAATGAATCCTATTTGTACATTATTGAAAAAATATATTGCACTCTGATTTTATTTCCAAATGCATTTATACCATGTAAAAATTTGTATATTCCTCTGCTTAATTTTATAAATGATTTTAAGAAGGAATGATGTCGATATCTGCTTAACCTTCATGGAATGAGTGTTTAAATCCTTAAGATTGACTGGGTCGTACTTTTTGAATTTCAGCATTCGGAAAAAATCTTTATAGTCATATGTTAAATTTTGAATTCTTCTAAAGTATCTTTAAGTTACTGACGTCTTCTAAAACATGTAACTGAAATTGCTAAAAAAAAACTATATTTTGCTTTGCTTTGATATAAAAAATAGTTCACTGAAAAACATAAGGTTTATAAGCTATCTTTGGTAAGAATCATATTAAAAGGATGAATGGTATGAAAGAAAGAAAATTTGCCGAAAGACTGTCTATGCGTTTAGGTCAATACAGTATCAAAAAATGTACTTCTTCAAATTTAAAATTTGAAATCTTTGGTATTTATAATTTTTTTACTATTTCTATCTAGTACGGAAAAAATAATCCATGTATCCCTTATTATTACACCACCAGCTTGTGTAATAATAAGGCTGACCCCACAATCTCCAATATATATAAAATTTTTTCACTCCGTTAACAACTCCTCCAAAAAAGCATTTTAGACTCTGAAAAGTATGTATGTTCCTCATAAGCATAAGATTCTATGTCGATTTAGAGGTGTCGGTACGTTCGTCTGCTTGTCGATATGTGAAATCACTCTAGTTTCTGAATAAAATGAAGTAGGAACACAAAATTTCATTCAAATACACGGTGATATGAAAAAACTGCAACGAACTTCAGACTGCTGTTATTTCTAAGCCACTCGTCCGACAAAAACATTTTGGTGAGCATTTTCCAGAAAAAAGTTATTTGTCATGGAATTCAAGCGTGATAGTGTGATTTCTTTATATTTGCGTGGTAAACCGCAAGTGGCTATCTTAAGAGCAGTCCAGCATTTAATAGTGAATAAATATCTTGTGTCTCGTACCATCGCTCATTACCGTGGTACTGGAAGCGTTGTCCGGCGTCAAGGAAGTGGAGGGAAGAAAAAAGCAACATCAGCAGAAATGGTTCGAAAAGTAAAGAAGCGACTTGATGGAAAGCCGCGTCGCAGTGGCCGAAAAATGGCTCGTGAGCTGAACATATCGCAATATTCCATTCAGCAAATATTGAAAAATGAGCTCTGGGTAAAGCCATTGATATTCCAAAAAGTGCAAGAACTTACACCGCAACAGAAAGAAAATAGACTCAATAAGCTAAAGAGTTACTTCGCTTTGCCGAAAGTGGTGAACTGCTGAATTTGGTTTTCTCCAATGAGAAAACATTCTTTGTCCATCAGTTTGTAGACAAACAAAATGATCGTGTTTACTTGCCAAAGAGGTCAGCTGAAAATGTGCACCTTCGGTTGGCCACCAGAACTCAAGCGCCGGCCATAGTGTGGTGTGGGCCGCCATAACATATATAAATAAATATTCTGCAAGGTGTGTTAAAGCCTTGGGCACGCAAACATTTTGGCCGCAGACCTTTGTACATTTCAACAGGATTCAGCACGCGCCGCCCAAGAATGGTTACAAAATGAGGTTCCTCGCTTCATATCTAGCGCACAATGTCCACCAAAATCTCCGGATTCCAATCCGTTGGACTTTTATGTCTGGAGTATTTGGGAAACCAAGGTTGGCACTAAAAAATACCAAAGTGTCGATCACTCAATCTCAAGCAAGCGATTCGCCGGGAATGGGCCAAAAAACCGCAGAGCAACATTCTGGCAGCGTGTGACCGTTTCACTGCCAAAGGTGAGCAGTTCGAACAAATGTAAACTTATTCTAAAGTTTGATGCTATTTCCGGCATTTTTGCTTTCATTCAATGAAATTAAAAAAAAAAAAACAAGTAAGAAAAGGCTATAGTCGTGCGGGGCCTACTATGTGATGCCCTACAACACTACAATATGTTAGAAGCCCCCTTATGTCCAAATCCATTTTGAAAGATTTCGCTTTTGAAATTATGTCACCATTTTTAACGCACTCCGCCGTGCTGTTAGTTGTCCATTTTACAGCTAAATATAATCCAGTGGCCATCCAAAATGCTAGAATTCTTCCTTGTCCTTAACATTCTTCTCAGGTGTGTCGATTGGCTTCAATTGTGTGATTAGGAATTTTTTTCATTTCATTTGAATTTTACGATCATCACCAGAGTAAGAGGCCCCTCTGTATCTCCAAATGTAGACTCATCTATATGATTTGCTTGCCTACGATATTTGGATATATATTAGTTAACGAAATCAGCATAAAAAAGAAGTTCACCATTTGTGTATTTCGGACATCGCCTGTAAGTAATGTTGGTATTTTGTCACACAAAAGTAGTGGTCCATTTTACCCGCTGTCCTAAACTCTAACTCCATGTGAGATTCCGTGTCCTTTGGTTTCTATTTGTGACGTTTGTAACGGCTGCAAAATCAGAAACTATTTGAGTTGTTGGTTGATTTCAACCCTTAAATATATTGCGAACATCTTTGAAAACAATATGCCTCGCCCATCTCACCCCTACCCATGTGAAAATTTTCGTGAATATTGGACGATAATTGCAATCTGTATATAATAACCCCAACCTGTGTTGTAAGTTGAAAAAAATATTACAAAATGTATACCTCAGTATTATAAGTCAAAATATGATGCGTTAAAAAATATGAAGAGAGCATTCTGAATTGACAAAATTTGTCAAAATCGGATTCCCTTCCTTTGTATGTAAACATTTTATATATTTCGCTATATACACCTGATATATTTACTATCGGCATCTACGTAACGGTCAGAATTGACCTCTTCGTCGATTTGTGATTTTGCGGGGATTAAAAATATTCGCGGATAATTTAAAATTTAACTCCTATTTAACACAAATATTATGGTCTATTTCACTCACTAAATATTAGCCGATGACCATCAAAATTGGAAGGCTTGTGCCCAGCCATAAGCTCTAGCCTCATTCTAAATTCCGCGTCGATTAGTCTATAATTTCGTGAAGATCGGGCCATAATTGCGACCTGTAGAATGATTACAAATTAACATGGACAGACGGACGGACGGACATACATAGCTAGATCGACTCAATTCGGCGAGATAGGAATATTCATAAAAAACCAATATTTCGAGCTGTTACATATTTTTTGGCACAATCAAACTTTTAATACCCCCACGACATAGTGTTGTAGGGTATAAAAATTTGGAATTATGGCCTCTGACTTTGTTGCAGTTTTTTTATCTCACCCTGTGTAGAGACCGTTTATACGCATAAACTTTGTTGCGGAGGTCACCTTTTATGGAAAGTTTGCAGAAACAAAATCGGATTACGCATTACTGAGAACATTAGTGACAAACACAGTGCGTTTTTATATACAGATATAAATATATATTTATTAAACCCATACTGACATTTTCTAAGCAAATTTCAAAAAAATACTCATATTAATAAAATCAAATTTAAACCTCAACAACTCATAACTTTCTCTGTCATATGATATAAAACTTACAAGAATTCCACATAAGCACTTATACATCCCTTAAAAGTATTCCCATGTCAAAAAATCTCAATAGCTTCTTTTGTCCAAACGCACACACACACACACACAAACTCTCACTCACATACAAAATAAGGAAAAACAATTTTCACTTCTTGATGCATCCCCATTTTTTTGCGACAATGTCCCATTAAACTTTGACATCCCTGAGTTGAGCTATGATTTGTTATTGTTGTTGTTGGTTTTGCTCTTCACAACTACTCTAATTTGTTGGTGTTGCCTTTATTAGTGCGGGCATGTGTGTGTGTGCGGGTTTTTTTGTTTTTGCATTAAATACGTTTTTGCATACGGGCCCACAAAAACACACAGACACACACACGTACTCGCACATAAGTTTATAACTGGGTTTATGGGTCGATTGGTTGCACCAAATCAAGTTTGTATATGCATGCATTCGACGACAAACTTGTAGATATTTACATGTGATGCATACGCCCGAACTACAGCAACAAAACATTGGAAAAAGTACCATAACAATTGCCTAACAAATGATGGTTAAACGGGGAAACTAACCGAACGCAAATACGGTGAACCTACATTTATACAACAACAACAAGCGTCGCTGATGATGGCAACATGCCGAAGAGACAAGATAGAGCGAGCAAGCGAATCATATAATGCAATACACTAAAAAACCCGCCTGATGAAAATAGAAATTGAAATTAAATCTTTACACATGACATGCAAAACAGTCTACTTGTCGTCGGAATCGTCAATTCGCCACCGAGTTAGTGAGGCAATATTGTTAACATTTTCCTATTCTTTTGCAGTTTTTTTTTTATTTATTTATTTTTTTTTTTTTTTTTGCTTTACTCTGTTTATCATGCGTTCTTCTGTTGTTACTTCGAATGGTGTTTATTCAATGTTCACCGCTACTGCTGCTCGAGGTATCCCAGTTACTGGCGTTACCCCGTTAGCGTTAAATACACGAATGTGGTTGGAGGGTGGATGGATGGGTGTAAAAAACTGAAATTCGCAACACACATAGAAAACATGTTAATTGCAAATATTCCAGTTTATTCGAAACTGGGAAAAATGGTTTTCTGACACAAAGAATTTTAACTACACACGCACACAGACACACACAAAGACTGTAAGTCATCCGTATGGAATGAGATGGGAGAGAACAGAAATGGGAAGAAGACAAAAAAAAAAAAAACTCATTCACTGGGAAACATCATTTTTTTACGCTTTTGTCGATTGTACCCAAATTGGTTTCGTTAGCATTGTTAAGTGTCGTGTTTCGTTTTTTTTTTTGCCTAACGTAGACCTAGATATTTTTTCCTGTTCATGAATTTCGTTTAGAAAATGACGATGTTTTAATTGAATTTTTTCGATCCAGTTTTTCTTTCTGGGAATGGAGGAGAGAGGTATTTGTATATGCATTTTGTTAACCATTGCAGGCAGGTTGATATCTGCGATTAAAACTAATTGTGAACATAATAAAAATTGAGAGTTTGGGACCTTGATATAATTATACTGTATAAAATATTTAAAATTAATATAAAATTATGAATATCAAAAAAAAAAAAATAAATAAATAAATAAAAAAATAAATAAATAAAAGAATTTATTTGAAGTAGATCATACCACCTATCAAAATTTGGCTTTAGAGCAGTTACAATTTGGTTTCAAACGGAACTAATATAGTGAAAGCCTGTCCAATTCTGAATCGATTTTCACTAAATTTGACTGAGACTATTTAAATAACATTGCTATAGAGTGCATTATATCGCTTCAAGAAGGATTATATTAATAAAATATATATCGCAGCCAAGTTCGACAAAATGGAAATAAACCTGAAATCGGATTAAGGATATACATGGAAGCTATATCAAAATCTTAACCGTTCTGCATAAAAATTGGCTAATGTATTTCCGAGCTCTTTAAGATATCGGGTACATAATATCATTGCTATAGAATGCATATTACGAATGTGAGAGACTTAAACATCAAATCGAATGAAACATATATATGGGAGCTATTGCAATATCTGAACCGATTTTCAAATTTGATGTACTTGCTTCTAGACTGAATTCGGTCGTATGTACCAAAATCCAGCACTTTGGGACATATATTACCCATTTTATGTACAATTAACCCGAAATTGGTTGATGTTAAGTATGGGTGCTAAATGTAAATCTTAGCCTGTCAAGATAATATTTGGTAGAGGTATTTTCGAGCTCTTTAAGATATCGGGTACAAAATATCATTGCTGTAGAATGCATATTACGAATGTGAGAGACTTAAACATCAAATCGGATGAAGCATATATATGGGAGCTATTGGAATATCTGAACCTATTTTCAAATTTGATGTACTTGCTACTAGACTGAATTCGATCGGATGTGCCAAAATTCAGGTCATTTAGACCGATATCAGCCATTTGGTTCACAAATAATCCGATCGGATGTGCCAAAATTCAGGTCATTTGGACCGATATCAGCCATTTGGTTCACAAATTACCGATCTTGATACAATTTGGCAGAGGTATTTCTGGGCTGTATCTGATATCTGGTACCAAACATCATTCTTGTGGGGTGATTATTCAGAATGTGGGGGACTTAAACGCCAAATCAGATGAAACATATATATGGGAGCTATAGCTATATCTGAACCGTTTTCCATCAAATTTGATGTACTTGCTTCTAGATTGAATTCGGGCGGATGTGCCATTTGGCCTAATAAAGGTCATTTGGTGCACAATTAACCCGAAATCAGCTAAAGATGTAGCTATATCAAAATCTGCTCCGATTATCACCAATTAACATTTTGTGCACAATTTACCAGAAATCGGTTAAAAATATATGAGAGCTATATCTAAATCGGATCCGATTATCACCAATTTCCATAGGGTTCGTCCTTGGGCCAAACAAATATTGTTTGGAAAATTTCATCTCAATCGGATAATAAGTGCGAAATTCATTTTTTTACAAAAATACATGGACATACGGACTGTCATGCATAAATCGACTCAGAAGGTGATTCTATGAATATCCTCAAAAGTAAATACGGATCTCTCTGGCTTCCTTCTCCATGTTACAAACAAATGCACAAAGACATAATACCCTTACCACTGTATAGTGTAGGGCATAGTAATAATATAGAATAATAAAAGTTTTACCATTTTATATGCATGTCACAAAAAGATCGGCAATAATTACCTGAAAAATAAAACAGAAAGTCGTTATAATTGCTGCTCCATAGTTTTAGAATTAATACATATTATTTAAGAATATATGTAGTAACCTCATAAGATTTCTCTCCGATAAAGCTGTAACTTTTCCAAAAAATTTGTATTGCTGGATATGCGTTTTTAAATAAAATTGTATGTCCATTAATACCCTGTTCAGCAAATTAATTTTTCTATCATTTGCAAGTCAAATGTCAGACAAATGTAGCAAAAATCATGAAAATATCGAATATTTGAAGATACCGTTATATGGGGGCTGTAACAAAACCTGGAGCTATATCTACTATATTCCGCCACTGGAGCTAGAACCCACTACAATTTACAAATACCATTTCTTAGACAAATCGGTGTAAAAGAGTCGCAAAAATCATCAAAATACCGAATATCGGGTGGTACCGTCATATGGGGTCTATACAAAAACGCGGACCTATGCAAACAATGTTTCGCCATCGGAGTCAGAACCCATTATGACCTACAAATACCAATTTTTAGATAAATCCATGAAAGTATGTGGCAAATTTTCATCAAAATATCCAATAATGAAGGTCACCGTTATATTGCGGCTATTCCGAAACATGGACCGATATATCTCATTTTCAATACCAACCATCTTAGACACAATATAAATTGTGCTGCCAAATATAAATTGTACGTCAAATAATGTTGGCTGTATCGTGATTTAAACAGACGGAAAGACAAGACATCTATACATTAGAATTTTATGCTGATTATGAATATATGTGCTTTATGGGGTCTACGACGAATATTTCGTGATGTTACAAACGGAATGACACCTTTTCAAGGTAGAGGGTGTAAAATATTTGCCCCACCCTGTTTGAAGTCATGAAAAATCTACTATTCTTAGCCGGGAAGCTTTAATAAATGCTTAAAAATTTAACTATTCTTGGTCCGAAAATTTTGCAAAATATTTTTAAAAATAATCATGAATTCTTCAATTTTTAGGCTAGAAAGCCCTTCAAAAATACTCTTAAAAGGCTGCAAACCTCTGAAATGTTAGTCCTTCAAAAAATATTGTGTTTTCAAGAAACGGGTAGGATAATTTGATGATATTTTTACATCTACCCTATTATTAAAGGAATTCTCAATATCCTACTACCTTAAAAAGATTATAATTTCGACACAAACTAAATGTATCTCACACATTCTGAATGTTGTTAAATTTGTATCGAAAGAAAACTTTTTTGTTAAACTTTTTGTGTTTGCCTTATTGAAATAAACAAAAGAGAATAACATCGATTCGATTTAATGCCAATATTGCAGTAGTTAGCAAAGAAAAGTTTTATTGCAAAGATCTTAAATGAATTAATATCAAACATTTTATCAATATTGTGCCCACACACACACAAACACATATGCACGCACCCTATTAGGGCAAAAGTCTTTTGAGAAGAGATTAGCTTTTATCGCATTAACTATTAATTCTCTTAAGCGATTCAACAAATTAGAAAAGATTTTCGTTTTCTATTTTATCCTTACCAAAGGCAAAATGATCCCTTCCGTTTGTTGTTGGTGCTTTGGTTGTGCGTATTTTCTGATACGAAACAAAGATGAACGGAAGCCAGGAAGGAAGGATTACATACAACATATTCTGTTCGATTTGTTTTTGGGTCAAATTCGTATGCATGTGTATGTGTGTTTGCGTGAGTATTCATGTGTGTGTGATAAACATTTAGAGATTTGGCCAACATCCCACGGGTAAGGGTGAAATGAAATTTAAAAATTGCTAGGTTTAAATGATACAATGGAAAAAACATAAGTACATTAAATATATTGGGGTGTTTCAAGAAACTACAAAAAATTAATAAAATGTTGAACAAAAAACATTTAGATAAAAAAGCCTACCTCAGAAATCTAAAATTTAAAAGCATATTTTAATTTGATTGAATGCCTGTTTTTTGTTTGTATTTTTCAATATTATTGCCACTTTCAACACACACCACCCTAATACACGAACAAAACATTGCATTAATTTGTTTTCCATGTGTGTATACATATACACACACACAATTTGCACATTGCACAACTATTGGAATTTTTATTAATGAAATTTATTTTAATTAAATCTTTTAGTTTACAATCAAAATTGGAAAATAATTTCTTTTTTGTGGTCTGATAGGCTACCGAATAGATTTCAATTAAAATGAATTGTTTAATTGTTATGTAGAACAAATGAAACGAATAATGGTTCAGTTTTTTTTTTTTTTTTTCAATTTTTTTTTTTTGTTATTGGTCATCGTTAGTGCTGTAGTTTTTGTTGATTGTATTATTATTTCATAAGGTCAGTAGAGTGAAAATTAAATTGAACAAAATTGATAAGTACAAAAATGGAAAAAATTAAAGATAAAATAATAAATTTTTTAGTTGCGAAAATATTTCAGGATACACATCAGATTGGTACAAGAAAAATCAATCAAGAATGATGAATAACAAGTAAGCAAAGGCTATAGCCGTGCGGGGCCGACCATGTGATACCCTACAACACTACAATATGTTAGAAGCCCCCTCATAACCATATCCATTTTGGAAGAAATTATGTCACAGAGCACTGCCCAGATATTACCCTTAGCATTTTGACCAGGGACATTTTCCCAATATTTATGCACTCGGTCTTGCTATTAGTTTTTGTGGTCCATTTTATGGCTAAATATAATCCAATGGTCATCCAAAATGCCAGAATTCTTCCCCGTGCTTAACTATCTTCTCAGGCGTGTCGATTAGCTTCAATTGTGTGATCAGGAAATTTTTTCTGTATTTGGTTCATTTGAACCCCTAAATATTTTGCGATCATCTCCAAAAGCAACAGGCCCCTCTGTGTCTCCAAATTTAGACTCATCTATATGATTGGCTTGTCTACGATATTTGGCTATATTCGTCAACGAAATCAGCATAACAAAGCCAGAAGTTCGCCTATTGTGTATTTCGGATATCGCCTGTAAGTAATGTTGGTATTTTTTCACACAAAAGTAGTGGTCAATTCAACCCGCTGTCTTAAACTCTAACTTCATGCGAGATTTCGTGTTTTTTGGTTTATATTTGTGACCTTTATAACGGCTGCAAAAAGCAGGAACATTTTGAGTTGCTGGTCCATTGCAACCCCTAAATATATTGCGGACATCTTAACATCTAACCCTACCTTTGTGAAAAATTTCGTGAGGATCGAACGATAATTGCAATCTGTGTATAAATACTAACCCCAACCTGTGTTGTAAAGTGAAAAAAATATTACAAATTATACACTTCAATATTATAAGTCAAATTGAAAAAATCGCATGCGATAAAAAATATGAAAAAAGAAAAAAATGTCACAAAATACTACAAAATCTATATTAACATCATTATTGGCATCTTTTTATGCATTTTTTTTAGATTCCAAAAGGGAATTCTAAATTGACAAAAATTTTCAACATCGGTCCAGCCATTCTGGTGATAAAAGCATTCTAGCTAACATCCCCTTCCTTTGTATATGTACATTGTATATATTTCGCTATATATATATATATATATATATATATATATATATATATATATATATATATATATATATATATATATATATATATATATATATATATATATATATATATATATATATATATATATATCCGATATTTTACTATCGGCATCTAGGTAACGGTCAGAATTGACCTGTTCGACTATTTGTGATTTCGCATGCATTAAAAATACTCGCGTTTTAATGGAAAATTTGACTTTTATTTATCACAAATGCTATGGCCTATTTCAACCACTAAATATTACCCGATGACCATCAAAATTGGACAGCTTTTGTCCAGCCCAAAGCTCTAGCCCCATGCTAACTTTCGTTTCGATTGGTCTATAATTGTGACCTGTAGAGCAACTGCAAAATTAGGAAATTGCCAATGAATGGACTATATCAGAGGAAATACGGGAAAACTGGAGGTGAGCCAATCACTCCATTTATTTGAAATTTATAGATATATCAAAATAAATGAATGTTTGTCCGAATCGAGTACATCTGTCACTTACAATTGACTTGGTCCATATAGTAAAACCCATACATAGTAATAAATCGGATATTATTATTATTGAAGAAACTAATGTTGTCCATCTTCTCAAGTTTGATCGCAGATGGCTACACGATAATGGATAACATATAAATCAACTCCACGATCCTCAGGGCCAAATGAAAGTTTGAGTTGACCATTATTGTCCAACCTCGAACTTGATAAAAGTTGAAAAGATTTATGAACAAATAGAATTTTTCCATGAAAAATCGGAAAATGTTTCTTAGTAATTTTTTTGACAACAGTGGGACTAACCTACCTTTAAACAGCCTTTTTTTAACAAAAAATACAAATTGAATCTCGGAATGAAATGGTAATGGAAAATCGAATTGTAAAAGTTCAGCTTTTACTTAAGTGGTATATTCTCTACCGATATGTTTCTAAAAATTGGACTAAGCTTGATCAATATCTGAAATGTTCCCAGTTCAACAAAGCGAAAAGCACTTATAGTACCCATCTCCGGAAAGACCTATTTCCATACTAAATTTCAACATTCCACCTTATAAAGTTTTTTAAAGTTTTTTTAGTTTTTTACACTTAGCACCCTTTTTCAAAATAAGCTTCCTATATCTAACCTACTATCCAAGCTGATTCTCATTCCAAATGTCTCTATTTTAGCATTATCCATTCGTATAATCCCAAAAGGAACCAAATATAGGGCACTTTTGGTTAGAATTTCCAAAAAAATCAGTACATATATCTTACATCCCATCAAGGATTATCAGCTCAAATTTCAGAACTTGAGCTTTATTCATTTGACCAGTACAGTGGATTCAATATTTCGCACTTTTCAGTACTTTTAGTACAATTATTCGTCGAATTTCGAAAAACCTAGCCGTACCTCATCCACACACATCAACATAGAGCTACATGCAAAATTTTAAGATTCTACTTTTATCCGTCTGGGCTTTGATGTATCCGTCAATCGCATATATTAGTTTTTTTATGGAATCGTCTCTAGTTTTGTAATATCGAAAAATCATTAGTCTCAGAAGACCTGGTCCGATTATACAATACAGGAAAGCTATAGGTAAACCAGCTCTGTTGCGGTCACAGCTGACATAAGTACTGTATCCAACTGCTAAGACAAAGGTGGGCATTTGGAAGAGTTAAATGAAATTATGCGGAACTTGTGTAGAACATACAGATCCACGCACAAAAGAAACGCTTTATGTTTTCGGAAGTCCCACCAGGCGATTTATCGAAATATTTCAGTTATGAACTTTGAGGCAGAATCAGAGCCGTTGACACATTACAATGCAAACTGCCACAGAAATAACCGTATGCTTGTTTTAGCATCCAGGCGGAGGGAATTTTATCTTAATTTTAAATATGCCGAGAAAAAAGATTTTTCAAAATTTTTCATATTCAAATATTACGATTGTCATCTGTTTCTCATCATTTTTTTTTTTGTTTCATTTAAATCAAAATAAAAACAAATTGCGACCTGGCGGCGTATGATGAATGAAATTAAGGAAAAAAAGCTATTTTTAATTAAACATACGCCACCGGCTACAAAACAAATGACATGAAATGGAACTTCAAAACTATATTCGTTTTTTTTCTTACACATGATTGAATTGATAAACTTATTTTTGTTCTTAAACATTTCATCTCGAGGCCAAAACATTGCACAACATCAAGACAATATTCAATGTTATCACAAAATTCGATTTCAATCATTTCATTTGTTTTGTTCCTTTTTTCTTTCTTTTTGCTGTATTTTTAGTCATTAAATGCCTGTGGTTATTTGGGATATTTTTATTCTTTGTCTCATGAGAGACAGTTTAAGTCGTTAAACTTTTTGAAAAGACAATCAACAGAAACCCTTCAAAAAACCAAGCCATCCAAAAAGGCCACATTGCCCGACAGAAATGAACCCCTGCATCAACAGACGAGGTGGGAATCAAGATGAAGAAAACACAGAACCCTTGGTGGGCGAATATCGTATGAGGCACAGAAAAAAAGGCTGAAAGAAAAAAATGCTAGATTTAAAACAACTTGAAACTTTATTTAAGTATTGTGTAATGTATATGGAACATTTATTTGTATATATATATAGTATATATTGAAATGAAGTACGTATGTAGATATATACAATTTGGTTTTGCTTCGGTTTTTTTTTTCCTCTTTTTTCGTGTAACATATAAGACTTGGCCATGTTCTTGTCATACTGCCGATGGCAATGTATTTTGTTGTTCCTTATGTTTTTTTGTAACTTTTTTAAGAGCATTTGGTTACATTTATATTTTTTTCGCCCACGGTTGGAGTTGTTGGAACAATGGAAAGTGGAGTATTTATGTAGGGAGCGAGAGAGAGAGAGAGAGAGAGAGAGAGAGAGAGAGAGAGAGAGAGAGTAATGTCTTTGAATATTGCATTTTGTAAAATGTAAATGTGTAGGTATTATTACGATAGACAGATAGGCTTAAGATTCCAGCTGTGGCGACAGATGGAAAAGCTACATTTAAAAATTACAAATTGTACTTGAATGCGAGGATATACAGGGTGAGATTAAAAATATGCAACAAATTCAAATGCCATAATTTTTACATTTTTATACCCTCCACCATAGTATCGAGGATATTTTAAATTTGTCATTCCGTTTGTAACACCTCGAAATATGCATTTTAGACCCCACAAAGGATATATATTCTTGATCAGCATAAAATTCTATATCCATTAAGCGATTTAAATCCGTCTGTGGAAACCACTGTAGTTTCAGAATGAATTGAAGATTGATAAAATTTTTCTTAAATGTATATTATGTCTGCAGGATTTTTGGTTTTTAAAACGAGCCATTAAGGTCCACGTTTTGGTATAGCCCCCATATAACGGTACCTCCCGATATTCGTTATTTTGATGATTTTTGCGACAATATTCATCGGAATTGTTTTAAATTTAATATTTGAAGATTGAATTGAATACTGACGGAAAATTGTCTGTGACCTGCACGTCTTCGTATAGCCCCCATATAACGGTACCTCCAGATATTCTGTATTTTAACGATTTTAGCGACATTATTCATCGGAATTGTGTCAAATTTGGTATTTAAAGTTCGTAATGGATACTGCAGTTTATGACAGGAAATTCTATGTGCAGGTCCACGTATTCGTATAGCTCCCATATAACTGTACCTCCTTTGGTACTTTGTTAATTTTAGCGACATTATTCACCGGAATTGTTTCAAATTTGGTATTTGATGTTCATTCAGTATTTTTAAGATTTTAACAGAATTTTTATAGAATTTTATTGTTTTTGAGAATTGCCAAATTCATTACAAATGGTGGAGGGTATTCTAAGTTCGGCCCGGCCAACCAACAGCTTTTGTACTTGTTTTTTTTTTAATTTTATTGAATGAAAGCAAACAATATCGGATAGCATAAAATTTTAATATAGGTTTACATTTGCTCGAATTGGTCAGCTTTGACACGAATTATGACCTTTAAACGGCCAATGAAACCGTCACACGATGCCCGAATGTTGCACTGCAGTATTTTGGCCCATTCCCGGCGAAGCGCTTGCTTGAGGTGATCGACACTTTGGTATTTTTCAGTGACAACCTTGCTTTTCAAAATACTCCAGACACAATAGTCCATCGAATTGGTATCCGGAGATTTTGGTGGTCATTGTGCGCAGGAAATGAAGCGAGAACCACATTTTGTAACCATTCTTGGGTGGCGCGTGCTGAGTCCTGTTGGAATGTCCAAGGTCTGCGGCCAAAATGTTTGCGTGCCCAAGGATGTAATATTTTCGCGATAATATTCGGCATTTATTCTGATGCTATGGTCGAGTAATACGAGCGGAGAGCAACCATCGGCTGTTATGGCGGTCCATACCATCACCATGACCGGGGTTTGCGTTCTGGTGGCCAACCGAAGGTGCACATTTTCAGTTCAGCCCAAATCGGGCAGTTCACCACTTTCGGCCAAGCGAAGCAAATCTTTAGCTCTGTTGAGTCTATTCTATTTTATTTCTTTTTTTTTTTTTTGCTGTGTAAGTTCTTACACTTTTTGGAATTTCAATGGCTTTACCCCGAGCTCATTTTTCAATATTTGCCGAATGGAATATTGCGATATATTCAACTCACGAGCCAGTTTTCGGCCACTGCGACGGGGTTTCGATCAAGTCGCTTCTTTACTTATCGAACCATTTCTGCTGATATTGCTGTTTTCCTTAAATTCAAAATTTAAAAAATTCAGAGCTCATAACACCATTAAAATAAAAGTAAACATTTTACCTGGCGAGACATGTTAATGGATTCACTAAAATTGCTGGTATTGTAAAGCTCATTTGCCTAGTTTAGAGGTCTGGCTGATGATGATGTTGTCGTCATCATCCTTATCCTCGTCACTCTTCAGCTCACATATTTACACTAACCTAAAGACATGCAAACACAAAGCCGTCGAATATTGCATTCTTTTTTCCGCATGTTTTCGTTTGCACAAAAACCCACTTGTCGCTGAATGTCTGCCGTAATGTTCAAGAAATTGTAACAGTCTTGGTTTTTATTTCATTTACGTTGTATTTTTTTCCAGTTTCTTCTACTCTATTTTTTAGATGCCTGCTATTGACAGGCATAACGAAAAATATTCTGACTGAGTAAAAGGTGTAAGCGTCAGTGTTTTCGTAATATATATATTTTTAATTTTTTTCTCATTTTTTTTAGAAAATAAAGGACAATGAACGCTGAAGATGTTGGTGAATATTGTGTATCGTGTAATGCAGTTGGTGATGTAGGAGAGATGTAAAGAATAATGGTGGAAAAGAAAAAATGGGTTTCGTTGTTTATAAAATAAATAGAAATATTTTCGATTTAAAAATGCGATATTGTAATTCTCAGTTCATAAATTTAAAGACGAAAACTATCGATGAACTAATAAACATAATAAGCTGTAAGTTCAGCCGGGCTGAACTTTGAATACCCCCCACCATTTGGTACATATTTGGCAATTTTCAAAAACAAAAAAAAAAAAAATTCGTTAAAAATTCTGCTAAAATCTTAAAAATACCGAATGTAGCCGCATATTAGGGTCTATACGACGACGTGAGCCTGCATAGGCAACTTTCTCATAAGCTACTGCAATATTCAAATATTTTTATAATGTAGCTAAAATCATTAAAATACCGAATACCATGGGGGTTATAAAACGTGGACCTACACAGACAATTTTCTGGCATAGGCTGTAGTATCCATTACGAACTTCAAATACCAATTTTTAAAACAATTTCGGTATATAATGTCGCTAAAATCATCAAAATACCACATATCGGGAGGTACCGTTATATGGGGGCTATACGACGTAGACCTGCAGACATAATACATATTGAGTAAATTGTTATTAACTTACTTCATTTCGTTCGGAAGCTAGAGTGATTTCCACAGACGGGCAGACGGATAGACGGACGGTCATTGCTAAATCGACATCGAATTTTATGCTGAGCAAGAACATATATACTTTGTGGGGTCTTAAATGTATATTTCGAGTTGTTACAAATTTAGTATACCCTCCATACTGTGGTGGAGGGTATAAAAATATTGGATCTCTGTCAATTGAAAGTTCTATTCGCACATACATTTTTCATATATGAACATTTCGTTGAAGAGGATTTAATTGCAAGGGGATTTAGTACCCATTATCAATTTGAATTATATTATGGTGTACAGATTTCAATTGCTATCGTCGGATTATCCAGACTTATTCTTTTTATTGGATTAAGATAACAAATGTGACAAAATACTTAGAGGCTGAATTAAGCGATGGCCTAGTTATGCCATATTCGATATTGTAATCCCCATTTAACATAATAAAGAGGGGGTCTCAATCTCCTCAACACCTCACAACACATATTGCTATCCCAATCCTGAATTGTTCCTCGGTTTTGCAAAATCAATTTGAATGAAATCCAATTTTAGGCAAATGGAATTGTGGTTTTATTAATCAACGAAATATTTTGAGGGCAGTCCAAGTTCGAAAAGATCTGTAAATGTAAAAATGCCGAGAAAGAGATCTTCATTGGCCATCTCGAGGAATTCAGTAAATGTACAATAAAGCTGTCCGACAGAATACAACGTTTCAAATAACTGAAGGGTTTTTTGAAATTTAAATCACATTTCTGGAAAGTTTTCGATTAAGATTCCCTAGGGCATCTTAGGTATTAAGCGCTTAGCCTGATAAATAACCTTTCGAAATCGACTGCCTTTTTTCTCCACATTTGGCCGATTTAATGATGATATTGCCACTGAAATGAAAGAAGAGTGCTATAATCCGCCACACAACATTTCTTTTCGTTTGGTGCCATCGTCTATCCATATTTGAGGCCATCAGCAGGATGCACAATTGTATGTACGATTTTTTTACCTGGGATACATTTTAAAAATCGCTTAGCTATATTCGTGAATGTGAATATCGCCACAGCTGGAAAAACTCGATGTATGCTTGTTGGTCAAACATCGTCGGCCATACTAAACTTACGGGCGAGTTTCGTCACTACCAACAGCCAGAGAACTAGCATAAGACACAGCAATTGTTCAAAAACATTAGCAGAACATATAATCTGAACATTAGAGCCCCTATGAGCAAAATATGGATAACTTAGAATTAGTCAGGTTAATTGCTGAAGCATGTCAAGTAGCCCGAGCATTGAATTGAAGAGTGTTACATTGTTCCTGGCTTTTTTTCTCACCTAGGAGTTATGGCTGATGTTTGAATTGTCATCCGATGTCAAAGTTTGTCCGAACTTGTCAAAGTTTAGCCTGCGATATATTGATTAGCCTCCTCTTTCCTCTTTAAACAGTGGTGTCTGATCACAACATAGACTGTGGAAGGAAAACAGCAGGAGATGTTCAAGTTGCTAGCAGTCAAAGCTGGTGGTGGAATAAATACTACATATGAGCTTGCTTTATATTCCAACGTGTCCTTCTCCTTTGTCGCAAAACCTTATTGATTTTTTTGCCGTAAAAGCTTTTCATACCAGAACCCTCGAGTATCGTCTTGACAGAGAGAATCAGCATGACATACAGTGGCAGATCTAAGGAAATATGATAAAGGTTCTACAACGAAGACTATAGACTTGACTATAAATTGATCCGCCTAAAATTCTGAGTCAATTAAACTCTGTAGCTCACTCTGTCAAAGATTACAGATCAGTTCAGGTTTGGCGTAGCCCGACGACAAGGAAGTGGACGAAAGAAAACAGCAACATCAGCAGAAATTGTTCGAAAGTAAAGAAGCGACTTGATCGAAACTCGCGTCGCAGTGACCGAAAAATGGCTCGTGAGCTGAAAATATCGCAATATTCCATTCGGCAAATATCGAAAAATGAGCTCGTGGTAAAGCAATTGAAATTCCAAAAAGTTCAAGAACTTACACCGCAACAGAAAGAAAATAGACTAAAAAGAGCTAAAGAGTTGCTTCGCTTGGCTGAATGTGGTAGACTGCCGAATTTGATAGTGTTTACTTGCCAAAGAGGTCATCTGAAAATGTGTGGTGTTGTCTGCATTAACATCCAATGGTCGCCCTCCTCTACCATTAATCGACCGTGGCATCAGAATAAATGCCGAATATTATAGCGAAAATATTCTGAGGTTTCCCGCTTCATTTCCAGCGAACAATGGCCACCAAAATCTCCGGATACCAATCCGTTGGACTATTGTGTCTGGATTATTTTGGAATGCAAGAATTCCGGTGAATAATGTCGCAAAAATCATAAAAATACCGAATATCGGGAGATGCTGTTACATGGGGGCTATACAAAGACCTGGACCTGCACGAACAATTTTCTGCCATAGGCTGTAGTATCCAGTATACCACATCTGAAGCAATTTCGGTGAATAATGTCGCTATAATCATCAAAATATCGAATGTGACAGGTGCCGTTATATGGGGTATATACGGAGACTTGAATCTGAACAGACAATTTTCTGTCATAGGCTTTTGTATGCATTAAGAACTTTAAATACCAAATTTCAAACATTTCCGGTGATTAATGTCGCTAAAATCATAAAAATACCGAATGTAGGGAGGTGCCGTTATATTGGAGCTATACGGAGACTTGAACCTGAACAGACAATTTTCTGCCATAGGCTATATACAGTATCCATTAAGAACTTCAAAAAATAATTTTGAAACATTTCTGGTAAATAATGTCGCTTAATCACCAAAATACCTGAAATACGGAGGTACCAATATATGTTTGGTGTGTGGAAATCACTCTAGCTTCCGAACGAAATGAAGTAGGTTGACTTTTGGTATTGAAAATGGGTCATGGGAGATATATTAAGATATATCTCCCATATAACGGTACCACCCGATATTCGGTATTTCGATGATTTTTTCGACATTATTTCCCGGAATTGTTTTAAATTTCGCATTTGAAGTTCGTAATTGATACTACAGCCTATTCCAGAAAATGTTCTGTGCAGGTCCACGTTATATAACCCCCATATATTAGGAATTTTGATGATTTTAGCTACATTATAAACATATTTTTTTTTTCAAGTTCGTTTGTGACAAAAGTTACCTATGCAAGTCCACGTCGTCGTATAGACTCTAATATACGGTTACATTCGGTATTTTTAAGATTTTAACAGAATTTTTTAACAAATTTTATTTTTTGAAAATTGCCAAATTTGTAACATATTGTGGAGGGCATTCAAAGTTCGGCCCGGCCGAACTTACAGCATTTTTACTTGTTTTTTTATTTTCACAAAAAATTAACTTATATTATTTCATAATTTTGCAGCAATTTCCCCACATTAAATAAACGCGGAATAACAATTTTCTATTGTTTCTATGAATTTCTATTTCCCTATTTAAGTTTTCGCCTGCAGTGTTGTTGCCCTCCATTTGCGGCACAATGATGGCTGGCTGACTGGCTGGCCATGCTTCAGTTATCATCGGTTTTGCTCCATTGAAGTTTTTCTTATTTGTGACTTCTTTTCTGTACACTCTTTCTGAAGCGGAAAATGCGTTTCGACTACTAGCTGTTCCTAGATGTTGGTCTCTATATGTGATTGTAGCTCTCTGTGTGTGTTTCTTCATCGTATGGCCCCCGGTTATTTTATTGTATTTTTGTCGTCGCCGTCATTCTTTATAACAATTTCAGTGTACTGTTATTCATATTCTCCGGTTTTTTTTGTGCCTTCCTCTGCAGTTTTACCCTGTTGTTGGTATTGCTTAACTATGGACTATGTATATTTTTGCAGATGGTTTGGCTTTGTTGCTGTTTTTAATGTATGGAACACACAAAAAACTCACAACAAAAAGTATGTATGAGTGGAGTTTTTCCACTATGGATCAAGGTATGGGAAGAGCCATAGCTGCAGCAGCAGTAGAAACGGGGAACTACAAAGAACATTTAGAAATAATTTCCCTTTACATTTTTTCGGTTTATATATGTATTGTGTGCGTGTGCATGTGATTTTGTTTGCTTGTATTTATGTTTGCTTCATTTTTCCCTCCGAATTTTTTTTCTGCAACCAGTGTTCAACTATATGCAAATATGGATGAATGCATGTGTCGCATTTGAATGTGTGACTTTTTTTCTGCATATCTTGACAAAAAATTGCAACGTATCGTTGTCGCCTTTGTGTAAAAATGTTTGTTTAGTAAAGCAGTTTGAATAACAATTGGGGGAAATATTTTTGTTAGATTTATGTGGAGGAATATTGTGAGATTTTTTTAAATTGGTAAGCGTGGGAAAGTAGTGTAAATGTAAATGCTGGAAAAAACTATCCGATAATTTTGCAAGTCACAACATTTCTGTTACAGTCACTGATGTCTTTAAAAAGAGTAATGTTGAAATAAGAACAAGTAAAAAAGCTGTAAGTTCGGCCGGCCGAACTTTGAATACCCTCCAACTTTTGGAACGAATTTGGCAATTCTCAAAAACAATAAAATCCGTTAAAAATTCTGTTAAAGTTTTAAAAATACCGAATGATGCTCTCATATATGAGGGTCTACACGACGACATGAACCTGCGTAGGTAACATTTGTCATAAGCCATTACAATATTCAAATGCGAAACTTAAAAAAATCGGTTTTAATGTCAATAAAATCAAGATACCGAATATCAGGAGGTATCGTTATATGGGGGCTATACGAAGACGTGGACCTGCACAGACAATTTTCTGTCTCAGGCTGTAGTATCTATTATGTGAATAATAAATTCGCTAAAATCATTAAAATACCGAATATCGGAGGGGGGGGGGAGGGGGGTCCTTCAAGGCCAATAAATAGTATTAACAATATAAAATATTCCTGAGCAGTCTGAAGTTGGTTGCAATTTTTTCACTCACCCTGTATATCTGAACTGATTTTCACCAAATTTGATGTACTTGCTTCTAGACTGAATTAGGTCCGATTTACCAAAATTCAGGTCATTTGGACTGATATTGGCCGTTTGGTGCACAATTGACCTGAAATCGGTTGAAGATATATGTGAAATCGGTTGAAGATATATGTGGGTGCTATATTCAAATCTGAATCAATCAAATTTCTGGGCTGTATCAGACAACTGGTACCAAATATCATTTTGGTCGAATGCATATGACAAATGTGAGGGACTTAAACACCAAATCGGATAAAACATATATATGGGAACTGCAGGTATATCTAAACCGATTTTCACAAAATGTACTTGCTTCTCGACTGAATTCGGTTGGATGTGCCAAAATTCAGCCATTTGGGCTTATATTGGCCATTTGGTGCTCAATTAACCCGAAAATGGTTGAAGATATATGGGAGCTGTATCTAAATCTGATCCGATTACCACCAATTTCCTTGGGCCAAACAAATATTGTTTGCAAAATTTCACATCAATCGGATAATAGATGTGACCTGCATTTTGTCCACAAAAATACATGTACAGACGGACGGACGGACTTTCGACTCAGAATGTTATTCACTGAAGGTCCTCAAATGTATGTATGAGTCTATGTCGCTTCCTTCTCCATGTTACAAACAAATGCACAAAGATATATGCCTTACCACTATGTGGTGTAGGGTATAAAAATCTTTGGGTTACATCTCGCTTTTTTTTTTTTTTTTTTTGAATATTTTTTTTTTTCAAATTAGAAATCGGCGATTACAAAAACTGGGATTTTGCCCAGAAAAATTGAATTCTGAACAAAAGTTTGATGGTATTTTGAAATCATCTTAATTTTAATTTTTTTCAGATAAACTAAACTATATTGCCAGGCCATTGGCAATATATATTTTATGTTTTTCGGAAATCGATTTGAGCATGATTGTTTAAAATTTATCTGACTTCTCTTGGTTAAAAATTTATGGCTAGAAGTAAAAAAAGCTAATAATAAACTGTTGCCTCAATTCTGTTGAGAATTGTCGTATTCTTACGAGAAGATGAAGTATGGTTTAAAAAAAAAAAACTTATTGTTCGTCCACACAAGGAGTGTAATAAATCGATTTTTTTGGAACCCATGTTTTAGAGTTTTCGTTTTGAAAAAAAAAAAAAAAAAAATTCAACTCGAATGTTTTCCTAACTGACTACACCGACACAACATTCCATAGTTCCATATCATTTTTTGGTCTAAACAACGACATTATCATTTCTGCGTATGTAAATTGAAACAACAACAACAGCAGCAGGAACAACACCAACAATAACAATTGAAGCTTTTAAGGAAGTATTTTTGTGAAATGCTTTATGTTCAAATACTCTTACTTAGTGTGTCACATTGTCAGGAGAGTTCTCAGCAGTGATATAAATATAAAGTAGCCAAAGTACTTAAGCTGTTGCCTTCCTTTTGCTCTGGCCAGGGGCGTAGTTGAGATGGGCTGCCAAAATGGCTAGGAAAGCCATGGACAATTCCCCATTTCTGAAAGTCACTTTAGGGAGCATCCATGTCCCCAAAGGGAGATCTATTTCTATCTTATATTTCTTCCAGAGTGACTCTGTTTCATAGTTTGCCATCTATAGTTGTAGTTCACTGCTAATATTCTACTCCAAACAGAAATACGAAAAACCGGAGACATATCCATTGTAATTGGAATGGTTTGTGTTGTCATCAGAACTATGCTCAGATATTCTTAAATGGCGTATTGTTTAACAAACATTCACACATGCAGATGTAGAAGAATGTATGCAGTGTGTGCAGTTTGAATTTTAAATGAAAAAAATATGTATTTATTATTCTTTCCTTTAATTTTCATAATTTGCTGTTAAATGCTTTAGACAACAGGTTTCGTTGTGACTTCGTTGTCTTTGTTGCTTTTTTCCTTCTTCGACTTATATTTCCGCTTTTCTTGGGTTGTTTCTTTTTCTGCATTGTTTTTATTTTTTTCTTTTCATTATTTAAATTTCCAAAGTGTTTAACTGATGCTATAATTATGTTGCCATAACGGCAGCAGAGTAAGGGAATCCAGGAACATTCTGTAATTATTTCCCAGCAAAAAGGAATACTTGACAATAAAGCATTTAGCAAACTATTGAAGATGAAGATTCGCCATTAAGGACGCGTGATAATGATGACCACTTTAACGGAAGGCGGCAGACAACTTAGAAGATGTTTCTTGTTTTTTTCAACGCCGTTTGTTTCAGGGATGCTAATGAATCCTAAATTGAGCATATCTAAGTTCAAGTGTCAAAGGGCAAAATGGACAAAGAAAAATGTTTTCTTTTTGTCTTGCGGTAATTGCCGTGAAAAGTCCACGGCTTAGGTGTGAATGACATTCTGTAAGCATTTTTAATTATTAGGGAAATCAAGCTTTTTGCTGGTTTCTTGCAAATAGCAGAATTGGAGAAAACAATAAATACAGATTGTGAAATAATTA
Source organism: Musca domestica (assembly GCF_030504385.1). Lineage (NCBI taxonomy): Eukaryota > Metazoa > Arthropoda > Insecta > Diptera > Muscidae > Musca > Musca domestica. The sequence continues at coordinate 3,303,920 of NW_026712238.1, read as the reverse complement.
TCATAATTACATTGTGCGACAAAATGTTATTTTTTTTTGGATAAATCCAGGTGAAATTTATTCATAACACAAGTAAAAATAAAAATAAATAATAATAACAAAGTCGTTTTGAACGTTTACATCGCAAAGCAAGCTAAACTAATTTGGGCAAGTTTCAATCTCCATATCTTTTTGAAATTATCATATTAGGATTCCTCAGAATCCGTTAAATTTTGAAACATTTCAAAATATGTAATCTTACCTAAACGCGAGGAATTCGTATGTACAGTTCGTATTCGTATGACAATTTTCTGTCACAGACGGTACCTCCCTATTTTAATCCAAGTTTCGTACTTGAATATCGTAATTTCCTATGACAAAAATTTCATATACAGGTCGACATATTCGTATAGGCACCAGTTACTGTTATATCTCCATATATTCCGTATTTTTTATGATTTTAGCAGTATTTTTATCGGATTTTTTTTAGAATTTCCAAATTCCTTCTAAATGGGCTAGGGTATTAAAAGATCAACTCTGCCGAGTTTAGCTAATTTCGACTGATTTTTTTTTGGAATTTTTTTAGATTCCTTCAAGGATTTTTTTTTTTTATTATTTTTTATTTATTTATTTATTTATTTTTTTTTTTTTGTTTGATGCGGAATATTTCTGTCTCGTCTTTTGTCCTTCTAAAACTGTAGAAGCAGATTACATAAAATCATATGATGTACGGCTTTAGTCCTGAAATGTGTTGCTAAAACATATGGTGAGCAATAAAAGTAAAATCGGATGAAGATATATATTGAAGATATATAAAAATCTGAGAAGATCTCAATAAAATTTGGCAGAGGCTTTTTCGAGCAGTATATGATGCCCGGTATCAAATATCATTGTTATGGAGTGCATATTACATTCTGAGGGACTTAACACCAAATCGAATGAAACATACAGAGTGAGATAAAAAAACTGCAAGAAAGTCAAATGTGATAAGTTTTAAATTTTTATACCCTCCACCATACTATGGAGGGTATATTAAATTTGTCATTCCGTTTGTAACTCCTCGAAATTCTCATGTCAGCGTAAAATTCAACGCTTACATTTTGCGCTCGTGTTTATTTTTCCAGTAGGCAGGTTAAGTTCGTAAACGGTCCACGTTGCCATACAGCCCCCATATAACGGTACCACCCGATATTCAATATTTTGATGATTTTAGCGACATTATTCACCGGAATCATTTCAAATTTGGTATTTGTAGTTCGAAATGGATACTACAGGCTCAGACAGAAGATTGTCTGTGCTGGTCCATGTCTTCGTATAGCCCCCATATAACGTATCTCCCGATATTCGGCATTTTGATGATTTTAGCGTCATTATTCAGCGGAATTGTTTCAAATTACGTATTTAGAGTTCATAATGGGAACTACAGTCTGTGACAGAAAATTGTCTATGCAGGTATTTGGACGAGTTTAGGTACAATACCCACCGAAATTATTTGAGATGTGATATTTGAAGTTCGTAATAGATGTACAGCCTGTGACAGAAAATTGTCTATGCAGGTCCAGGTCTTAGCACAGCTCCGATATAACGGTACTTCCCTATATACGATATTTTGATGATTTTAGCTACATTATTCACCGTTTATTTCAAGTTTCAAATTTGAATATGGTAATGGCTTATGACAGACAATGCCTATGTAGGTCCACGTCGTATAGACCCAATATAAAAGCTATATTTGGTATATTTAAAATTTTAACAGAATTTTTAAATAATTTTTTTTTTTTTTTTTTTTTGAAAATTTTCAAAATTTTTGTTCGAATTGGTCAGTTTTGGGACGAATTCAAACGGCCAATTAAACCGTCACACGCTCTATGAATGTTGCTCTGCGGTATTTTGGCTCATCCCAGGCGAAGCGCTTGCTTGACGTCATATCTAGCGCTTGCTTTGGTGTTTTTTAGTGTCAACCTTGCTTTCCAAAATACTCCAGACACAATAGTCCAACGGATTTGCATCTGGAGATTTTGGTGGCCATTGTGCGCAGGAAATAAAGCGAGGAACCTCATTTCGTAACAATTCTTGGATGGCGCGTTCTGAGTGCGATTGTGCTGAGTCCTGTAGGAATGTCCAATGTCTGCGGCCAATTTGTTGGCGTGTCCAAGGCTTTAATGCACCCTCCAGAATATTTCCGCGATAACATTCGGCATTTATGGTGATGCCACGGTCGATTAATACGAGCGGAGAGCGATCATCGACTGTTATGGTGCCTCACACCATCACCATGGCCGGCGCTTGAGTTCTGGTGGCTAACCGAAGGTGCACATTTTCAGCTGACCTGTTTGGTAAGTAAACACAATCATTTTGTTTGTTTACAAACTGCTGGACAACGAATGTTATCTCATTGGAGAAAACCAAATTCGGCAGTTCACCGCTTTCGGCCAAGCGAAGCAACTCTTTAGCTCTTTTGAGTATATTTTCTTTCTGTTGCACTTTTTGGAATTCCAATGGGTTTACCCCGAGCTCATTCTTCTATATTTGCCGAATGGAATATTCCGATATGTTCAGCTCACGATCCATTTTTCAGCCACTGCGACGCGGTTTCCGATCAAGTCGCTTCTTTACTTTTTAAACCATTTCTGCTGATGTTGCTGTTTGGGCTAGGCTACCAGTATCACGGTAACGAGTGATAGTACGAGACACAAAAGATTTATTCACATTTGAATGCTGGAGTGCTTTAACGAAAGCAACTTGTGGTTTTCCAGCCAAATATAAAGAAATCACATTATCACGCATGAATTCCATCACGAATAACTTTTTTACTGGAATATTCTCACCAAAATGCTTTTGTACGCTTGTAAACAATATAATAAACTGCCACTGGAATAATTTTAACAGCTGTCGGACATGTGGTTTAAAAATGACAGCAGTCTGAAATTGGTTGCAGTTTTTTCATCTCACCCTGTATATGTTCACCTTAAATTTAATTATTAAAAATACCTTAATAAAGTCGAATACGCTATAATATGTTATTTAGGAATATGGGAAGACAATGAAAATATATCATAAAAATATAGAATTTTAGTGCGCGCTTTGACATATCGGGCTTGTTAGGATAACTCCAAATGTAGAGGTCATTAAAACCACACATGGCCAGTGATATCAAAATAATTTTTAACAATAATTAATAAAATAGTTGGCAATTCATGGCATTACAAAAAAATACAAAAATCCCTTTCGGCCCGGCCGAACTTCAATGTTCTGCCACCGGGCTAGAACCCATTATGAACCACAAATACCAATTTTTAGACAGATCCGTGAAAAATTGTGGCAAAAATCATAAAAATTCCGAATATCGGGAGGTACCGTTATAAGGGGGCTCTACCAAAACGTGGACCTATACATACAATCTTTCGCCACACAAGCTAGAACCCATTATGACCTACCAATACCAATAATTTTTTTAAATGTGGCGAAAATCATCAGAAATCCGAATATCGGGAGGTACCTTGATATAGCGGACACAATGCAAATTGTTCTGCCAAATTTGAAGCTCTACGTCAAATAACGTTGGCTGTATCGTGATTTCAACAGACAGACAGATAGACGGACGGATATCGTTAAATCGACTTACAATTTTATGCTGATCATGAATGTAGTACTTTGTGGGGTCTACGACGAATATTTAGGGATGTCACAAATGGTATGACAAAGTTAATATATCCTCCATTTCAAGGTGAAGGGTATAAAAATATTCAACATTAGTACACACTTTGATGTATCGCCCTTGTAACGATATCTCAAAATTGCAATAACCTACATGACCCCTGATTTCAAAATAATTCTCAAACAATAATTAGTGGAATAATTTGAAAATCATGACATGACGACCAAAAAAAAAAAAAAAAAAAACATTTTTATTTAAATCCCTTCAAAGAAGACGAATATTACCGACAATTTTAAGGTTTGATTGTAGACTTTAACAAAGGCGTTAATGTGGCAGAAAATCGCATTCGCGATAATGATGCTAACCTTTTGTTGTAACGATTCGAATGATTGCCAGTTAAGTATATCGCACACACACACACTCACACACACACATTTAAATGGAATTCAATGGGAATAATGAAATGCCTGCTGCCTGTCGTTGTTTACACAATCATTATGCAACTTGCTATTTATCGGCGCAGCTGATAATGGATGAGAACTTTTTTTTTTTTTTTGCTATTGTTGGTGTATGTAAAATAAGCCAGCTATTGTTATTTTGACATAATCTATCGGTGAACGACAATATCTCAATGTTCATTGATGTCTCACAATTGATACAACACCAAACATGATCATCATCATCATCATCGACAGCAATAGCAGCAGCGACTGTGTACATCAGCAAACAAAGAAAATTCGAAACGAAACTTTATCTTAATTGCCATCAATTTTTGAGCAATGAAATTCATATGAAAAGCAACACCAAATGCTTTCACAATGCCATTACACATTCACGCATAAACCTAAGCATTTGGGGTAGTGGAATACAATGGCATTGCGAATGTTGTTAATCAATAAAATTCTATGGATATCAAAATCGATTAGGGGGTTTGGGTTGCTACTGAATTTTATTGTCATTTTGAATTTGCTGCTAACTTGTTGAAAATATATTTTTAAGTTACAATGGTGGAAAATTGAGGCATATACATTCGTTACAGAATGGGGTACAAAATTTTACATGATATTGAAATATATATTTCAAAGAGAAAAGAAATAAAACAGAAACGGCAAGGCTGGATTTTTTGGAATTCCATACTAAAAGGGTACGATACTAAAAATTGAGTATTTTGTATTAGGCAAACGGAAATTTGGAATGAGAGTCACTGATGGAGTGAAGGGTGGATGAACCAAAGGGTTTTGGGAAATTCGAACTTTAAGGTTACAACAAATTCTGAAATGGTACTTAACTTTTAAAAGGGTGCCACCTGGTATTATGTGGATGAATAAAGTTAAAATTTTGAAATTTGGTATAAGAATCAAGGTTGGAAAGTAAGTTTGATGTATGAAGGTGTTGTTGGAAATGTGTACTAAGTAAATTGTAATAAATGGTACATAATTTAGAATAGTTTGGTTTAGGGTGAATGGATGAAGCTGTAGTTTTGAAGTTTTGTATTGGGGTTGCTGTTTATAGTAGGTTTGTGATAAGAAGGTGGTTTTGGAAATATAGGGTGAAATGAAAAAACTGCAACCAATTTCAGACTGCAGTCATTTCTAAGCCACTCGTCCGACAGTTGCTAAAATTATTCCAGTGAAAGCTCATTAAATTGATTACAAGCCTACAAAAGCATTTTGGTTAGAATTTTTCAGAAACAAGTGATTCGTGATGGAATTCAAGCGTGATAGTGTGATTTCTTTATATTTGGCTGGAAAACAACAAGTGACTATCGTTAGAGCACTCCAGCATATAAATGTAAATAAATCTTTTGTGCCTCACACCATCGCTCGTTATCGTGATACTTGTAGCGTATTCCGAATTCAAGGAAGTGGACGAAAAAAAAACAACAACATCAGCAGAAATGGTTTGAAAAGTAAAGAAGCGACTTGATCGAACCCCGCGTCGCAGTGGCCGAAAATGGCTCGTGAGCTGAACATATCACAATATTCCATTCGGCAAATATTAGAAAAAGAGAGTTGCAAGAACTTACATCGCAACAGTGCCGACCATGGTGATGGTGTGGGCCGTCATAACAGCCGATGGTTGCTCTCCGCTCGTATTAATCGACCGTGGAATCAGAATAAATGCCGAATATTATCGCGAAAATATTCTGGAGGGTGTATTAAAGCCTTGGGCATGCAAACATTTTGGCAGCAGACCTTGGATATTCCAAGAGGACTCACCACTATCGCACTCAGCACGCGCCACCCAAGAATGGTTACAAAATGAGGTTCCTTGCTTCATTTCCAGTGCACAATGACCACCAAAATCTCCGGATACCAATCCGTTGGACTACTGTGTCTGGAGTATTTTGGAATGCAAGGTTGGCACTAAAAAATACCAAAATGTCGATCACTTCAAGCAAACGCTTCGCCGGGAATGACCCGAAATACTGCAGAGCAACATTCGAACAGCGTGTGACGGTTTCATTGGCCGTTTGAAGACCATAATTCGTGCCAAAGGTGACAAATTCGAACAAATCTATATTTATTCTAAAATTTGATGCTATTTCCGTCATTTTTATGCTATTTGGTGGAGGTTTGGAAATGTGTCCTTTATTTGTGCGAAAAGTGCTAAATGGTACTAAATTTGGTAGTTGATAAACGGTTAAGGCTGGAATCCTAAAATTTGATATTAAGGTCTCGATTGGTTTCTGGAATTGAGTTATGGAGGTGGTATTGGAAATGTGTTCTATAATTGTACGAAAAGTAACAAATAATACTAAATTCGATAGGGGATGAAGAAATAGATCTGAGATCATGATATTTAATATAGATGTCACTCTTGGTATTTGTAGTTAATAGATGGAAGTGGTCTTGGAAATGCGCCCGAAAAGTACGGAATAGTACTATATTTGTTACTGGGTGAAGTTATATAGATAAAATTCTGAAATTTGATATTTAGATTATTGAGGGTATCTGTATTTGAGTTTTGGTTTGGAAATGCGTCCAATATTTGTAAGAAAAGTACCAAATGCCAAATTTAGCATTAGGTGAAGGAATAGGGTTGGAATACTTAAATTTTATATTGGGGTCTCTGTCGGTGTCTGAAATTCAGATATTTGCATGGTTTCGTAAATGTGTGCCATAGTTGTACGAAAAGTATCAAATAGTACTAAATTTGATATTTGATGAAGGAATACATAGATCTGAAATCCTGATATTTAATATAGATGTCACTGTTGGTATTTTTAGTTAATATACGGAAGTGGTTTTGGAAATGCGTCCGAAAGTTATAGGTATCTGAAATTTGATATTCAGATTACTATCTGTATCTGTAATTTGAAATTTGGCAATGGTCTGAAAATATGTCCAAAATTTTTTAAAAAAGTACAAATAATTCTAAATTTGATATAGGATGAAGGAAAAGAGCTGAAATCCTGAACTTTGATATTGAGGTCTTTTGCTGGTGTTTGTGGTTAATATATAGGGGTGCTTTGGCAAAGGATTATAGTAATTGTACGAAAAGTACTAATTGGTACAAAATTAGGTATAAGGTGAAGTAATAGAGCTGAAGTCCTGAGATTTGATACAGATGTCACTTTTGGTGTCTGTGGTTAGCATATGGAAGTGGTTTTAGAAATATGTACTACAATTGTTCAAAAAGTACTAAGTGCTACTAAATTGGGTATAGGGTAAGTAGATAGAGTTGAAATCCCGAAATTTGATATGGAGGTTTCTTTTGGTATCTGGGGTTGAGATCTAGTGTAGTTTTCCAAATACGCACTATAATTGTTCGAAAAGTACTAGATGGTACAAATTTCGGATCACTTTTAGTGTCTAGAATGGAGAGATGTGAATTGTTATGGAAAGGCGTACTAAATGTTACCAAACTGGAAGTTATAGAGCTAAAATAGGGGTTACTTTTGGAGACGTTGAAGCAGTTTTGGACAGAACAAGTAAACAATCAGCTAAGTTTGCCCGGGCTGAACTTTTTATACCCTCCACCAATCGGAAGGAACTTGAAGATTTTCACAAAAAAAAAAATCCGCCAAAACATACCGCTCAAATAAAAATCTTTATATGGGTGCTATACGAAGACGTGATGCTGGATAAGTAATCGTTTCCTATTGGTTGTAGTAACGATTTCAAACTTCAAAAAACAAATTCGAGACAATCCGGTGAAGAATACCGCTAATATCATCAAAATACCGAATAAAGGGAGGTACCATTGCATGGGAGCTATACTAAGACGTGGATCTGCATAGACGATAGGTTCATAGGTTGTAGCACACATTACGAACTTCAGATTCGAAATTTGACGCAGCTCCGGTGAATAATATCGCGAAAATCTTGGAAATACCTTTAATCTGGAGGTAGCGTTATATGGGCGCTATACTAAAAACATAGATCTATGTAGACAATTCTCTTCCCGGGAGTAAAGTACTCAGAAGGAACTCCTTGTGTGGACTTTCAAACCATTCCATTGAAAAATGTTGCTAAAATTATCAAAATACTGAATATCTGGGCCACCATTCTATGGTGGACGTATAGCCCTGTGGCCCTATATAAAAAATTCCCTTTCAAGGGTAAAGTACTCACAGAATATTCCTTCTTTAGAATTTCAGACTATTCCATTGAAAAATGTGGCTAAAACATCAACATACCGAATATCGGGAGGGGGATATACGATATCGTAGACCTATATAGACAATTCTTTGCAGGGAGTAAAGTAGTCACAAATGGACGTATAGACAGGCCTAAATCGTCTTGGAATTTTATGCTGATAAAGAATATATATGCTTTGTTGGGTCTTAAATAATTATTTCGATGATTTACAAACGGAATGACGAACTTAATATACCCTCTATACTATATAAGATGGAGGGTACAAATATTTAACCTGAGTCCTGTGTACAATAACTTGAGTAATGTACTACCCGGATAATTCATTTTTTTTGATTTTGAAGACTTTTTGGTGTAAAAAGGAAAAAAATAATGATAGGAAAATTATTCTTTCCGGAAAAGGAAAAAACATAAATCATCGAAAGTCTGTAAATTTAGTACGATGTATGCATTCTGAGTATTTAAAAGGCCTAACAAGGACTTTTGGAACATATCTATGATTTGAAGGTGGTATTTTCGTACCACACACACACACATATTATGATGATATTGTAAAAATATTTCCCTTAACTCATTTACTTTGCCAAATTTTAACTGGTCGATTTCGATTTCGGAAGTATGATTACCTGACCTCCTCCCCAAGTTAAGTAAACCTATTAGATTCCATATAATTTCATATCCCAACTAGTTCATTATGGCATATCAAATAATATTAAGTGCATAATCCATCAAAAAGCTTTCTCTTTTGGCTCTCCTCAATTTCCATAATGGACCTGGTACTGTACACAACTACATATTAGAGTATATTTAATACAGAACTTCATAGTGACTATTCTACACGTGTGTGTTTGTACCTTTGCCAAGGATGATAGGTGAGTATATGGCTTAATACACTTTGTTTTTGTACATGTTTCTGCACACAGACACACACAGCCACACACACATAAATCAACATAAATATTGAGAATAGTACTTATGGGTAAGCAACTTTACTCTGTACGTGGTGGTGTTTGTTGTTGAGTTGAATGTGTAATCGTCTAAGTGAATATCTTCTCTTCTAACATTAGACAAAAGGGTACGGGGAAAGCTTTTCTTTGTTCTTTGCGAAATTTCTAACAAGATCTTCAAAGTCACCATGTTGGAGAGAAACATATTGGTCGCATGTTGGTGTGCATGCTGTTATCTTTCCTTAGGACTGAGTGTGCAGGACAAGCGGTAGCATTTGGATGATGGTTGGACTTAAATCCTGACATCAGTTTTTAAACATGCAACAACACTAAAGTATGGTATATTCTGAAGGTAGAATTGTGAGGGATATCTGTAGTACATATACCAGTCAAAATCAGCTGGTTGGTCTACTACTTTCAGGATGTCGCTTTTTTGTTTGACGTCGTCTGCGATGATGATGATGTTGATGATGCTACTGCTTTTGCTGTCTCTTTACTCTTAAACATTACACAAGCTTAACTACTAATGCCAAAAATTTTACTTTATTTTACATGTACCTACACGTACTCAACACTACTTTAATATTCTACAATGAGCTAAAGAGTTGATAAAGTTTGGCATGGTGTGATAGAGAACAGCATGGCATCACCAAATTATGACAAATTTTAAAAAAAAATTTAAAAAAGGTAGCGGACGTGTTTTGAACCTAACATTTATAATTTATTAGTCAGCCTGGTCAACATCTTTAAACCGATCATTATTTTTATACCCTCCCCCATTCTATGGAGGGTATATTAACATTGTCATTCCATTTGTTAATCTTCGAACTATTTATGTAGGTCCCAACAATGTGTATATATTCTAGATCAGCGTAAAATTCTAAGTCGATTAAACATGGATATCCTAAAATTTTGCCCGCCTGTCTGTTGTAATCATGCTGTCTTTCGAACGAATTGAGATAGAAGGCTAAAAGTTTGCACACATGTGTATTTTGCCAGTGGGCAGGTCTAGTTCGTAAATAGGCCCCATATAACTCTATTTTTCGATTTTTTAATGGTATTAGCGACACAATTTAATGGAATTTGGTATTTAAAATAGCGTTTGTAGGTCCACGTCTTCGTATAGCCCCCATATACCTCCCGATATTCTCTATTTTGATAATTTTAGCGACATTATTTACCGGAATTGTTTTGAATTTCCAATTTGAAGATCTTTATTGGTACTATAGCCTATGATTTTAGAGACTTTATAGACCGACATAGATTCACATTTTGTATTAAGAGTTCGTAACTAGCACTACAGCCTATGTCAGAAAATATATTTCTGATGAAGACGTTCAAATTTTTCACTTTTTACACTGAAAATCGAGTAGAGCCTCAATTCTTGTTCCATGAAAATTTGAAATGAAAACTTTTATAAAGGAAAGAAATATCAAATGACAAATTTTAAAAAGTAAATATTTTTCATTTCATATTTTCATAGAACAAGAATCCAGCGCCAGGTTATAAAGTAGAGCTAAAAATATAAGAAGCATGTATGAACTTTTCGAATTAAGATTTCTTGCAATCAGTTCATTTTAGGTACACAGGACCTTCGTCAATATTACTGATAAGGATACGAGGATTAACTTACAAAAACCCATCCTCAAACGAGAGTGTCTTCTTGGTGCTTTTAAAAATATATAGGGTGAGATAAAAAAAATCTGCAACAAAGTCAAACGTCATAATTTCTACATTTTCTTCTAAATTTTATTGAATGAATGCCAATTTTTTTAGAATAAGTTTAGATTTGTTCGAATTGGTTACCTTTGGCACGAATTGTGGCCTTAAAAAGGCCAATGAAACCGTCACAAGCTGCCCGAATGTTGCTATGCAAATCTTGCTTTCTAAAATATCCGAATGAAGGAACCTGATTTTGTAACCATTCTTGGGTGGCGTGTGCTGAGTGCGATGGTGCTGAGTCCTGTTGGAATGTCCAAGGTGTGCAGCCAACATGTTTGTGTGCCCAAGGCTTTAATACACCCTCCCGAATATTTTTGTGATAATATTCGGTATTTATTCTGATACCATGGTCGATTAATACGAGCGGGGAGTGACCATCGGCTGTTACGGCGGCCCACACCATAACCATGGCCGGCGATTGACATTTTCGGCTGACGTCATTTGCAATTAAATATGATTATTTTGGTTGTTTACAAACTGCTGGACAACTAATGTTTTCGGAGAAAACCAAATTCGGCAGTTCACCACTTTCGGCCAAGCCAAGCAACTCTTAAGCTCTATTGAGTCTATTTTCTTTCTGTTGCGGTGTTCCTGCACTTTTTGGAATTTCAATGGAATGGATGAATTTCATTATTAAATATTTGCCGAATTGAATATTGCGATATGTTCAGCTCACGAGCCATTTTTCGGCCACTGCGACGCGGGTTTCGATCAAGTCGCTTCTTTACTTTTCGAACAATTTCTGCTGATGTTGTTGTTTTCTTCCGTCCACTTCCTTGAAACACAAAATATTTATTAACATTTAAATGTTGGAGTGCTCTAACGATAGCCACTTGTTGATTTCCAGTCAAATATAATGACTGGTGACAATTTTCTGGAAAATTGTCACCAAAAAGGATTTTGTGCGCTTGTAAACAATATAATGAGCTGTAACTGGAGTGATGTAAACAGCTGTCGGACAAGTGGCTTAAAAATGACAGCAGTCTGAAGTTGGTTGCAGGTTTTTCATCTCACCCTGCATATATTTCATATTTATTTGACGTTTTATAAGAATATTTAGTTGTGTGTATATTTAAGAAAATCCGCTAATATTTTTACAATTGATTAAGGTTCTGATTTTTCACAATTTTGGCCATTTGTGGGAAAGGCACAATATTGAATTGGCTTTTTATATTCATTTTCGCTCATGACCTAAGTCTGATACCTATTTTTAGGAGGTACATGTTTCTCTAATATGTTGACAGTTTGTATCGGAGGTTAATTTGTTATCGGAGGTATTATTGGAAGTTTCGTGATACAATTATTATAAGGAGCCACAATTGGATTGAATGTGATACTACATTCGCCACACTTTTGTTGCAGATGCACCAAACTCAATCTATGTTTAATAATATGAGCTCTCATGCAAGAAAAAAAAGGAGGGTATTCACCCTCCACTATGAAGTGAAGAATTTTTGCTAAAGAAATTGGTCAATAAAAAGTCCTGAAAATTGCGAAAAAAAAACGATGAAACCGACTTCCGGCTGTGGTAGTTATTTACTGCGGGTTTTAAATATCAAATTTGATTTTTTTTAAATTCAAAAAATTTCAAAAAAGAAAATCCGAAAAATATCGCTGATATGATAACCGTTATATTGGGCCTATACGGAGACGTGGACCTACATCAATATTTTTTTGTCATAGGCTATAATACTGAATGAATTTTAAAAATACGAAATTTGAACAATTCCGGTAAAAATGTCTCTAAAATCATCAAAATACTGAATGTTGAGAGGTACCATTAAATGGGGGTTGTACGAAAATGTCGGCCGACATATTCCACTTACGAACTTACACGTGTGCGAAATTTTAGCTTTCCAATTCTCAGGATGATATATACTTTGAAGGGTCTAACATGAGTATTTCGAGTAGTTACAAACGGAATGACATTTAAATAAGACACCGAATTCCTCCGTACAGATTATATAAAAAATATTGTTGTTGCAAAATGGTCAGGCTTTATCCCTTTATTGTTGTTTTTTTTATAAAAACAACGTTTGTTTATTAGTGGAGAACGATGGTACTGTTTACCAGGGGGTAAGGCAGGAAATACCTAGGTTTCGGAAAGAGCCACCAATCCTCATCAGTTCCCTTCTTTTTTGTCTGGGATATTCTCCCCAGAAGTTATTCAGACTTCGTAATCGTAAGCTCAATAGAAGAGGAACCAAAGAATTAAATAGAATTAAAATTCTTTTGGAAAGTCTTCTAAATCTTACAACCTCACTTATAAACATTTACATCTTTCTCCACTTGTTATGTGTTCGTTCAACCTGAACGAAATCTGTCTGTTACAACAAAAACCCCTTCGTCGACGGTGCCTTGTCTATTAATAGAACAGTGTTGGCTTGTTTGTTCGGGATACCGTAGTATTTTGTTGTTGCAAAATGGTCAGGCTTAATCCCTTTATTGTTGTTTTTCATATAGTATTTTGCAACAACAAAATACTCGGGATACCGTAGTATCAAACAAGCCAACACTGTTCTATAAAAAAATATTTTTACAGTAGTTCATTCATGACTTATGAAGCAAAAATTTCATTCTAAAGTTATGTGAAATCCACTATATTTTTGAAAAATGTTATATAAATACGTTGTACTTTTGGGGTCTAGCAGAATAGCATTTTTCGCCTAATCATCACGGGAATATTTATTAAATAAAAAAAACTGTCTATCAGTCCGATATCTTACCACACTTAGTATCATAAGCTTGTAATAAGGGCTCTAAGGTCCCTCATTTCGATTTTAAACAACTTCCCAATTTTAAAGTTTTGTGGGATGCCCTACGGAAAATCTTTCGTTCTATTTTAAGGTGGTTACTAGAAATATTTGCTATTTTGTTTTACAAAAAATCATTTAACACATAATAAAGTAATAACATGGTACACCCATACTGTTCATATGTAATGTCCATGTTTAGTGATTCATCATTTTACCTCACAAGAACCAAAAAAAAAAAAAAAAGCTAAATTTTGCTCATTGTCGCCTTTAAAAGAACAAAGTCGCTTAACAAAAAATACGTCTAAATTCACTCCATTTTATTCTTTCAACCACTTCAGAGCAAACATATTAAATTTAAATATTTTCAGGGAATTTTCGCAGCAAAAATTTGGCAGTCGAATACCAAGACAGAAAATTTTCCAAAACGAAACGATTCCCATGTGTGTTCATTGCATTTTTAAATCAACGCAAAATGAAAATAAGTACGCCAGAAAAACGAAAGAAAGAAAGAACGGAACGAATCAAACGACGTTGATGTGCCAACAAGATGCTGTTAGTTCCTTAAGCCAAGCACGTTTTAACTGCAGTCGAGTTAAATTTCCCAACATAAGTGCTAATGGCAGAGAGTGCAGATTTTCTAACTAATGTCAAACTATAAAAAGCTACGACCGGAAATTTGTGTAAGTGCGACAAACAAACGCATGGAGTTTGATGTTCTTGTTTCATTTATATGGCTTAAAGGTATAAGATTGAATCAGAGTGCAGGAATAGAAAATTGGGGAGTGCTTTAGTGAGAAAGGACGTTTTTTTTTTGAGTGTCAGTTATGTGTTTAATGTTATCATTAAAAGCTGTTACATAATACTTTATTATACTTTAAATACTTTCAATGAAATGTGACTAAAAATTAGTTACAAATATTGTCATTGGGTCAATATCACAGTTTCATACTTCATTTAAATACAGATAAAAATATTGTTATCGACAAAATTACAAGAAAATCGACCATTTATACAAAATTTTATGCGATTTCTGGTTGATATTTAGATATAGCAAGTTGTAAAGGATCGCTGACTTTTTTCGCAAGTTATGACAGATAAAAGTTTTAAAAATTGTGAACCTTTGTAGGTAAGGTAAAAGAAGGAATTCGCAGATATATATAATCTTCACAACTGATATTGTATTACCAAAAATGTTTGTATTTATTTCGCTTTCTTTGAGCGTTTTCGTTTTTAACCTTGAACACTTTTTTGGGGGAGATGTACCAGAAGAAATGGTCCGATCTTTACCATATTTATAAGAAATGTTATGTTGATGCAAATATTGAAATGTACCAAGTTTGAATGGAATCGGAAGGTAATTTCGCGTTTCATGAGCCTAATGGGCTCACCTTTGTGGGGGAGGTACCAGAAAGAGTGGACCGATATATTCCATCGTCACAGCAGATCTTGTGTTAATAAAAATATTCAAAAATTTTTAATTTATAATTAACATATTGTGATGTGTGTAATTTGAAGGCAATCGGATACTTGTATGACATTTTAAAATAATTATTTAAAATTTTGAGCCTTTGTGGGTCAGGTACTTGATGAAGTTTACCGATATTGTTTATTTTCGCACCTGATCTAGCACTGATGCAAATATTAGGATTTCAAAAAATTGGAGCAAAATCGGACTATTCTTTCCCTTTCCTGTGCGGTAAAATAATTATTTTGAAAATGTCGACCTTTGGATCGGGAAAAGCTGAGCCACATTATCTGTTGAGCAATTAAATCAATGGAAAATATTTATGTATAAAATATTAGTGAAATAACTGACTGAGAATTTTTGGAAATTCGCACTAAAAGGGTACAAAAATGACCAAAAATTGAAAACTTTGCATTGGACAATTGGAGTAAGCTTAAATTCTTAAATTTGGAATGAGAGTCACTAATGGAATGAAGGATAGATGTACCAACGAGTTTTTGTGGAAAATCGACTTTAAGGTTACAAAAAGTTCTAAAATTGTACTAAACATCAAAAATGGTACTATTTTGTACTGTGAACGGAAAAATACTTGAAATTCAAGGTTGGAAAGTATGTTTGTTATATGAAGGTGGTTTTGGAAATTTGTACTAACAGTGTTCGAACTGTACTAAATGTTACTAAATTTGTAAAAGTATGGTTTAGGGTGAGCGGATAAAGCTGAAATTTTGTATTGGGTCCCAGTTGGTCGTAGGTTTGACAAGTGCACGAAATGAACTAAATAATACTATATTTGGTACAACTGTTATTGGGTAAACTTATAGTGCTTTAAATCAGAAATTTGGTGTTAGGGTCGCTGTTAATGTGTAGCCTAGACTATGGAGCTTATTTTTGAAATGTGTGATATAACAGTACGAAATGTTCTGAATGGTTCAGTAATTAGTACTGAATGAATGGATAGATATAAAAATCTGAAATTTGATATTTAGATTATTTCGAATATTTGTGCTTAAAATTTGGCGGTGGTGCACCCTATATTTGAAGGCAAAATACTAAATGGTACTGAATTTGGTATTGGGTGAATACATAGCGCTGGAATTCTCAAATTCGATACTGATCTCTCCGTTGGTATCCGGAATTGAGATAAAAATACTAAATTTGGTATTGGGTGAAGGAATAGGACTGAAATTTTATATTTACAATACTGAAAGTACCTGTTTGGGATTTAGCGCGGATTTGGAATTACGTTTTATACATGTACGAAAACTACTAAAATTTGGTATTGGATGAGAGAATCCTCAAATTTGATATTGATATCTCTGTTGGTACCTGGCATTAAAATATGGAGGTGGTTTTGGAAATGTACAAGTAAAGTAGTACGCAAATTACTGAATGGTACTTGATCCTGTATTGGGTGAAGGGATATATATAAATTTTTGAAATTTTGATATTTAGATTTGGTGTTGGTTTGGAATTGTATGCTTTATTTGTACGAAAAGTACTAAATGGTATTAAAATTTGGTATTTGGTTAGTTTCTGGATTAAGATATGAAGGTGTTTTTGGGAATGTGTACTATAATTGTACGAAAAGTACTATATATTACTAAATCTGGTATTGTGTGAAGAGATAGAGCCGGAAAGCCTGAAGTTTGATATAAAGGTCTTGGTTGGTTTCTGGAAATGAGATATGTAGGGGGTTTTGGAAATGCATCCTATATATACGAAAAGTACTAAAAAAACAAAACAAAAAAGTACTAAATTTGGTATCGGGTAAAGAGATAAAGCTGGAAACCAGAAATTTGATATCGATTTCACTACTGTTTGTTCCTGTAGTTGAGAGAAGCAGCTGGGTTGGGATACGCATAATATAATTGTACTAAATTTGGTGATGGGGGAAATTAAAGAGCTGGTATCCCGAAATTTTATATTGAGGTTTATGTTGGAATCTGGCGGTGGTTTTGCAAATGCGTACTATAAATGTCGGAAAAGTACTAAATTGTACTAATTTTAAATCAATGTTGGTGTTTAAAATGGAGAAATGTAGATTATTTTGGGCAATCGTTCTTAATGGCACTAAATACGATAATAGGGGAAATAACAGGGCTGAATTCCTGAAATTTGATATTGAGGTCATTAGTGGCTTCTAAGGTTTACACATGGAGACGTTGGAACAGTTTTGGCCAAAAAAAATTGGATGTGGATCTATCCTTCTCGGTAAACATGAAAATAATCGATTTTTGGTTTAAGGTAAACATTTTCTTATTATTCTTTCCCAAAAAATGAACGAATTGAGAATTTTGAGTCCTAACAAGAAAACAACTGTAAGTTCGGCCGGGCCAAACTTTGAATACACTCCACCATTTGGAACAAATTTGGCAATTATCAAATAAAAAAAAATTAAATACGTTAAAAATTCTGTTAAAAACTTAAAAATACCGTATGTAGCCGTTATATTAGGGTCTATACGATGATGTTGACCTTGTCATAAAAAATTGATGAATAACGTAGCTAAAATCATATAAATACCGAATATTGGGGTGTATAGCAAAACGTAGACCTGCACAGGCTATTTTCTATCATAGGCTGTAGTATTACGAACTTCAAATACCAAATTTGAAACAATTCCGGTGATTAATGTCGCTTAAATCACCAAAATACGAAAAATAGGGAGGTACCATTATATGGGGGCTATACCAAAACGTGGACATACATGGCCCATTTTTATACCCTACACCACAAGGTAGTCAAGGTATTATGTCTTTGTGCATTTGTTTGTAACAGGCAGAAGGAAACGACATAGACCCATAGTTGCTTTTAATGATCTGCATAGAATCATATTCTGAGTCGATATATGCATGTCCGTCCGTCCGTCTGTCCATGTATTTTTGTAAACAAAGTACAGGTCACATTTATTGCCTGATCCAGATGAAATTTTGCAGAGATCATTTGTTTGGCCCAAGGACGAACCCTATTGAAATTCGGTCAAATAATCGGTCAAAATTTAGATATAGCTCCCATATACACTGGTGGCCAAAACTAAAGCAACTGAAATTACAAGGAGAATGAATGCCCTGTAACTTTGTCAAAAATTAAGAAAATGAGAAAGTTTTTCTTGTTTTAAATTAGGTACTTTATTCACTTTTAAAAAACCTAAAACATAAAACCAAAATTCATTTTTATATAAAAAATAATGTTTGGTAAAGTCAATTAACCCGATTTTGGCTTGGACAAAACAAAAACAACTCTGTTGTACATTCATATAACCTCTGCAATTTCAGTTGTTTTTACTGTGATATTTATCGCTTTTAGCTTCCTTCGACAATTTCGCTTGTCATAAATCCTTTTTGAGAAGTTTTTTACAACAGTATGTGTTTTTCTTTTCGTTTTTTAAGTACTGCCCAAAAAAATTTTAAAAATGGCTAGAAGCAAATACAGTACCTGAATAAAACAGCAAATTATCAGCGACTATCAAAACAACATATTACAGGAAATGATTTCCGAGAAATATCTCATATATATTTATGAGATTTCATAATTATTTCTGTATACTAAGTCGGTTTTTTGAAACTGGATCAGTAGTAACAGCCTATAACGGATGAAGGCCGTGAAAAATTTCAGCCCGTACTGATCCACAAATTGTGAGAGAAATAAAAAAAAACAACTATTTAAGAGTTCAACTGGATTGGTGAGAGAGCAATCATTGGATATAAGCTCGAGATCAGTGCGTAGACGAGTAGTGGCAGCTGGTCTGCATGCCCGTAAGATATCAAAAAACCATTTATATCTGAAAAAATCAAAGACGGCTTTCGGAAACGATAATATTAAGTGGAATCAAGCTCAATGGAAAAAACATTATTTCTGGGATGAGTCTACGTTTAATATTAATGGCTCAGAAGTGAAAAATTTTACGGTGAGAAGACCAAAAAATGAAGGACTCAAGCCACAGTGTTGCAAAGGTAGAGTGAAGCATGAGGGAGGGTCAAAAATGGCGTGGCGCTGTTTTTCTTTCTATGGACTTGGGCCTATCCATAAAATAAAGGAAGTTGTGGATCAGTTTGTTTACAAAGATGTGTTGGACATCACGTTGTTCCCTTACGCTGAGTAAAATATTCGGCTGATTTGGGTGTTTCAGCATGACAATGATCCACACTTGTATAAAACTTGTCAAATATTGGTTGCGGGAGTCAAAAATTGATGTTTTGTTACCTGACCTAAACTCCATAGAAAACCTTTGGAGTATCGTAGATAGGAAGATCAAGCGAGATTCGGAAATAAGTAAACACAACATTTTCTAAAAAAATCGGGGTGCCTGGGAAAGCACACCCAAGGATCAAATTGATCGTGTTATAGATTCAATGCCTCGTAGGTGTGCAGCTGCTATCAAAAATAATGGTTATGCTATCGACTACTAGCCAAAATTTAATTATTTTAAAACAAAAAATCAAAAGTTGCTTTAGTTTTGACCAAGCAAAAATTGGGTCATTTTAGTTTTCCACATATTATTTTTCGATCAAAACAATTTTTGTATTTTTATTTTTAGTTTCTTAAAAGTGAATTAAAACCCTCATTTAAAACTGGAAAAATAATTACGATTTGTTTATTTTTGTAAAAGTTACAGGACATTTATTGTCTTTGCCATTTAAGTTGCTTTAGTTTTGGCCACCAGTGTATATCTTCGTCCGATTCGCCTTTTATTGTGCACCAAACGTGTAATATCAGCCCGAATTGTTTTTTGCATTGGAATTTTGCATTACACCCAAATAAGGCCTGAAAATATGTATGCCAAATTTGATCGAAATCGGTTCAGATATAGCTATATCTCCCATGTATATTGTTCATCCGATTTGTTATTTTTGTCCACCGCCGCCGTAATATGCACTCTGTAACAACAATATTTGGGGAAATATATCAAATACAGCTCAGAAAAACATTTGCTAAATTTTATCGATATCGGTTCAGATTTGGATATAGCTCCCATATATAACTTCGTCCGATTTACCTTTTATTGCGCACCAAACGTCTAATATTTGTCCAAATGGGATGTAATTTGGCACTTACGACCGAATTGAGTCTAGAAGCTAGTGTGTTAAATTTTGTGAAGATCGCTTCAGATATAGCTATAGCTTCCATATATATTATTCATCCGATTTGTTATATTTGTTACCCACAACCTTAATATGCACTCCGTAACAACGATATTCAGGGAAATATATCAAATACAGCTCAGAAATATCTTTGCCAAATTTTATCGATATCGGTTCAGATTTGGATAAATAAATATCTTTATCCGATTTCAAATTAATTATGCACCAAATGGGCAATACATTATTTAGTCCTTTGAACTTTAAATTCTAATCATAGCGTGTATGATGGAATTCTTCCATAAAAACTTTTAATTGTTATGTGGAGCTCTAGTAAATTAGCAAAGTGGTGTAGGGTAATATAAAGTCAGCCCCGCCCGACTTTAAGACTTTCTTTACTGGTTAATATCAAAAGTTGTGCAGACATAATATACATTTGAATAAAATTTTATTAACCTACTTCATTTCGTTCGGAAGCTAAAGTGATTTCCACAGACGGACAGAAGGACAGACATCGCTAAACCGACATAGAATTTTTTGCTGATCAAGAATATACATACTTTGTGGGAATGACAAACTTAATATACCCTGCATACTGTGGGGGAGGGTATAAAAAGCCTAACGCGCACTGTTGGGAAAAACTTAAAATTTACTACTTTTATATTTATATTGGCAACAACTTATCGTGGAGTCAAATAAATAGCTTTAAATATTTTTCTTTACTTTGAAATTACTGTTGAAAACCTCTTTTGAAAGGGGTCAATATCGGCCACATATTTCCAGGACTTGCCTTTTAAAGAATAATTCCAGAAATGCTTTCCATAAAAATTCTTCGTTTAAGGATAATTTGGAAAGTAGAGAAACATTGAAAAAATAACACAAATCAAATATTAATTTCCTAACTTGTTGCTAAAACGCTGCCTCCCATAAAAGAAAAAAAAAACACCAATTCCGGGTCGTTATCCGATTTTATTGCACATAA
This sequence comes from Musca domestica, assembly GCF_030504385.1. Lineage (NCBI taxonomy): Eukaryota > Metazoa > Arthropoda > Insecta > Diptera > Muscidae > Musca > Musca domestica. The sequence goes on along the minus strand of NW_026712238.1, from coordinate 3,282,732 downwards.
TCAAAATCGTTGTCACTGTGTCATAATCATCGCCATTAATACAGCCATAAAAGTGACACTTGAATGACAGACTTCAAGTGGAATCCATAAAATGATGCATCTTTAAAATTTAATGACATTTTAAATTTTGTGTGTTCATTACTTGTTATTCCCACTCGAAAGTGTCTGTGTGTGAGAGTTCGTTTGTATGTGTGTGTGTGGGAGAATATAAATTGAAAATGCTTACCACGAGCAATACCAAAGATCCAACAACTTCAGCTGCTGCTAGAGCTGAACTAAACCAGTATGAAGTACCGCACAAATTAAGTATTGCAGCAGTACTCATCGTTTGTACTCATCTTCATTTGGGAAAATTGCATTTTAAATGCCTTTCTTGCAAATACACACACACACACACCCGCACCTTTCCATACGTCCTTCAACCATGTGAATGCTTTACTAAACTTCACCCCTAACCAATGTGCTGCCTATCACTATACTTCACTGCGGGATGGTACTCCTGGATGTATTAGTTCGCCAGAGCAGCATCAGCCGCCATTGCCGGCTGCAGCCACATTTGAAGTACTCGCTCACTCTCTACTTACGCTGATGCCATATTTTCTGCATCGCCACATTAAATGCTGCTTCCTGTTGTTACTTACACTACACTTTTCTTAATGAACTCTAGTTTTACATTAAACGTAGACTTCTTCTTTTTCCTTCCTTCATCCTAGTTAATGCCAGCGATGCTTTCTTTCCTGTGCAGTTTTCTGTTTTTTTTTCTATTTCTCAGATTTCTTTCTACCATTGCACTTTTGTTCTTGCCATACATCCTTTCTACGTTCTCTGATTTTTTTCGTTTTTTTTTGCTGTTGCCTTCTCATTTTCGTCATCTTTAGGAAATGGAAACATATCGTTTCAATGCTTAGTAAATCACAACCTCTCTAGCTAAGTAAGCATTATACTATGTTCATAGTGGCCGTGTAAGTGTATGTGTGCGTTTGTGTCTATTCAAGTGTTTGTGGATGTAATTTTGTGGGTGTGATTTTGTCTAAAAGAATATGGAATTAGTTATAATTGAAAAAGAGAAAAAAAAGGATTTCTTAAAATTTAAAGTAAGCTAAAGGAATCGGATGTAGGATATATTGGATAGAAGTCTCGAATACGTCTAACCCAAATTATGGATTTCAATACCAAAATTTAATAAAAAAAAAAAACTGGAAAGAAAGAAAAAAATGCAGGTCATGATTTTCAATTCAAACAATTGGAGGCTTCATTGTATAGTCGCACCTTGGATTATAGAATCAAGATATTTTGTTTAAAACAATAATATTTCTAAATTGCAAAGTGATTTGGAAAATTTTTGTTGGAAAAACTCAAATGGTCAAATGAATGCCAATTCAGTCGCAAATTGGGTGAAACCACTCTTAGACCATTTTATGCGATCAATGTGAAAATTCCGAGAGTAAATCTTTGGAGATCGGGAATAGCTAAATTACACATAAATTAGATGGAAAATGTATCTGAGTACTGAAAGTATTGAATGCACAGTTACATTGTAATGATAATGGTTTCTTATTGTAAATCAACAAAATCTTGAAAAGTTACATCAGAGAGCTTAAAACCTAGAATTCTGATCTATGAGAATATGAAATGAAAAATATTTTCTTCACATTTTATACCCTACGCCACATAGTGGTAAGGGTATTATGTCTTTGTGTTTGTAACATGGAGAAGGAAGAGTAATAGACCCATAGTTACTTTTGGGGATCTACATATAATCACTTTCTGAGTCGATGTATGCATGTCAGTCCGTCTGTCCATGTATTTTTGTGAACAAAATGCAGGTCGTATTTATTATCCAATTAATGAAATATAAAGTATTGCAAACAATATTTGTTTGGCCCTATTGAAATTGGTGAAAATCGAATCGGATTTAGATATAGCTCCCATATCATATTTTTTATCAAGATCGGTTCAGATTAGGATATAGCCTCCATGTATGTCTTTATACGATAACAGGTTTATGGTGCACCAAATGGCTAATATCAGCCCAAATGGACTAAGTTTTGGCAATTACGATTGAATTCAGTCTAGAAGCAAGTACATTGAATTTAGTGAAAATCGGTTCAGATATAGCTATAGCTCTCACATATACTATTTTTCATCTGACTTTCTGTTTAAAGTCCATCCCAAGCGTATTATGCATTCCACAACAATGATCTTTGGTGCCAGATGTCAGATACAGCTCTGAAATAAGTGTATCAAATTTTGTCAAGATCGGTTCAGATTTGGATATAGCCCCATGTCCATCTTGTATCTTGGATAATCATGCTAAAGTCGCATTTATTTTCTGATCCTCACGAAAACTTGTATGAAAGTATATATGGATATTCTTATCTCGCCGGGCTGAATCGATCTAGCTATATATGTCCGTCCGTTCGTCTGTCCATGTCAATTTATAATCACTCTACAGGTCGCAATTATGGCCCGATCCTCACGAAATTGAAAATGAAAGTGGGGTTATGGTCAGAATAGAAGCATACTGAAAATTTTCCTGATTTTGAACTTTAAATGTCGCAATCGACGTGGAAGTTCAAATGGGGCTTGAGCTTAGGGCTGGGCAGAAGACTTCAAATATGGATGGTCAAGTTAAGTGGTTGAAATAGGCCATAACATTTGTTTTAAAAAAAAGTCAAGTTTTCCATTCAACCGCGAATATTATTATTCCCGGCGAAATCACAAACAGACGAAAATGTCAATTCTGACCGTTACGCCTATTGTTATTAAAGATGTCCGCAATATATGGTCCAACAACAAAACATGTTTCTGATGTTGCAGCCGTTATAAATGTCACAAATAGAAATCAAAGGACATGGAATCTCTCGTAGAAAGGATCACTACTTTTGTGTGAAAAAATACCAACATTTCAATTCGACCGAAACGCTGAAGATAACTTACAGGCAAAATCCAAAATACACAATATAGCCAAATATAGTAAACAAGCAAATCATATAGATGAGTCTAAATTTGGAGATACAGAGGGGTCTCTTGCATTTGGAGATGGTCGCAAAATATTTCGGCGTTCAAATTAACTGAAAACAGAAAAATGTTCCTGATTACACAATGGAAACCTATCGACAGGGAATTTTGCATGAGGAGAGAGTTAAGGATTGCGTAAATATTGGGATTTGGACATAAGGGGGCTTCTAATATATTGTAGTGTTGTAGGCTATCACATGGTAGGGCCCGTACGACTATAACCTTCGCTAATTTGTTAAAATGATATTTGAAGTAGTCCAATTATGTGTTCCAATATCTGGAGGGATTCTTTCATTCTCTTCCAAAGAGTTTTAGATTTACAGAAACTTCACCGTAAATTATGGTGATTAGGGTGTCTGAAGCCCTTGGTTACTTCTGATAATTGATATTATTATACTGATGCTTGTTGACAACTTCATTTTATAAATTTGTTACATACAGACTTTTCTTAAGTAATAAAGTTTTTATTTTTAATTTTTTTTTTTTTAAATTTTACCTTTTGATATGGACGCCAAAATGATATTTAAAATATTACAATATACCTGTAAGTAAAATAAAAAATTGGGGTTAGATTAAGCTTTAACGATATACCTATAAATTTACTAAATATATAAATTCTGTTTTAATTGACAATACATGCCCCAAATACTGTGTTTCGTTGCAGAAAAAGTATATTTCTAAAGAAAAAAATTAAAATTGCCTTGAGTACTCCCCTTAAAGCTGTGGTTACTTTTGTTATTTTGTTTAATAAAAAATTTTCTTTACTTTTATTTTGTAAGTGATATGGACGTTTTTTTCTTTGTGCGGTCTTTATTTTTGTGAACTCTGTGTTTTTTTTTTTTTGTATTTCTAATCCAATCTAATTTATTGCCAGCTGTACGAAAAATTATCGCATATATAACTTAATTTCTTGTAATCCTTAAAGAGGGTGCAAAGTTTTCCAAGAGAAGCTGTAAAACATATATTTGGCTAAAATGTTGTCTAGTATATTTCGAGTGTTTCCAACGCAAACAGAAATTTCGGGCAAACAAAGGGTGTTCATGAAATAGCAAAACAGAAAATTTAGTTCGATGCTATATTAGATTTTAGTTTTAAATATTTTTTACAATAAAGTTTAAATTTTAAATATTTTTTTTTATAAAAAAGTAATCAATTGTGCTAGTAATCATTCACTTTAAGGTTACCCCGTGTAACCCGTACATCTCTTCTAATTTATTTTTATAGACAATGGAAAGAAAGTTTGTTTGAAAGTTCCATCCACACAGACGTGGCCATAAATACTGAATTAAATGTGGACCACATGCAATGTCCAATACCAAAGGGTATTAGAATGGGACCAACACATATGGAAATGATTGCTTATATTAAAAAAAGAGAGAAAGGGTCAAAGTCGGACGGGGCCGACTATATGATACCCTATACCACTATTCGTAGTTAGTAGAGCTCCTCTGTCAAAAATGGTATATATTGGGAATTTATGTGAAGTAGATCATAGCAACTATGAACCTTATTTGAATTCGTATTATGGCATTAGAGTAGCCACAATTCGGGAACTGCTGCAGATCGATTTTCAACAAATTTGACGGAGGATTTTGTACCACATGTACGAAATAACATTGCTGTATAGAGCATAATATGATTTCGATAAGATTTTTATTAGAACAGTGTTTGGCTTGTTTGTTCGGGATACCATAGTATTTTGTTGGTGCAAAATGGTCAGGCTTAATACCTTTATTGTTGGTTTTACAAAAACAACGTTTGTTTATAAGTGGAGAACCATGGTAATGTTTACCAGGGGGTAAGGTAGGGAATACCTAGGTTTCGGAAAGAGCCACCAATCCTCATCAGTTCCCTTGTTTCTTGTCTGGGATATTCTCCCCAGAAGTTATTTAAAAAATTACTTCTATGACAAAAAACATTTTTTACCCAAGTGACAAGATCGTAAGCTCAATAGAAGAGCAACCAAAGAATTAAATAAAACTAAAATTCTTTTGGAAAATCTTCTAAATCTTACAACCGCACTTATAAAGATTTGTAAGATATAAGATAAGATATTTATTAAAAAATATTTATTGGAGCACTAGTTATGCCGGACCGAGCTTTACCAAATGGAAAAATTCGTTTGAATATGAAAACATTTATCCAATTCGGACTCATATTACATGTATGGTGGACAATAACCCTCAAATCGGATGAAGATGTATATCGAAGGTATATAAAAATCTAAACCGATCTCGATAAAATTTGGCTGGGGCATTTTCGAGCTGTATCTAATGTCCGATACCAAATATCCTTGTTGTGGAGTGCATATTACGCATCTGAGGGACTTAAAAACCAAATCGGATGAAACATTTATACGGGAGATATAGCTATATCTGAAACGATTTTCAGAATACTTGATATTCAGGGTTTAACTTTTGACAGAGATGTCACATCGCTTAATGACATACCGCGTTTGAAGCGTCAGTCCAAGCTGATTTTTACCATGAACCAATACACGCCACGCGAGCTCTCTGAAATATTTGAAATTTACATTCAACAGAAGAAGTCAATTGTGAAAACTCAACGTGCTTTTAAAACATTAAAAAAATGTGAGAAGTGCGCCTTCTGAGAACACCATTAAGCGTTTATACGAAAAATTTTCGACTGGTAAGGCACTTTCTAATCCGAAGAGGCCATATAAAAGTCGACCACGCGATCGGCCGAGAATATCGCTGCCATACGAGCCACTGTTGAGAGGTCCTCAACGCCGTTCTCAGCAGTTGGTCATGGCTCGGTCCATTTTACAACGGATTATTCGCATTGATTTGCATTTGTTCCCGTACAAAATTCAATTGGCGCAAAGAATGTTACCTGCGGACAAGCTTCGTCGATTGGAATGGGCCCAAAGGGCCCAAAGGTCCGTCGAATATGGGCAACCCTGTACTTGTATAATTCCCAAGATTCAGTTCATTTGGGCTGATATTAGTCATCTGATAGACAATAAACCTCATATCGGAAAAAGGTATATAGGAGAGCTACATCCAAATATGAGATAATCTCGATAAAATTTGTCGAAGATATTTCTGGGCAGTATTTGTTAGGTGATCAACATTTTGGTATTGTTTAGTGCCAACCTTGCTTTCCAACATACTCCAGATACCCTCCAGAATATTTTCGGCATTTATTCTGATGCCACAGTCGATTAATACGAGCGTTATCCGACCATCGGCTGTTATGGCGGCCCACACCATCACCATGGCCGGCGTTTGTTTTGGTGGCCAAACGAAGGTGCACATTTTCAGCTGACCTCTTTGGAAAGTAAACACGATCATTTTGTTTGTTTATAAACTGCTGGACAACGAATGTTTTCTCATCGGAGAAAACCAAATTCTGCAGTTCACCACTGTTGGCCAAGCTCTTTTGAGTCTGTTTTCTTTCCGTTGCGTTCGAAGCTCTTGCACTTTTTGGAATTTCAATGGCTTAACCTCAAGCACATTTTGCAATTGTTGCCGAATGAAATACTGCGAAATATTCAGCTCAAAAGCCATTTTCGGCAACTGTCGCTTCTTTACTTTTCGAACCATTTCTTCTGATGTTGCTGTTTTCTTCCGTCCACTTCCTTGTAATTTAATAACATTAAATTGCTGGAGTACTCTAACGGTAGCCACTTGTGGTTTTCAAGCCAAATATAAAGAAATCACACTATCACGAATAGTTTTTTTCTGGAAAATTCTCACCGAAATGCATTTGTACGCTTGTAAACCATATAATGGACTGCCACTGGAATAATTTTAACAGCTGTCGGACGAGTGGCTTAGGAATGATAGCAGTCTGAAATTGGTTGCAGTTTTTTTCATCTCACCCTTATTTCAATAGCAACATTTCTTATATCACATACATATATATAAATAAACAATAATTTTTAATTTGATTTATAAATATTTTTTATTCTTATTTATTAACCTTTTATTGTGGAACTTTAATACAGATTTATACTTGTACCAGGGATGTGGAGAAAAAAGTCAGACCAATAAAAGCTTGGTCACTTTTTCTGGAGAGACGATAAGTAATGCCATCTCCCCAAAAACAATTCTGTTGTGGTAATCACCCACACAGATACCACTTCAAAAACACACATAATATCAAAAGTGAGACAGTATGTGGTTGCTGATATATGTGCAAACCCCTCACTTAAACTAGCCAACTGGACCAATACCGCAAAAGTAAAGTCTTAAAATGAAAGATGGAGTAGGAGAAACAAGAACTATCATTTACTGCCACACAACTTAAACTTTTCGTAATCGTAGACTTGTAGGGGTTTCTACAATTTTATTTGAGTTGTGGAGGAGAGGACGACAGATAATATAATTAAAAAGCCACAAACGTAACGAACCACAGAAATAATGTAAAGTGTAAGTGTTGGTTATAACAATTTCTTCTGTGTTTTTTATTTTTTGCTTTTTTTTCTGTCTCTTTTGTTTGAAAAAGTGCAAATGACCCTTTTGCAGGGATTTTTTTTTTCAAGGGAAAGGGTTATGCCATGATTTCGTAAAGAGGAAAAAAGAAAATCCAAAAAAATAATAAATGGCATTGCAAAGTTAAGATTTATTTTTTTCTAATGCCTTATAATCCCATTGCTCGTGGAGGATGGTAACATCAACAAAATGTTGAAACAAATGGTTGATACAGAATGTCACAATTGTCTGGAAAATGTAGTTAGAAAAACGTATTGCAATGATACTGTGGAATATATGGACATTTTGTGAAACGAATCCGCATATAAATTGGAACTAAGATTCAATGAAAATCTTTCTTGACGTGAGAGGTACAATCATACATCACCACTATGACACGCGTTAGTTGAGCGGCTCAACAGGTATATTTGGTGTGGATCAGAGGGCTGCAATGAATATGAATAATTCAGACATATTCGATCTTTTACATATTTTTTAGTGCAGTCGTTTTGTTTGATCTGCAAGAAAAGATAGTTTTCCCATAGGATCGAAACGAACATTCAGTTTGAATCAATTCTACGAGTGAATTGTTTAAGAGTGAAAGTTTCTTCTGCACCATTGTTTATTCAAACATTCAATCAAGTCGGTCCAGTTTATTTTGATTTTTATAATATTTGAAATGGTGAAAAATCTGAAGGTATTGCAAGTGGAAACTACACCTGAAAAGGTCGAATTTTTTATTAAAAATCTTGACCTACATGATAAAATCAGAAAAAAATAATAATAAATAAATAAATAAATAAAAATTTAGTTTGTTAAGTGCTATTGATATGTTCCATTGATTTTTTCCGATTATCACTAAAAAGGAAATATAAAATATATTTACGCGTTCTTTTGCTACTATTTTTATACTCTACAACATTATGTGCTGTGGTATTATAAGTATGATTGGCCAAAAATTATGTAACATCTCGAAGAAAATCTTTTCCGACATAATAAACTATATATGGATCTTCCTATCTCGCCGAGCTGAGTCGATCTAGCTATGTATGTCCGCAAGTCCGTCTGTTCATGTTAAATTGTAATTAAGCTAAAAGTCGCAATTATGGCCCGATCCTCATGAAATTGAAAACGGAGGTGGTATTAGGGTCAGAACAAAGCCCTATTGTTTTTGGATATGATCGTAAAATATTTAGTGGTTCAAATATACCAGAAACAGAACAAATTCTTGATTTTACATGGAGAGTTTAGGGCTGGGAAGAAGCCTATCAATTTGGGTGGTTATCGGACCATATTTAGCAGGTAAAATATACCATAACTTTTATGTAAGAAAACACGAAAATCTCCACTAAACCGCGAATAATTTTAATCCTGGCGAAATCACAAATACGCGAAATTTACGCTTATGACTGTTACATTGATATCGCATATATAGAAAAATATATTCAATCTCATTTATCAAAGAAGTGGATGCTATATATAATACATTATTATAAGTCATGAACGGCAGGACTGATTTTTACAATTCTCATTAATTTGGAATGATCTCTAGCCTGAAAAGGATAAAATCCAAGAAAATCGCTTAAAAATATGAAAATAAAAAAAAGGATAAATTTTGTAATATTGTTGAAGGTAATCATTGCCCTATCCTTACAAAATTTTGCATGGGGGTAGCAATAGGGTCGGACTTAATCGTCTGTTATCGGACTGTTATGGGATATAAATTGAGGGGTTCAAATGGACCAAAAAAGTAACATATCCTAAATTTTGCAGTCGTTCTACATTAGGTGAATGTCAGGGACAGGGAAGAAGTCGAGCATTTTGGATCACCTTTGGATTATATTTAGCAGCAAAATGGATAACGACTTTTGTGAATTTATTTCGAATACATAATAACACGGCGGAGAGCGGGCCCTATGACATTTTTTCAAAATCGAAATCTTCCAAAATAAATGTGGACATAAGGGGGGCTTCCAACATATTTTAGTGTTGCAGAGTATTACATGGCCGGCCCTGCACGACCTTAGCCTTTGCTAACTCGACTTTATATGGAATGGAAGAAGAGATCTATTTTATTTGGTAAGACAAAGACAAATGATCTAAAAAATTATTTTTTCTTTCGTGTTATGCTTCTTGAATAATGTCCTGAACGAGAATTTTACACAAAAAGTACAGCTTTTACCCCACAACCAGTTTTACTGTATGTGGATTCGGTGGCGTTTAGGTAAAATTTAGACTTTTGATGTCCTCGCGCAATTTTATGGAAACTAAGTTTGCAAACTCAGCAAAAAACCGAATATTCGAAGACATGCATCGCTATTCGAAGACATTGATCTGTACAGCCAATTTTCTTTGGGAGTTATACCAAAATAAAATAAAATGTGTGGAAGCAGAAATACAAATGTTCTAAAAAATATTTTGGTTTTTGGTGTTATCCTTCCAAAATCATGCCTTGCTGGAGAATTTTACTTAAACTCACAAAAAGTACATCCTTAACCCTAAAACCTGTATTAATGTACAGGGTAAGATGAAAAAACTGCAACCGTCTTCAGACTGCTGTCATTTCTAAGCCACTTGTCCGACAGCTGTTAAAATTACTTCAGTGACAGCTCATTATATTGTTTACAAACGTACAAAAGCATTTTGGTGAGAATTTTCTAGAAAAAAAGTCATTCGTGATGGAATTCATACGTGATTTCTTTATATTTGGCTGGAAAACCACAAATGGCTATCGTTAGAGAACTCCAGCTCTTTACTTACGCTCGTTACCGTGATACTGGTAGAGTAGCCAGACGTCAATGAAGTGATCGGAAGAAAACAGCAACATCAGCAGAAATTGTTCGAAAGTAAAGAAGCGACTTGTTCGAAACCCGCGTAGCAGTGGCCGAAAAATGGCACATGAACTAAATATGTCGCAATATTCAATTCAGCAAATATTGAAAAATGAGCTCGCGGTAAAGCCATTAAAATTCCAAAAAGTACAAGAACTTACACCGCAGCAAAAAGAAAATAGACTCAAAAGAGCTAAAGAGTTGCTTCGCTTGGCCGAAAGTGGTAAACTGCCGAATTTGCCGAATTCTCCGGTGAGAAAACATTCGTTGTCCAGCAGTTTGTAAACAAGCAAAATGGTCGCGTTTACTTGCCAAGGAAGTCAGCTGAAAATGTTCACCTTCGGTTGGCCACCAGAACTCTAGCGCCGGCCATGGTGATGGTGTGGGCCGCCATAACAGACGATGGTCGCTCTTCACTCGTATTTATCAAATAAATGCCGAATATTAACGCGAAAACATTCTGGAGGGTGTATTAAAGCCTTGGGCGGAGAGATTGAACTTTCTAACTGGACTCAGAACGCGCAACCCAAGAATGGTTCCTTACTTCATTTCCAGCGCACAGCGCACATTCGGGCAGCGTGTGCGGGTTCATTGGACGTTTAAAGGCCATAATTCGTGCCAAAGGTGACTAATTAAAACAAATCTTAACTTATTCTAAAATTTGATGCTATTTTGCTTTCATTCAATAAAATTTAAAAAAAGTAAAAATTATGGCGTTTTACTTTGTTGCAGATTTTTTATCTCACCCTGTATATGGTGGTTATATCATATGGCCCATGTTAATACAAAAGTTCTACGGACCTCAAATACCACCTATTGAACTTACTTCGATTCGTTCGGAAGCTAGTGATTTCCACTGGTGGACGAACCGGCTAAATCGGCAAAGAATTTTATTTTGATCAAGATTGTGTGAGTTGTTTGGGTCTAAAATTTATATATCAAGGTGTTATAATGGAATAACATTGTAAGAATATGGAGGGTATAAAATGCAAAAGAAAATAATATTTTCGTAAGATATAGGCCACCTTCTTTAATGTACAAGATTAACCTTAATCTACATCAACAAAGCATCGTATTAATTATCCTACTCTCGAACTTACAACCTTTAGACTTAGAGGGTAAAGCTGCCGTTACTCATTACTTGGTATAGAGAAGAATGTTCTTCAGCTTTCTAATTTTTAAGGCATAACCCATTTTTAATAAAAACTGCTGATCGCTTATTCGATATCGTATCGATACTCGTGTTTTTATGTTTAAAACCCCAAAAATAGTTTTTTTTCAATGCCCCCCACTACGAGGTAGAGAATACATTTATTAACATAAGTATCTAATTCAATATTCGAATATGTTTCACTTTAAATTGTGGGCGCAATACCAAAATGTGAACCTATTAATTAAATATAAAACTTGAAAAAAAAAAAAAAAAACCCATTGCAAAATGCGGCTAGAATTACAAAATATCGAGTTTTAGGGGATACTGTTATATGGGGAATATTGTAAGATGTGGTACTATATGGAAAATGTTCTGCCACCGGAGGTAAGATATACAAAACTCGTTGGAAAATGTGGCATAGATCGTAGATATCGATGCATGGGGGCTGTACGAAAACCTGGGCCGATATGCCTCTTTTTCAATCCCAACCATCCATGACACAATTCAAACCATTTTGCAAATTTCAAATCACTACGACAAATTATGTGTACATGTATGTATGTTGTATCTTGATTTCAATAGATAGACGTCGTAAAATCGACCTAGAATTTTATGTTGATCATGAATATATATACTTTATGGAGTCTCCAACGAATAATATGGGGGTTACAAGCAGAATTTCAAATTCAATATATCCTCCTTCCCATAAAAAAGATTATAAAAATTTTGAATCTTCTTGAATATCTTATGGGTTAATATTGGCACAAATATTTATTGGACCCAAAGGAATCCATACTACGAAACATAAATAGAATCACCTTCTTTCCCACTGTACCACAAAACAATAAAACACAAAAAGAGATCAAAATAATTCCACAAAAAGTAAAAGAAATCATTTATTTCAAAGTGACAACAGCTTAGAAAAAAAAAAAGAACGAAGGGACGAAGAAGGAAAACTTAATTTCATACTATTTATTTAATTTTTTTGTTTTTGTATTTTGTGCGAAAATAAATGCACAGATTCACAGAGCAAAACACTTGACACAAGTGGCTGGGAACTACACAAACTGAGGACATTTAAAATAGCACTCGAGTCCCACTTTTACCATCATCTTGAAGTAAATGCCTCCAACCAGCCACCCACCCACCAACCAACCGACCGACCGTCCAACCAACCCCTTTTCGGCTACCGCATTTAGATGAGTGTTGAACAGGCGTTAATTTCGTAGCGGTTGTCTGTTTAATCCTGTGCACTGACCTTTTTCCACATTTTAATTTTTCAAGTCGTGCTGCAGTCACAGAATCGCAACAGCAGCAACAACAACAGAAAGGGTGCAAAACAAAACAAAAAAATAAACGCCAACGCATGTAATGAAAATTATGATGGAACGACCCAGGCAATGTCCGTCAGACAATTCAACAGTGCCACTGGTTTTTAAGCCACATTACAATTATTCGCTGGTGATAATTTAACGCACGTGACTTTTCAGTTATGATGATGATGATATTTTTCCACTGACACTTTTGTGCGTTTGTGTGTTTGTTTGCTTGCTTGTTTTTGTACGCTTTTGCCATTCATTTAAGCGTTTGTTATTACGACCCATGTCCATTTCAGGGGTTTTTCAAAAGAAAAATATAAATTGTACATAAACAATTTTTTTTGTAAATATTTACGCTGCCATTGCTGTTCGGGCTTTTGTATTTTTCATCAAAAAGGCTACTTAGCGAAGAGAAAAAAAGAACGTAATTGGCTATTTTATTATTTAAATTAATGAAGGGTTATTAAATTATGCAGAATATGAATAATAAGCTGCTAACACTTTTGTATGCGCTCTTTTTTTGTGAGAATTGTTGTTATATTTATATGAAAAATTTAACAGAGTTTAAATTTTTTGTTTAAATGTTGAAAAGGTTTTTTGGGCTGTATTACCAATTAAATTTTGGGTTTTCTGCAAAAATTCGATATTTCAATATTTTAAAGGCCCAACCATGTCATAGTTGTTTAAACAGCCGCTTCTATCATTTGCGAAAGTCGGATTTAATTCAACAATCCTGTCTTCGTACCCTCAGCTTTACGATCACACAGGGTATAACCATCCCTCTCATTTGAATAAAAAGGAATGGTTTATCATATTTCTTTCCAAAACATGTAAAAAATATTTAGAGTGGATCTAGACAAAGCTTAGATTGTCGATGGCTCCGGAGTAGTACAAAAGGAACGGAGTTAAGATTAAATGCAATTTCGAACATTTCGCAAGATATTCACAATTATCTGAGAATAAAAAATGGTAAATTTCCTTTAAAGCGCTTAGAGAAGATGACAAGCTTCAACAACATACAGTCAGAATGGAATTTTTTAGGCAAAACTCAGCAACTTTAAAACAGTTAAATATATTTTCCAATTATTATGTCCTCAACCATGAAAAGGAGGGTATATTAAATTAGTTATTCTGTTTGTAATACCTCTAAATATTCATCGGAGAACTCGCCTGTCTGTCTGTTGAAATCAAGATACAGCCAACATTGTTTGACGTAGAGCCTTGAATTTTATAATGGTGCCTCCCGAAATTCTGTATTTTGATAATTTTAGATACACTTTTTCCCGAAAATGATTCAATACTGGTATTACGAAGTTTTAACGGTTTTTTTCTAAAGCCCCATGTAACGCCTCCAGATATTCAGTATTGGACCTGTATATACAATTTCTGTCATAGGACATTACGATATTCAAATGTGAAACTTGAAAAAATTCAAGTGAATAATATTCTAAAATCATCAAAATACCGAATATAGGGAGATAAAATTATATGGGGACTAAAAAACACGTGAACCTGCATAGGCAATTTTCGTTCACAGACTGTTGCACCCATTAGAAATTTACAATACGTAATTTGAAACAATTCCGTTGATGTCGCTAAAATCACCAAAATACTTGTACACGGTGAGATAAAATAACTGCAACAAAGTCAAACGCCATTATTTTTAAATTTTTTTAATTTTATTGAATGAAAACAAAAAGTTTCGGAAATAGCATCAAATCTTAGAATAAGTTTAGACTTATTCTAATTGGTCACCTTTGGCACAAATTATGGCCTTTAAACTGCCACTGAAACCGTCACACGCTGCCCGAATGTTGCTCTGCGGTATTTTGGGTCATTCCGGAGCGGAGCGCTTGCTTGAGGTGATCGGCACTTTGGTATTTGTTAGTGCCAACCTTGCTTTCCATAATACTCCTGACACAATAGTCCAACGGATTGGTATCCGGAGATTTTGGTGGCCATTGTGCGCTGGAAATGAAGCGAGAAACCTCATTTTGTAAACATTCTTGTGTGGCGCATGCTGAGTGCGATGGTGTTGAGTCCTGTTGGAATGAACAAGGTCTGCCGCCAAAATGTTTGCGTGCCCAAGGCTTTAATACAACCTCCAAAATATTATCGCGATAATATTCGGCATTTATTCTGATGCCATGGCCAATTAATACGAGCGAAGAGCGACCATCGGCTGTTGTGGCTGCCCACATAATCGTCATGGTCGGCGCTTGAATTCTTTGGCAAGTAAACACGATCATATTGTTTGTTAACAAACTGCTGGACAACAAATGTTTTCTCATCGGAGAAAACCAAATTCGGCAGTTCACCACTTTCGACCAAGCGCAGCAACTCTTAGCTCTTTTGAGTCTATTTTCTTTCTGTTGCAGTGTAAGTTCTTGAACTTTTTGAAATATCAATTGCTTTATCCTGAGCTCATTTTTCAATATTAGCCGAATGCAATATTGCGTTATGTTCAGCTCTCAAGCCATTTTTCGGCCACTGCGACGCGGGTTTCGATCAAGTCGCTTCTTTACTTTTCGAACCATTTCTGTTGATGTTCTGTTTCCTTCCGTCCACATCCTTGACGTCGGACTACGCTACCAGTATCGCGGTAACGAGCGATGGTACTAACGATAGCCATTTTTGTTTTTCCAGCTAAATATAAAGAAATCACACTATCATGCTTGAATTCCATCACGAATAACTTTTTTCTGGAAAATTCTCACCAAAATGTTTGTTGTACACTTGTAAACAATATAATGAGCTGCCACTGAAATAATTTTAACAGCTGTCAGACGAGTAGTTTTGAAATGACAGCAGTCTGAAATTGGTTGCAGTTTTTTCATTTCACCCTGTATATATTTTGGATCAACGAAAAATGCTAAGACGATTTAGTGATGTCCGTCTGTCTGTCTGTTGTAAGAACCTTTGGAACGAATTGAGGTAGAAGGCAAAGATTTGGTCACACGTATGCTTTTTGAACAGCCAACAAATTAAGTTCGTAAGTGGGCGATGTCGGTCAACGTTTTCGTATAACGGAACCTCCATATAACGTTACCTTCCGATATTCGTTATTTTTTTTTAGAACAGAAATGTTTCGAATTTCGTATTTGAAATTTGTAATGACAAAAAGTTGCCTATGCAGGCAGGTCTATGTCTTCGTATAGCCCCATTATATCAGGTTTCATTGGAGATGTATTTTTCGACAGAGTTTTTTGGAAATGTTTCAAGTTCCTTCAAAATGGTGGAGAGTAATAAAGCTTATTTTTTACTTGTTGATTTTATGTTTAACTTCCCGACCGCTCTTCAAACAAAAATCTAAAAATTTGTCGTTCATTTTTGTTTGATTTAAGAAAGACAATTTTGAATAAAAATTAAAAATCTCCAAGTTTTGGAAGATAAATGTGTGACTTTATCCAAATCTTAAACGTAAAACCAAATCCTAAAAAAAATAAATATTATGACTGTGGAGAACAAATATAACAAATCGGATGAACAGCAAATTGGATATACTATTTTCTAGACTCAATTTATTGGTAAGTGCCACATTCCATCACATTTGGGCTAATAATACACGTTTGGTGCCCAATAAAGGGCAAATCGGACGAAGTTGTATATGGGAGCTATATTCAAACCTGAGCCGATTTCGATAAAATTTAGCAAAATTATTACTGAGCTGTAATAATTGGGAAATTTGTTTCAGTGCTGTATTTAATATATTTCTCCAAAAATGTTTGTTACAGAGTGCATATTACGGCTGGAGAGGACAAAAATATCTAATCGGATGAACGTTATATATGGGAGCTACAGCTTTATCTAAACCGATTTCGATCAAATCTGGCATACTTATTTCCAGGCTTAATTTGATCGATATAAATCCATATTATTTGGGTTGATATTACATATTAGGTGCACAATAAAAAGTAAATCGGACGAAGATATATATGGGAGCTATATCTACATTTTGACCGATTATCTCCAATTTCAACAGGGGTCGTTTTGGGGCCAAACTTTGTTTACAAGAATGCATGGACAGACGGACGGATATGTATAAACCGATTCAGAATGTGATTCTCTGCAGATCATCGAAAGGAACTATGGGCCTATCTCGTTTCCTTTTGCCTGTCTCAAACAAATGTACAAAGACATAATACCCTGACCCTAGAGTATAAAAATTTAGTAAATTACATCGAAAAAAGCAAAGGTATAAAAGAAGACTATGTCCAAATCAACAGTCAGGAGTTAAAAAAAAACCCTATGGTCGGTCGGACCAAATTTTAATACTCAACACTCTAAGATAAATAAAATATTTATGGCTAAATTTGAGGGTACATAAGTAGCATGATATCACGGCTAGGTATATCAATATCAAATTATTAGGAGAAGCGGCGGCAGGATTCGTGAGCGGCTCTGGCATCCATTAATGATATGCCACAAAATATACCGTGCGAAGACTTCAAGCTGCTTCCCTCACCTTAAAGGTATCTGGATTTAATTTCCGAACAAGTGTCATTTTAAGCTGCAATTGTCAGTAAACTGACACCGATGGAAGAAAATGTTTAAAATGCCGTTATATGGAGGTTATGAGAAAACAATGTTATGCCATATAAGGTAATTCCAACAACAAACTCTAAACACCAAGCTTGAAACAATTTCATGGAAAAATATGGCTGACTTTTTGTAGCTTTTTACTTAAAAATAAAAGCAATTTTTTTAATGTGGTGAGATGACTGACTTGATTGTCTTATTTGGATATATTTGAACTATTATCAATATTTTTTTCTTTTTATGCCAGGCATAGTCTTTCCAAGTAGCTAGGATGGAATGATTTTCATTATAATCATAGGTATTATTCACAATCTATACATGCATTGTAAAAAATTTCTACTCAAAGAATATACTTTAATGAAATTAATTTATTCAATATTTATTCAACAAAGTATGCATTTTGTAATCCAGTTAGTTCTACTTCTACTTTGTAATCCATTTTTTTTTTTGCTTTCCGAAAATCATCGAATAGATTCAATGAATTTCCTTTCTCTTATCAATCTATTTCAATTCGGCATCAATTTGGGTGATTGAAAATACCTGTTAGGAAGAAGGAATACGTGCTGACTTCAATCTCCATGAGTTTGTTTTAAACGAATGAAAACTCACACACACACACACACACACACATTCACACTCAAACAAACTTCAGGTAGATAGCAGAGAAACAAGAATCATTTTATGTTTGTATATTGTTTAAAAGCAACATCCGGAAAAAAGTCCTCATTTCCAACTTCCTGGTAATGCATACGAATATATATGCATTCATAGACACAAATACGGCGAGTATACATACATACACTCATACACACACATACATGTCTATCCTTCCCGTTACAATATTGAAGAAGGAAAAGTGCAGTCTACCGTGTTGACTCCAATCAAGTACAAATGGTGATGCTCTGACGAAATGGGACCATGGGATTGAAATTTCATACGTTACGCATCGCATGACTTTTTGCATAAAATTCTCAGCTCCGTTTTCATTCGGGGATTTCTATTCTTTTGCTGCAGTTTTGTGTTGTTCGCATCGTTGAAATGAAAAGCTAAAGCTAAACAATGACAATACCACTGCGACATATAACACTACAGCAACAACAACTGAGAGAAACA
Source organism: Musca domestica (assembly GCF_030504385.1). Taxonomy (NCBI): domain Eukaryota; kingdom Metazoa; phylum Arthropoda; class Insecta; order Diptera; family Muscidae; genus Musca; species Musca domestica. The sequence continues at coordinate 3,264,320 of NW_026712238.1, read as the reverse complement.
TTGCTATGGCCACAAACACAAAACTAACTACATGATGGTTTGTTGTTATTGTCGCATATTTTTTGAAAAGATAGATAGGTGTGTATTTAGCATGTAGATATGTATGTGCGAACGAGAGATATCCAGGAACAATTCGTTGTTCGCTGCAGTTGTTTTGCGTATGTAATGTGTTGACACAGTTTCATTTTCATCCAAAAGAATATGATTCCAGGTAAAATGGAATATCTAGGCGGTGAACAGTGTCTTGCGAACGATCGATCGAATATGTAAATGTATTGTGTATTTGATGTGCCAATAATCAGTCGATCGTTAAAAAGTATCAGTTGGTATTGCCGACAGATATATACCCTCAGCCTATGTTCGATTAAATAATCGAAATATATTTGAATATTGTTACAATTATTCAAACGTTTGATCCTCTATGGAGCCGGTTCCGAAGGAATGGGCCAATATTGTCCATTTTGTATCAGACCCAAAAATATGATATAAATATTCCAACGTTCCTGGTATGGATTATATTGACTCACTCCTTCACTTTTTATGAGATATGTAATAATTTTTAGAAAATGTTAAAATGTGCGTGATGTACCATATAGAGTCTGCCGAAATATTCCATTTTTATACTTCATCTGATACAAATAAAAAATATTGAGCGAAATATTGGGCTAAATTACAAGAAAGGATATTTATTTCCAATTTTATGCGAAATCATAAATTCCGATAAATGTCGTATTCATATCAGGCTTCTTATTAAGAGAAATATTTAAGCATAGCAAGTAGTAAAGAATTGCTAAATTGTTTCGAAAGTTATGACAGATAAAATTATTGAAAATTGTGACCCTTTGTGGGTGAGGTACCAGAAGGGGTTCGCAGATATATATCAACTCCATAACAGATCTTGTGTTACCAAAAATGTTGAAATTTTAAGAGATTTGTATGCTTATTTCGCTTTATTTGAGTGTTTTGTTTTTCAAAATCTTGAACCCTATGTATGGGGGAAGTACCAGAAGAAATGGTTCGATATATACTACCATTATAACAGATCTTGTGTTGATAGAAATATTGAGATGTGCCAAGTCTAAATGGAATCGGATCTTAGTGTGGCGTTTTACCGGTACTGGCGGAGTTGACCGGTACTGTCCTTTTTAGCACTTGACCTAGCACTGACGCAAATATTAGGATTTGCAAAGGTAGAGCAAAATCGGGTAACCGTTTCTCTTTCTGTGCAAAAATATATTTTATTATATTTTTTTTGAAAATTTCGACCTTTTGTGGGGGTACCTCCCCCGAGTGGACCGATGTACTCCCTCTTAACACCAGACCCTGGGTTAATAAAAATATTGGGATATGTGAAATTTGAAGACAATCGGACTCTTACATCACTTTTATAAGAATTGTAATTATTCAAAATGTTGACCCTTTGTGGGGGAGGTACTTGATGGAGTGGACCGATATTATCCATTTTCGCACCTGACCTAGAACTGATATGCAAAGTTTGAGCAAAATCGGATTATTGCTTCTTTTTATGTGCAATAAATTATTTTCTTTGAAAATGTTGACATTTTGTGTGGAAGGTATCAGAAGGAGTGGACCGATATTGCTCATCTCCGAACTCGATCTACGAGTTCGGAGATGTAAAAAGTTTGGATCAAATCGGATACTCCCTTCGAGAGTTATCGTGCGCACCAGCTAGCCAGACAGACGGACGGAATCGGTAGATCGACCCCAAATGTTCTGAAACGGATTTGGTCCAAAGAGACCTAGGGTCTAAAACCATTATTTCGACTAGGCACGTTTTGACCGTATCAAATGATATATACCCTCCGTAGCCATATGGCTGAGGGTATAAAAATATACGACTATGTTTGTTTAAATCATGGTACAATAAAAAGTTATTGGAAATTTATTGTCTTTTTCAATGAGTGCCCAATTTCTGACAATCTTTTGATTGTGTAGGTATATAATTTTATGTGAAGTTCTATGCAGAACGGGCTTAGACAAATTTAGCATTTTCTATGGAATTTAAAAAAATGTACAACTAGTTTGTAAGAACGCGATGCTTCATTTCAGTCGGACTGAACATTTCGAAAATTTTAATTGAAAAGAGCTGCTCAATTTACAAAAATGCCGAATGTCTGGCGATACAGGGTGGCATTGGGTCAGAAAATCAAAACTCCAAATGACTAATTTTCAAGCAAGTGCATTGGAAAATATGATCACATGGTCAGGGTATTATGTCTGGCAAAAGGATGCGATATAGACCTTTTGATGATCTGCAAAGAATCACATTTTATGTCGATTTGTGCATGTCTTTCCGTCCATCCGTCTGTCTAAGTATATTTGTAAACAAAGTAGAAGTCGCATTTATTGCCCGATCCAGATGAAAATTTGCACGTTTGACCCAAGGAAGAACCATAGTCCCCATATATATATCTTCGTCCGATTTTCATTTCGTTGTGCACCAAACGTGTAATACGATCATAATCCTGGAACTAAGTATGCCAAATTTGATCGAAATCGGTTCAGATATAGCTATAGCTCCCATATATATTGTTCATCCGATTTGTTATTTTTGTGCTCCGCAGCCGTAATATGCACTCTGTAACAAAGATATTTGGGATAATATATCAAATACAGCTCAGAAATACTTTTGCTAAATTTTACCGAGATCGGTTTAAATTTGGATATAGCTCCTATATATTCCCTCGTCCGATTTCCCTTTTATTATGAACCAAACGCGTAATATTTGCCTAAATGGGATAGAATTTGGCAATTACGACCAAATTGAGCCGAAAAATGTCAAATTTGGTGAAAAGCGGTTCAGATTTGAACAAAGTTCTCATATATATCTTTATTCGCTTTCAAGTTGATCGGGCACCAAATAGGTAATACAAACCCCAATTGGAAAGGCATAAACGCCCCGGCAAATTTAGTAGAAATCGATTCAGAGGAGGATATTCCTCTCATATATCAGTGCTTTGAAATTTAAATTATAACTATCATCACAATGGGTATGAAAATGGTGAACTGCCGAATTTGGTTTTCTCCGATGAGAAAACATTCGCTGTCCAGCAGTTTGTAAACAGACAAAATGATGGTGTTTACTTGCCAAAGAGGTCAGCTGAAAATGTGCACCTTCGGTTGGCTGCCAGAAATCAAGCGTCGGCCATAGTGATGGTGTGGGCCGGCATAACAGACGATGGTCGCTCTCCGCATTTTGGCCGCAGACCTTGGACATTCCAACAGGACTCAGCACCATGGCACTCAGCACGCGCCAACCATCAAAGGTTACAAAATGAGGTTCCTCGCTTCATTTCCAGCGCACATCGGCCACCAAAATCTCCGGATACCAATCCGTAGGACTATTGTGTCTGGAGTATTTTGGAAAGCAAGGTTGGCACTAAAAAATACCAAAGTGTCGATCACCTCAAGTAAGCGTTTCACCGGAAATGGGCCAAAATACCGTAGAAAAACATTCGAGCAGCTTGAGGCGGTTTCATTGGCCATTTGAAGGCCATAATTCGTGCCAAAGGTGACCAATTCAAACTTATTCTAAAATTTGATGCTATTTCCGACATTTTTTTTTCTTTCTTTCAATAAAATGTAAAAAATATGGCGTTTGACTTTGTTGCTGTGTTTTTATCTCACCCTGTATGGGAGCTATAGCTATATCTGAACCGATTTGCACTACATTTGAAGTACTAGTTTCTAGGTTGAATGTAGTCGTAATTGCCAGAGTTCAGTTCAGGTGGGCTGATATTAACCATTTGGTGCACAATAAGCCTGATATCGGATACAGATATATATGCGAGCTATATCCGAATCTGAACCGATCTCGATAAAATTTGACAGAGATATTTTCGAGCAGTATCTGATGCCCGGTACCAAATATCATTCTTGTGGAGTGTATATATTACGCATGTGAGGGACTTAAAACCCCCAATCGGATGAAAAATATATATGGGAGCTATAGCTCTATCTCAATCGGACAATAATGCGATCTACAATTTTTTCAGAAGAATACATGGACAGACGGACTGACAATCATAAATCGACTCAGAAAGTAATTCTATGAAGATCCTCAAAAGTAACTATGCGCCAATCTCGCTTCCTTCTCCATGTTACATACAAATGCACAAAAACATAATACCCTTATCAATATGTGGTATAGGGTATAAAAATACCCTACCCTACCCTTCGGAGGGCTTAAGTTCTGACTTTAGTTTGAGACAAATATTATGATCTCTCTTCGGTCTCTATGAATTATAAGACATCTTTTGAAAAAGTTTACCTTTTTAAGAATGATACTAGAAGTCGACCGATTGAACGGATTTCATTCAAACAGGTATTGGGTCTTATCCTGTAACATTAACAAGTCAGATTTTCAAAAGTAAAAAAAATCCCAAGATCCACCATGCACTATACACATTAAAGACAATGTTGACGTTAATGCTTTTTCTGTTGTTGTTGTTGCTGTCTTTTCCTCCATTCTCTCAATTTCGAATATTTCGTCTGAAACAATCTTGCATCTAACACCGACAAAATTTACTAAATTTTCTGTCAAGTTACCTAAAGATACCGGAAATCATATAAAACTCTCTAAGATGGAGTAGCATCATTTGCATGTTTGTTTTCTTTGCGTCCAACATCCCGATGCAGCAAAGCGAGTGTTGCAGGCATCTTCTGACGAGTCACGGCAGCTGGCAGCACTTACTTGCTTCTTGAACCACAAAAACAAAAAAAAAAAAAAAAAAAACTACAGCCTGAAACGAAATATGCAACTTTGCCGTTGTCAAATGGGAATGGAAACTTTGTTTTGTTTTGTTCTGTTTCAGGGAAGGAGGAGGGTAGATATCCTCTAGAGTATAACTGTTTTCACATCTAATAATCATTAAACATCCGTTGAGATCTGCCTGAAAACTAATTTTTCATCGGAAATTTAAAGTTGGGTATTATTAGACTTGTTTTATTTTTTCTGTTTGGATTTTTTTCGTAGTCGCAATGGATGTTGATGGCGTGGTTGTTGTAGCTTCTGTTGTAGTTTTGTTGCTCTCTAAAGATTTTTCGGTGGTTGGCTGGCTGGTTGGCTAAAAGTTTAGTAGTAGTTCTGCTGATTTGCTGAAACTCGAACGGCAGACACATTAATCATGCTGTAAGTGTTCTCTTTTTGTCAGGATGTGTAAGTGGGTGGGTGGGTGTGTGTGTGTCTGAGTAATTTCCAAAACCAGGTTGTTGTTGTACATGAAGAAGGCTTAACAGAACCAAAAAATAAAAAAAAACAGATCAGAAAATCCATTGCTTTTCGTATGCCAGACCATGGCATAGACAATCAACCAACCAACATTTACAATTGGGAAATCAAATGGAAAGGATAAAAGAACAAAATTAATACCAAAAAGGGAACATATTTTGTCGTAGTTGTCTTCCTGTGTTACCGGAGGATTTGTTTGCGGACAAGAATAGGATATAGGAATAGGAATTAAATAGCTGGAGATACAATTTTGCTCTTGTTTTGCTTTTGCACACACATACACACATGAAGAAGGTCACATTTGGTGGCACATGTGTCATTTGTCATTCGAGTTGAAATAATTTGCTATTGTAACTTTGTTTTGTTTGGAAATTTTGCAAGAAGGGAAGGAAAGCAATGCAAGGCCAATTACAACCAATATCAAATCAAATTGAATACGCATATATTTATCATTCCGTTTGTAACAGCCCGAAATATACGTTTTAGACTTCCGAAGTATATAAGTATATTGATCAGTATAAAATTCCTTATCGATTCAATGATGTCCGTCCGTCTGTGAAAACTACTCTAGTTTCCAAACGAAATTAAGTAGTTTGATAAAATTTTACTCAGATATTTTCATGGTCCGTAGAACTTTTGGAAATGAAAAAGAGCCAAATGCGTCCACGTTTTGGTATATCCCTTACAATTTTAACTTAATTTTGCTGTAAACTGGAAGCTTGATTTTAGCTATATTTTTAAAAATAATTATCTCAAAGTTGTTACTTGGGGCTCGTAGTAGAAACCGGCTTCTTTGGTAGCTAATTGGATGTTGAGGTCCAGGTTTTCAAACTTGGCACTTAGAGGTCGTAGTAGACACGCTTTGTCTGGTAGATAATTGGCTACTGAGGCTCAAGTTTTCGTATAGGTTCGATTCAGCCGACCTTTTTTATATATTATCATACCAACGATGTTTTATATATGTAACAAAACCTCCTGATTTATGATTTGTACGCATCATCAGCGATTACCTTCAAAATAAAATTAATGGCTATGATCCCAGTAGGATAATTTTACTATAAAGTGTATGATGAAAAAACTGCAACAAACTTCAGGCTGCTGGGTCTAAACCACTTGTCCGACAGCTGATAAAATTATTCCACTGACAGCTCATTATATTTTTTACAAGCATACAAAAAGCACTTTGGTGAGAATTTTCCAGAAAAAAAGTTATTCGTGATGGAATTCAAGCGTGATAGTGGCTGTCGTTAGAGCACTCCAGCATTTAAATATAAATAAATCTTTTGTGTCTCGTACCATCGCTCGTTACCGTGATACTGGTAGCGTAACCCGATGTAAAGGAAGTGAAGGGAAGAAAACAGCCACATCAGCAGAAATGGTTCGAAATGTAAAGAAGCGAATTGATCGAAACCCGCGTCGCAGTGGACGAAATATGGCTCGTAATCTGAACATGTCACAGTATTCCATCCGGAAAATATTGAAAAATAGGTACAGCCATTGAAATTCAAAAAAGTGCAAGAACTTACATCGCAACAGAAAGAAAATAGACTCAAAAGAGCTAAAGAGTTGCTTCGCTTAGCCGAAAGTGGTGAACTGCCGGGTTTGGTTTTCTCCGATGAGAAAACATTCGTTATCCAGCAGTTTGTAAACAAAAGCAAAATGATCGTGTTTACTTGCCAAAGAGGTCAGCTGAAAATGTGCACCTTCGGATGGCCACCAGAACTCAAGCGCCGGCCATGGCGATGGTTCCTCGCTTTATTTCCAGCGCACAATGGCCACCAAAATCTCCGGATACAAATCCGTTGGACTATTGTATCTGGAGTATTTTGGAAAGCAAGGTTGACACTAAAAAATACCAAAGTGTCGATTACCTCAAGCTAGCATGTGCCTGTGCAGGGCTACATTTTGGTATAGCCCACATATAATAGTACCTCCCTTTATTGACGATTTTAACTACATTTTTCACCGATTTTTTTTCAAGTTTCGCATTTGAATATTGTAATAGCTTTTTACAAAAGTTGCCTATGCAGGTCCACGTCGTCGTTTGGACCCTAATATGATGGCTTCATTTGGTATTTTTAAGATTTTAACAGAATTTTTAACGATGTTTTTTTCAAATTGCCAAATTCGTTCGGTGGAGGGTATTCAAAGTTCGGCCCTTACCTTTACCTTACCTTACCTATTTTTTATAATAAAAAACCTTGTCTTCTTTTGACATAATTAGCTTTTTTATCAATTCGCTGCAATTTTTTTATAATTTCTATGTCCCAGAGCCAGTCTGGGTTTTGGAAAATTTCAAATGGATTTGATAGTTCTCTTTGGTTGACGTTTTGGGTTCTTAAGCGAAGCTTTGACTGAGATCTTTGGATCCATGGTCATTGGTAACGGAAGTGGGTTATATTAGTCCATATTTCTATATAGCTTCCATAAGGTTTACTCCGATTTCAAGCATTTTCTTGCGTTTGCCACATAATGTTGCCAAATTTTGGCAATTAGTGAAAACACTACTTTCAAACAAATATCAATACAGATCCAGCTTTCGGTAAAGTTCTTTAATGAAGATGTCGCCTGTTTTTAATTATTGAGGGTCTTGGCCATATTTCCCTTTCAACTCATTGCTGTCTTAGACAGAAGTTTGATGAGGAATGTCTTCGTCTTTGACATAATTCCTTCAAAACAATGTTTTGTTGACGATTTTTGCTTACTCACATAAAGTCCTGGCGTTTAGGTAAGATTTGTACTTTTGATGTCTTCCAGGGCCCAGAGTATATTTTTATGAAAAATAATAATATTTTGACCTGTTACGATACCGTTTAAATGGAGTTTTTAACCAAATATGAAAAAGGTATTAAAAAACATTCCCTGGTGTCAAACATTTATGACCTCGTACTGTAGGACCAAAAAGACCCATTTGTTGACTCGGTTGATTGTTAACATTTTCGACAAAATGTTTAGCGTATTTTTATCTGTAATATTGTCGAAGACACTATATGTAAGGATTCCTAGGAGTCTTCATGCGAAAATTTTAAAATTGTGGAAGAGAGATGCACTATCTTGGTTACTTTGCGATTAAAACTTTTTTAAGTCGATACACTAGACACCTTTAGATTGATTCCAAAGGTCCTTAAACGGATGTGGTCCAATTATACATGGGATTTAAAACCGTTATTGTCATATAAAATTTAAAATTGAGATCGGAGGGATCTAATATATGTGGTCTCTCATTCCAAATATCATTGCGATAGAGTTGAGAATCGGAAGAATATATACAGGAGCTAAAGTCAGGCTTAATTCAAAATGATAATATCAGCCCAACATGGACTGAATTTCGTCAAATTACAAACTGCAACGTCCAAGACGATCTAGTAATGTCCGTCTGTCTGTTGTATCACGCTACCTTCGAACAAATTGAGATTGCATGTTAAAAATTTGAATATGTGCATATTTTACCAGTAGGTAGGTTAAGTTCGTAAATGGGCCATGTCGGTCCCCATTTTCGTATAGCCCCATATGACGGTACCTCCCGATATTCCATATTTTAATGATTTTAGCGACATTATTTACTGGATCCGATCCACATATAACGGATTTCAATTAAGTGGTAGTTTTCGGATTTTTTTTTTGGAAAAAGGTGGAGTGTATTAAACGTTCGTCCCGGCCGGACTTAGCTTCTTTTTTATATATAATCCTTATCGAAGTCATATCATGCACTATTGCAATGTTACATGGTTCATAGTTGGTATGATCTACTTCACATTAATTCCCAATATAAACTATTCTCTTAGGAGAGCTCTACTAAATACCCATAGTGGTGTAGGGTATCATATAATCGGCCCCGCTCGACTTTTGACCTCTCCTTACTGGTTTGATTCTTAAAACTTGTGTGTGGAAGGAATCGTCAAGATTCGATCGGTATTTTTACATCTGACCTAGTATTGGCACAAAATATTTAGTTCTGCATTTTTTATGATAACTCGAATTTTGGCCTTTTGTATGAAGTACCAGAAAATGTTGTTCAAAATCTATAATTTCCGCAATTGCCATAACTATCAAAGGTTGCGTCACATATGATTTATAATTTTCCACAACTGGTGGAATGATATATCCCATCTCCATGGGCAAAAATTTTGAAATCTATCAACTTAGAAGAAATTCGAGGAATACTTTTGCGTGGTGTAGAACAAGTGGTTCATTTTCGACCTGACTTAGGGATTTTACAAAAATATGTGATTGTTGGTATTTGGACTACGTTGGGTACTTTTTTTGCTATGTTTGAGATGTGAAATGGTATAAAAACCATTTTCTCATTAGATATAAATTTCAAAAAAGTCAAATTTCCCAAAATAATTTTCCAATTCTTTACCCCACTGATGCTCGAAGTAGTTCTAGGTACTTCAGCAGAATACCATAGACAGCTTGAAGCACGTGGATGTTTGTTAAGATGTTATTTTCAACCTTTCTAAGAATTAAATTATTTATGCCCACAGAATATCTTTAAATATCTATAAACATTTATTTATCCATGTTTTATCCTTTCGGACAACATAACCCAACATAGACACGCACACACACTCACACACAACCACATGTACAATTACATCTGAACTTTGATTGCTGCCTTAATGTTAAAACAACACCGAGAATATCTTTATTTGCTCTGCCATTACAGCTCTTCATTTAACTCTGAATGGCCAATAACAAAGACCTTCAGGATGAATGGGTTCAGCAACCATTAGGTTCTTGGAAAACACAGAAAGAAAAAAAAAAACGAAAAATGTGTTGTGGGGAAAAAATAAGAAAATTCATGGAGGTGGAGTCTGAAAGGGTTCTTCCAGATGTATGTCTGTAGGAAGATATAATTGTTGTTGTTGTTGCTGTTTTTTTAGGAAACTTTAACAGGCTTTTGCTGTTAACATTTTTCATTCATATTTCCCATAACATGGTTGATGGTTTGCTGTTGTTTTTTATTTTGCTTTTTTGTTTTTGTACAAGAAGTTGGAGTTGTTGTTACCACTTCAGGATACATTCACACATACCATTGAAAGCTGAACGACCGACCGACCAGCCGACAAACACACACATACGCACTCACACACTCACCCACCTATCTGGATGGGAAGTACTTGGGCTTCTGCATTATGCATGTGTGCGGTGAAAACGCCAGTGAGTGATTTAATGTTTTTGTTTCAGAGCATTCATACTTGTTTTGTGGTCTGGTCATGTGTCTAGGAAATTTTTCCCGCACGGCACCGCATCGCACCACCCCAGCCAGCATCTCTTTATTGAGTGTTCAACGCTCAATGGTTACGGCTGCTGCGGCCTCTTATTGTGGCGTTGTTGTTGCTGTTGTTTTTGTATGCCAACCACTCATTTCATAGTTAGACTAATGTAATGTTGTTGTAGATTTTTTGAACAAAAAAGAAACACAAACACACGCAGACATTAAGTACAACAAACAACAGAAGAGTTGAACTAAACTACTACAACAACAGCAACAATGGGAGAAGAACAAGGAGGAAAAACACTGGCACACACAAAATGATGCATAAAAACAAGTGGGCACAACAGCAACAAAACAAAAAAGGACCGGTAAGCCAAGTGAAACTAAGTCAGTTATGCAACTGATTTAACACAACTTTAGCCGGTACTTTCCACCTTCATTTTGAACACCCCTCACTCCTCCTCTCCCTTCCCCCTTTCCACTTACAACACTACAATAATAAAAAACATGCATAAATATGAAAACAACAACAAAAAAAACCCAAACAATTCTCTGGAAAAACTTTTGCATTTCGTTACACAGAGTTGCCAAGTTTTTATTCATGCATTCACTTAGCCATCCAGGCAGTCATTCAGTGAGTCCGTCCGCCAGCCAACCAGCCAGTCGTTCGTTCGTTGCTCGTTCCTTGACTTGTTGTTGCTGCTGCTGCTGCATGCATTTGTTATAATTTATCAAAATGCAACATTTCATAGTTTGTTGTAGTGTGGGTGTGTGTGTGTGCGTCGTTCTATGGCGCGGATGTGGTATGCGGTTTAGGATATTTTTGTTTTGCTTTGTTATCCTTTACACATTCAGTTGTATTCCATTGCTCCGTAATGCATATTCTGGTGTTTTCTTTTATTCTTTTTTTTTGCAGGTTGTTGGTCGTTTGGTCTGTACATTGTTGTTTAGACTATCCAAGTGACATGAATATGCTTACACATTGAAATGTATGGCAGTTTTTTTTTTTTGTAGCTGCGATAGGTTGTCTGCTGTACAGAGGAGGTGTGATAATGCAGGGAAGAGGAAAATATTTTATATTGAAAATCAACACGTTTTCCGTCAATATTATCAGCTCCTAGGCATTAGTTTGTAAGGTAGAAATATGGATATGGATTGAGACGTATACTTATATAGATCAATGTAGACATTTTTGTACTTTTAATTGGTCGGATATTTTAGAAATGTAAGTTGAAAATGTAGCGAGTACATTCCAATTTCATACATTTTTGGGTACTTTACCAATTTTTGCATTTCAAAAATTTATATACATTTTAGACTCCACAAAGTATATCTATTCTTGATCAGCATAAAATGCTATGTCGTCTGTCCGTCTGTGGAAAACGCTCTAGCTTCCGAACGAAATGAAGTAGGCTGATGAAATTTTACTCAAATGTACATTATGTCCGCAAGACTTTTGGTATTGAAAAATTCCCATGTAGGTCCACGTTTTGGTATAGCCCTCATATAACGGTATCTCCCTTTTCTCGGAACTTTATTCATTTAAGCGACATTATTCCAAATTTGGTATTTGAAGTTCGGAATAGATATTACAGCCTATGACAGAAAATTGTCTATGCAGGTCCAGGTCTGTGTTTAGTATTTTGATGATTTTAGCGACATTATTCACCGGATTTTTTTTTTTTAAATTTGGTATTTGAATTTCCTATAGATATTACAGAAAATTGCCTGTGCAGATCCACGTCTTCGTACAGTCCCCATATAACGTTACCTCTCGATATTCGGATTTTTGATCATTTTAGCGACAATATTCACGGGAATTGTTTCAAATTTAGCATTTAAAGTTCGTAATGGATACTACAGCCTAAGACAGAAAATTGTCTGTACAGGTCCACGTCTTCGTATAGCCTCCATATAACGTTACCTCCCTATATTCGGTATTTTGATGATTTTAGCTACATTATTCAACGATTTTTTTCCAAGTTTCGCATTTGAATATTGTGACGGCTTATTACAACAGTTGCTAATGCAGGTCCACGTCGTCGTAATATAAGGGCTATATTCGGTATTTTTAAGATTTTAACAGCATTTTTTATCAATGTTATTTTTTTGAAAATTGCAAAAATCGTTCCAAATGGTTATATTATTATCAGCCCTAAGCATATAAATCAATGAATAAATGTTGCCTTTATAGAAAACGGAATATATAGAACTTCGTATATATTGGATAAACGGAATGAGGTAGAAATCTGAAATTTGTTGGAGTGCAGGATAGAAATGTTAAAGGTATTTTGTAAATTCATATTTTTAAGGTTACGAAAAGTTTTAAAATGCCACTAAACTTCTAAAATTTTGCCATTTGGTATAGTGCGCACGGATTGAATGTGGTTTTAGAACTGCGAACTGTACTAAATGGTACTAAATTTGGAAGAGTGAACAGATGAAGCTGAAATTTTATATTTGGTTCCCTATTGGTGGTAGCTTAATTTGAAAAGAGATGTTTTTGGAAATGTGTACTATAAGTGCACGAATAGTTCTAAATAGTACCATATTTGAAAAAATGTTCTATACTTTTACCAATAGTACTAAATAGTACCACGGTTGCCACTCAAAATTTTTTTTCGGGACCAAAATTCATCAAAAAAAGGACCAAACCAAACAAAAAAGGACCAATTTGTTTGCAATTTTTTTCGCATATCCTCAATGATTACAATATTATTTAACAAAACATTTATTTAACACAAAATGTAAAAATGAAGTGTAAAGATTTCTAAACATGAACAAAAAGTGCTTCAATTCAATTTACACATATATACATAAAACAAATTAACATAAAATTTATACAGATATATTGATATAAATGTATATAATAAAATATAATAAAAATAATATAATATGATGGTGATTCTATTCTAAGCCCAGCCTATGTGTTTTACTGACCAAACATAATGAGGCTCTGATTTTTGCGCACAAAGTTCTTTGGACAGCATTATATTATTGATTGAACTGAACTCTAATTTATTCCTTAATTTGGTTTTGATAAGAGAAAGTTCAAAAAATTTACGTTCTGCTGCCGCCGAACTATGTGGAAGGCTCAATAAATCATATACAAAATCAGTCAATTCTTGAAAACATTTCTCATCCATACCGTTTTTATATAAACTAACTTTTTCCCAAAATACACAAACGTCCATATCAGGTTTAAGATTACTGTTTAAAAGTCTTAAGAGTTTCCATTGTGTTAAAATAATATCTATATCACATTTAATTAAATGAGAAAAATTGCTTTCTAAAGGCATTATTGAAGTTTCTGTGTCTGATAGAACTTTGTTGGGGGTAATTATGCATAATTTTTTTAAATCAGTTCTTCCAAAGTCAAACCGTTGCTGAATTTGTTTCAAAAATTCAACGTAAAAGTTTAAAATATTTGTTTTAATTGTGTTTCGTTGCGAATCCGTAAATTTATCGCTTTCAAGAAAGTTTTCTGCGCTACTTCCTATAAAAATATTTTTAGCTTGCAGATATTTCGTTTTGTCATGTATATTAAAATTTTCTAGACAATCAATATTTTTTACAAAGTCGTTATGCATAAAGTTACTCAAAAGTAGTTCAAAATGTACTTCAATTTGGGAGTACAAAAAGGGTAAGCGAACTTTTTCAGATTGAAACTCTTTATTCAGGGTATTAATTATTTTCAATACGTAGGCCAAAAACAACATGTAAACTTTTAGTTCCGGATCACCCATTGAATTCGCTAATTCAAATGCACTAATGCCACTTACTTCAAGACACGAGGATAAAAAATATAGTCGAAGCGCTTCCCACTGTTCATTAATCCGTGCAATCACACTTTCCAGAGCGAGCCAACGAGTAAAAGAAATTCCAAGTATTTTATGAGGTTTTACGCCACAATAATCCTGAAATTCCTTGAACTCGTTGATTCGCTTTGGGCTGTGCGAGAAAAATTTGTATATATCTCTACACAGCTTTTCAATTTTTGCTGGTAGCTGTTTGCTGGCGTAGCTCGAACACAAATGTAGCGAGTGGCAAGTGCATTTGATGTAAAATATATTAGTATCATTTTTTAATTTTGTTTTCAGCCCATTTAATTCGCCGGCCATCGTATTGGCTCCGTCAGTTGCTAGCCCTATCAAATTACTTAAAGGTACACTGTGCTTTTCAAAAAATGACTTTATCGTTTGGAATATTGACTCAGAATCGCTTTTGGTAAGTTCAACTAGTGATAAAAATCTGTCACGAATGGTATTCGATAACTTATCAAAATACCTTACCACCAGAATCAGACACTTTGTTGTTGATACGTCCGTGGTTTCGTCCACAATCAAAGAGAATTTACACGTTCTGAGATCCGATACTATTCTCTTCATTGCTTCGTTCCCTAAAATCTCTGCTAGCTGGGTCGATTTGGTTCTGCCGCAGCGTAAAGACTGCGCTATTTTTGAGTCCGGTCAACACACGGCTAGCAAATTTGGCAAATAATCCATAAGGATAAATGGAAGATTATGTGCCATTATGAACATCACTAAACTGAATTCTGCGTTTCGGATTTGCTTTTCTAAAGTATCATTTTGTTCTTTAAGAAAAGAATCTAACTTCACTTGGCCCTTTTTCTTGATCACATTTTGAACATGGCTTGATTGCTCTGTGTGTCGTTTTAGCTTCGCTACGTGGTTCACCATGGACAAACAATTACATTATAAAATATTTGTTACACTGAAGTTAATTTGTCAATTTCTGATTTGTAAACAAAATAAACAATTGACCAGTGTTGTCAATTTAGCTTTTTCCCGCTAGATTTAGCTTTGTTTTTTGACTGACAGGTAATATTGCCACTTGATTTACTATTGTGGGTTGGTAAAATTTGATTATATTTTCAAGTGTTGTCAACGAATCAAATCTTTCGCTTTATGTGAACCGTGTTGATTTTCGTAAATAAATTTTTAAAGGCGTGATGAAACACTCAAA